>NW_027397103.1:9673363-9706153 GCF_003265705.2 Callorhinus ursinus | reverse complement strand
GATCCCGGGACTCCAGGATCATGACCTGAGCCGAAGGCAGTCGCTTAACCAACTGAGCCACCCAGGCACCCTAAAAGATTAATTTTCAAAGATACATTTTTCTATAAGTGGTATACATGTAATCTTTTTAAACTGAGACATTAAAGATAAGCATAGAGTGAATGGTAAGTCTCCTGAACTTCTAACCCCCTTTTGGCTGCTCCACATTTATTTGTTTTTTTCCAGGACACTTTAACCCATAGACAAGCATGCAAGTGCAGCCCCCTTACTAAAATAGAAAAGAGATTAGGGGATTATTCCTTCTTTCCCTCAACACTTATAAAGTGCCTACTGTATGCTGGATACTGAGAATATAGCAATGAACAAAAAAAAAATGGTCTCTCATGGCATGAATAGTCTAGAAGGGGGCTGGGGGGACCGATAAGAAGCACGTAAACAAACAGGATAAAAGAATCACAAATTGTGATCCTGCAAAGCAAATCAACAGTGTGCCATGATAGAGCAGCAGGGCAAGGGGGTTATGAAATGGATCATGAAACCCAAGGAGTCTGCCATGGGAAGAAGCATGTGTGTCTGGGTGCATGTGTTTTTATCTCTGCATCTGGGTGTGTACTTCTTACCTCTGTGAATATCTGCGGGTCTGGGTTTGTGTGTGTGTGCGCATGTGCATGTGTGTGTGGCTTACATCAGGGAGGACTGCTGCAGGACTGAGAGCTTGTGTGACCAGAGCTGTTGGGGATTGGAGGTGCAGGGGTAGAGCAAGGCTACACCCGGCTGTACAGGCCTCCTTAGCCACACAGGGGGTCTGGGGTTTTGACTTAGTGCCCACAGAGCTGACAGAGGGGTACAAAGAGAAGTAATGCCATCTGACAGTGTTATTGGGGATCCCTCTGAAATAGTATTATGGTGGCAAGCAGGTGGCCAGGAGGAGGCTGGATGGGGGTGGCAGACGGTTTGGGCTGCATGAAAAGTGGAGCTAATGGTGCTCACTGGTGGATGATTTAATGTGGCAGAATGGAGTGAATGGAAATGCCTCCCAGGCTCCTGGCCTGAACATCTGGAATGGATATGCCACTTTTTCCCGAGATGGGGAAGACACTGGAAGAAAGAGTGGGGAGCAGGCAGGAGCCCAGGATTCCCTCTTGGCCATGGGAGATCTGAGATGGCCTCCCCGAGGGATGTCAGGTCTGCAGGGGGTAGGTATGCCATTGGAACTCAGAGTCCTGTGGGCTGGAGGTGAGAAACCTGGGCCAGGCCCTTAGAGGACCTGGCCATGTCCAGGGACCGGGCAGACCCACCTTCCCCTGGCTCTGAGGCCCCATGCAGAGCACCCCATCAGTTATCTCTACACAGCCCCGGGGGCACTGATGCAGGAAACCCATTAGAAGGATGTCTGCCCTGGGGACCTGGCCCCAAACCTCAGTAGCAGGGAGCTGTGTGGAGCTGGGGTGTTTGCAGGGCTGGCTCCCCCAGCATCAGGGCCCTGGAACGCTGGATCAGTTCCCCAGGGACTGGGACAGTCTTCCCAGAGGCCAGTTCATGTTACCCTTAGCTCAGAAAGTAAAGGTACACTGCATTACTAAGATGATCATAAGATCATCTTACGTGCCTTGGTTGAAGGTAATCTTTAAAAGCTAAAGCTGATCCTTTTGTAGTTCATAAGTGTGATGATTGGGTGTTCACGCTGTTGTGTGACATGTGCCTACCTCAAACCTTGTTAACAACCTCAGCAATTACCCATCTGATGGTCTAAAAAAAAAGCTAAAGCTGCTGAGCATTTTACTGTGTCAGTCCTAACCACCCATAAGCTGAGTTAATCCTCACAACAACCCCAAGAGGCAAGTTCTACACTGATTCCCATTACAGATCAGGAAACTGAGGTTCAGCAAAGTAGTGGTTGCACAGCAGTGTAGTAGAGACAGGATTGGAAGCTAAGCCAGTCTGGCTGCAAACCCGTTCTCTTAGCTTTCATGTGCTGTGCCAAACGCTTATTATAAGTTATCTTTTAAAGCCACAGGTACCCTTCAGCTGGGGGGGTGGTTACCATCGCACCCATTGTACGGAGGGGGAAACTGAGGCTTGGAGAGAGGAAACGCCTAGCTCACAATCACAGAGCTGCTACGTGGCAACATCAGAATTTGAACCCAAGACTAAGAAGCCATGAACTTTCTTTTGAACATGGGACATGCTTCTGACCACCAGCTCCTGCTTCCCTCTACTGGCAGTAAGGGTCTCTATCCCCCCCAGCCCAAAGTGTCCCAGGGACCCACTGAGGGCAGGACTTGATCCTTGGGGCTGCCCCAGCAACTTCCTAGGCAGAGTTTTACAAATTAATGAGAAACATCAGAGGTTCGTGGGCTCCTCAGAATTCTGTGGTGGGAGCTGGTGAGATCCCATCTCAAGAGAGGGGGGTTTATTATCTCTGGAGTTCCTGCCTGGGGCCCTCAGTGGGCAAGGGCCGGTGCTCATGTTGGACTCAGGTGGCATTAAAGCCCCTACTTCTGGGACATAAAGTCTCAGCCAGCTCATGGGGTTTTGGGCCACTCTGCCCGCTGGGAGACCCCAATGGTTCAATGGGACAGTTCTGTCCATCAGAGCATCGATGGGGCAATGCTAAACAGCTCACGAGCAGTGGGAGCTCTATGTGGGATTCACCATTTGCTTTAGCATTTATACTTTAGAAAATACAAGTTCACGTATGTGTGTTTCTTGAACCAGTAGTTGAAAAATCACACCCTGATTTAGAAAAACCTACCTACTCAAGCTTCCAGAAGATCCTTGTTTGATTAGCAGAGCTGTTAAGAGTATGGGATTTGGGGTCATGCTGCTGAATTCAAAACCCAGTTCTCCTGCTTGCTGGCTGCCTGACCTTGAGCTTGACTCCTCTTAACCCCTTCAGGTTTTAGTTTTCCCACCTCAATGCATTGTTTTAAGAGACAAACTAGTGCCTAGAACTAACTGTATCTGGTATATACTGTGTACTCAGTTTATGTTAGCTAAGTGTTATTGTTGTTACTGTTGCAGTCTAAACTAGGTTTTCCTGGAAATGGGCAGATAGTAAACATTTATGCTTTATGGGCCACATGGTTTTTGTTCCAACTACTCATCTCTGCCATTGTAACAGGAAAGCAACAGTGGACAGTATGTACATGCCTGGATGTGGGTGCATTCCAACAAAACTTCCCTGTGACTTATAAACGAACATGACAGGGAGAAAAGTCCTTTTTCCTCTGGGAGAATGTGACCCTGGAGCTGCCAGCAGCTATGTTCCCCAAATTACTGGGGAAGCCAGCCATGGTGAGAGAAACAGAGGACAGAGGGAAGCACAGCCAAGAGAGAGAAATCAAAACCTGCCAATCTTGTTTGAGCTGTTGGATCTAGCCATGCCTGAAGCTACTCCTGCATTGTTCAGATATGTGAGCAGCAGTTTCCCTTTGATGCTTAAGATACTTTGAGTTGGGATTCTGCTGCTTACAAACAAGAGTCCTGAATTATATAAGCCTTCTCCCTGTTCAAGCCTCTCTGCCCCAGTCAGATATAACAACTTACCCACTTGCCTGCCATGGTCAAGTTCATGATACTATGCAAGAGCATCCTTTAGTCCCAAATATATAACTTTCTTTTCCTGTGGGAGGGGGGGTTTAAATAGTTTCATTTTCAGGTAGATGACTTCATTTCCATGAACCTTGGTCCTTTTCTATAAAATGAAGTTAATTACTGGACCTACTGCCCAAGGTGGGTTAGAAGGGTTAATATTTATGAAGTTCTTGGAACAGTCCCTTGTACATGCTAAAAGTACTACCTAAGTGTCTGCTGTTATTACTACCTGGAAACAGAGCTCACAGACTTTAGGCATTTTCCTGACAAATGAAGGAGACTATCTGGTAGGGATTCGGTCTTTGCATATTCCCAGCACTGGCGCCGGCCTGGTATTGATTGGGGGCTCAGTATTTGTTGAATAGGAGTTGGTACAAGACAAGGCAGTCACAGAGAGTGACTGTGAGAGACCCACATGGATTGGGGCAAACTCTGAGGTGTTTGTGATTAGGAGTCAAGCTATAATTGCTTCAGGGATTTAGAAAACCTTGAGACACAGAGGAATGTTGGGGGCCCACAAGCAATTTAGGGATTTGAGTGCTTGGGATTTAGACCTTAGCTACTTGAAGTGTGGTCCACCATGGACTGGTGACATTGGCATCACCCGAATGCCTGTTTAGAGATGCAGGGACTCAGCCCCACACTGGACCTCGGGAGTCAGAATCTATGCTTCCACAAGATCCTGGGTGATTGTTGTGTGCATTAATATCTGGGAAGTGGAGAGGACAGGCAGATGCTGCAGACATGGCCCCTGTGTCTTGAGGGACTGTTTGTGGAGGTGAAGATGTGGGGGATGTGGGCCTATCAGCTGTTCATTAGGAAACACGCTGGCCTCCACCCTTTGGCACAGTGGGTGGTCACACGTGCCCAGACACACCACTGGTCCAGTAAGTGGAATCTGACATTGCCACACAATGGTTTGAGAAAACTGACACCACGAGAAAGGTGCCCAGCTTCACTTAATAAAAGTAAAATGAGAATAAAGCAATACTTTGTGTTTCCTTGTCCTTCCCTCACTCAGTCCCTTCTCCATAGGCTTGCTAACTCTGTGCAAGCATTAACAGCAAATCAGTGGTATCTAGCTTGCGATATCATATATGATATGATTTCTTTTCCCCCATCCTCTTTTATCAACTAAAATCCTGATGAAATATAGATGACTTTTTAAAAATCTTATAAAGGTGTCTGGCTGTCTGGGGTGGGGAGGTTATGGCTAGGGAGGGGGGTTGTGGCATGGTAGGTTGGACAGCAGGAGGGTCTGCAGAACCAAACCAGAGAGACCTCACCAGGAAAGTGGCCTCCAGATTGAACAGAGGTGGGCATGAGTTTGGGAGGGAAGACACACACTCACTATCACCTTTCTTTACCAAAAAAATCAGTATTGTTTTGCTAACGAGGGCTGGGGGCTGGGCCAAGTGCGGAGAGCAGGAGCTTTGAAATCCATAGACCTGTATTTGAATCCTAGTGCTGCTGCAGCTTACTCCCCATATAATCAGGCAAGGATGTGTCCCTGAGCCTTGATATCCTTGTCTAGAAAATGGGGCTATCATAGCACTGACCTCATAGGGATATGGGGCTGGTTAATGCAGTGGTGACCAGAGCTGGCTGACAAGAACCCACTGTTAGCCTCCCTTCCCATCCCCAGGTGTAGTGACAGCACGGTGGGAGCTAGAAGTTGACCATAGTGGGGAGAGTTTACACCACAGACATGATACACATCAGAACTCCTCCTTTTCTTCCAGAGAACTGGTTGTTAAGCATTTACCAGCACGCCACTGGTTAAATGACAAAATGTATTTAAATCGCCATGCCCAAAGCTTAGAAGTAGTGGTTACTGGGTACTTTATTACTATAATATTAATTATAGGACCATAATATTACTAATATAAAGTGGTTTTCATGATTGGACATTCCATGTGTTGGCTCTGCCATTTATTTTAACTGCTTGGAGGCTTTTTCTGCAAATCATCTGGTCCCTAGCCCCATTCTGGATAGCTGATATTAATAGTTAGCTCAGTTCCAGATTATAGATACCCCAAATGAACATTCATTGAGCATGGACTAAATGCCAGGTGTTGGAAAAGCACTTTTCATATATGATCTCATTTAATCCCTCTAACAACTCTATGAGGCAGAAACTTATGAACCCCATTATGTGGACACAGATGGGGCTCAGAGAGGTTAGGTGACTTGTCCCAGGTTGCACAGCTGCTCAGTTGGAGGGGCTGGGCTTTGAACCTGTGCATTTTGACTCCAGAGGCTGTGATTTCAGCAGATGGATCCTGGAGGTTAAACGTGGAGGGGGCAGGTGCTTGGGACCTTGGGGTGTGGACCTTCTTCCTTGTTGGGAGACTTTGGGAATGGGGACAGGCAGTGGGCAGGGTCGAGAAGTCCTGACCATGTCATCTGCTTGGCTGACTGCAAACAGTCTGATTTTACTAGATGTGTGCAGGCCGGGTTCTGATTGGCAAGGGGATGTCTCTGTTGGAAGGGAATCTTGGCCACTTGCCTCTTGGCAGTAGGCTCTTGGCTACCACGTGGAGCGCCGTTTGGAGGCAGTGAGAATTATTCGGCAACCTTGCCTAGGGTAGTTTAAAGTGGGCTGGGGGCTCTGCCAGTCTCTCAGACAGGCTGGCAGAGAGAGCAAGAAAGCGAGCACTGCCACAGAGAAGCCCACACTCAGCTTCTTTGCTATTCTCCCTGCCTCTGTCTATCTCCGTCCCTTGCCATCCCTCAGCCTCTCTCTCTGCCAGGACTTAAGGAGCCAGTAAGATGACAGGTGGTTTGGCAGCAAGAGAAGCAACGTCTTCTGTCCCCACAGGCCTGCATTCCCTCAACTCTACTAAAACTTGGGGCCTTTTACTTCCACAGCTCCCAATTTCCCTGAAGATGAGGTTCAGGCTCCTTGGTTTGGCTTGAGGACTTAGCTATGACCCCTGCCTCCTGGTTCTGCATCATGTCTCCACAGGACAGACTCAACTTTTTGTTTTTCCACAGTGACTACTAGCCCAGAGCTCACTCAGAACATGTGGTTGAGCTTGACTTACTTTGGGATTTGCAGTCATCACCATTTCTGTGTCTTAAGGCTGATTTATCACATGCCAAGTGATATGTAAGCTTCTAAGTATTTTCTGTTCCTATCTCCTTGACTTGTAACAACTTGATAGTTAGGCCCTGTTTTCTCCCCATTTTACAGAGGGGGAAACTGAGGCACCAAGATATTAAATTACATGTTCAATATCATCCAGCTCGGACATGGCAGTGATAGATATGAACCCAAGCCAGTCCAGAGCTTGAGCAGGCTTGAGTGGGGTTTTCCTTAAACCACTTTGTGAGAACCTGTCACCAGTTCTGTGTCATCACCCCTGCCCCCAGCAGCCTTGTCAGCATGAACAGCCCGGTTTGCTGGATCCTCATTTCACTCTAGCTCTGCTGTGTCCACACATCCTTGACGAATTAACCTTGGCAATGCCGGCCTTGCCTTGTCACACCAATAAAGTTAGTGCTGCAGAGAACTAGGTTGTAGAAGGTATAATGGACCCCTCTCTCCATCTGTCTCTTTTTCCCTGCAGATTCCAAGGTTGCTTGGATGTATAGGAGAAGAGCCAGAATGTTCCTTATGGGTGTAGGGGGGTGTTTGGAAACAGGAAAGACCCCTAAATTGGTTCCTTCCAAGGGAAACCTCCTTCTACACCCAAATCTCATCCCATCTGTCCAGGGTGGCCTGTATGGCTCTGCTCACTGGGGACTGATTGTCTCAGCATGTCCTCACATTGCTCAACAACAGGACAACATTCCTGTACCAAGGCAGAGGGGAGTCGGATTGTGTTAGCAATTCTCCATCAGACTGTGTCGTATTCGGATTGTATTGTATTAGTAGTTGTTTCCACTAATGTGATAAGAAAGTTGCTAATCTGAGAAGACTCCTGCATTGTATTAGGGAAAACAAATATTAATGTGATTCGATGGGAAATGGCTAATAAGAAACTAAGTTGCTAATATGACATGATGGATCGGTGGGAGGAATTTGGGTCGGGTGCTTGAACTTTCCTGGAATGTTCGGTGGTGGGCAGGGACCGGGGAGGGCAAAATGGCAGGAGCTCTGTGTTACAGTCACTCAGAGTTAAGGTTCCATATTTGAGCCTCTTCCTCCCCCCTCCAACACCCAGCCCCTCCCCCCTTTACTGTGTTGAATAGTGTCCCCCAAAAGTTCTCATCCACCCAGAACCTGAGAATATGACCTTATTGGGAAAGACTCTGCAGGTATAATTAAGATGAGATCATAGCGCATTAGAGGGGGCCCTGAATCCAATGACCCGTGTGTGAGGAGATGACACACAGGGAGAAGACCCTGTGTTGATGGGGGCGGGGATGGGAGGGATGCAGCCACAGGCCAAGCAAAGCCAAGGACAGCAAGCAGCCACCAGACCCCGGAAGGAAAGGAGGCCTCTTCTCTTAGAGCTTTCAGAGGGAGCACAGCCCTGCCAACACTTTGATTTCAGACTTCCAGCCTCCAGAACTGTGAGAGAATACATTTCTGTTGTTTTAAGCCCCCCAGCTGATGGTACTTTGTTACGACAGCCTGACCCCATCCCCTTTGCCCATCACACCCCCAGAAAGGAGACGCAGGTTTGGCAACATCCCTCTAACTTGGAGACAGCAAAGCAGGTTTGAGGGGTTCCTCCCGCCCCAGGGCTGGCCTGGCTGCTTGACCAGACCTGAGGATGAGGGCTTGCTCTCTGCCCCTGCTTTGTTCTTTGCTTAAAGGGAAGAAGCCTCCTCAGTCGCAGGGCGGTTGGCATATGGGCTCCGCAGCCTGCTTCGCGGCACGTTAATATGTGATTAAAGGGGTCTTAAAACACCCATTAGTCCCCCTCTGGTATCTAATAGCGCTTTTGGATTTAGAACAGAATATTATTTACTCATTAGCTGATAATAGATCCTGAGTACACGCCGTATGTATTGGGACAATTATTAGAATGTGGGTCTGCACAGAAACGTCGTTCTGCTGCTATGGCCGGTGGCAGGACAGCATCGTCCAGAGGGCGAGGTGGGGAGGTCACAAAATGACCCATGGGCCCTCCAAGGAAAACAGAGGGCCTGCTAGAGATTGTCTGTGGTGACTTGCTGTGGATGAACTGAACTCCAGGTACAGACGGGTACACTTGAGTGCCTCAATGGAAGGGATATGTTGGGGGGGGTAACCTCCAAGAATTAGGGTACCAACAATAACAGCCCCCCCACAGTGGTGACGGATTGAACCTGAGCTTCAGGCCCAGGGCTCCCAAGATGAGATTATTAATTAGTCACATGACAGCCACCACCAGGATCACAGGGGTGGGGTGACTTGCCCAGGACACACAGCTGGTAAGTGGCTGCGGCTGTGGCAAACCCAGCTCTTCTGATCACTGGACCTGGGTTCTTTTCAACATTCCTCTGTACTCACTGCAGAAACTTCTTGGTAATTCTAAGCTTCCCTTTTCCCAATGGAAAGAGACACTTTGACACGATTTCCTATTATGTTTTGTTTGTTGGGCCGTCCATGGCGGGCATCACAGATCTCAATGGCTGGTTCAGCTTGAGGGTGAAGAAGATAGCAAAGTCAGGACAGCCCCCAGTTTGGTGGACAGAATACAGGGTGTGGGGAAGGAAAGCCTGCAGTTTGATAAGCCTGATTTTCAGGTCATCTGTTTGCAGTGATTCGGTGAACGAATGCATGATGAAAGGCACGGCATAAGCTTGCAATACAAGCACCAAAAAAAGGACGGAGAAAGCACTGAAAAACCTTGCCTTTAAACTCAGACCCGCCTAGGCTTTTCTGAGACGTGCCAGATGGAAAGACAAGAGGGGTTTGTATAAGGGTGGGGAGGGCTCTTTCCAGCCCAGGGCCAGCAGTTTGAGACCTTTTGCCTCCCGATTTCCTCGGGGTGCAGGGAAGCCTCCATCCCCATGTCCCTGTTGTACACAGGTGGCCGGGGGAAGGGGAAGCGGTTTGGGTCTTACTTATATTGAGCACATAGAGGAACGGTGCAAGGTGCCCTCTCTGGTGAGCCATTCCAGCATGTGGCCACAGTGACGCTGGGAAGTCAGATATGGTCCCCAGCAACGCAGGCCACCAGTAGAGGCCAGACATTGCCTCTGTGGATTGCCCAAGTGGAGAACAGGGCTCCCTGGTGAAAGATTAGCAGGGAAGGAGCCAGAGAGAAAGCGGAGCTTGGCAAATTTGCCCTCTTGTCCATCTTCTTCTCTCGATATGTGGGTCTACACCGCAGCTAGATAAATAACCAAATAAGTAAGCCGCTTCCCAGTGGGTGTGTGGCATCTACGTGAGTGTATGTGTGTTTGTGTCTGTGTGTGTTTTAATAAAGCTCACCATGAGCCAGATATCAATTTCTGTCAGAGAGACGCAGAGCATCTGAACCAGAACTAAATAAAAATAAACATTAAACAATTATTGGAATTTAGGTTTATTTAAAAAATCAGCAGGGTTGAGGGAACAAGCCACCCATTAGCGAGGCAGAACTATCGGGCCTTTTAACAACCCGCTGGTTCTTGGCTGCCAGGGAGATTCGGGCTCTACGAGCTGTGGAAACTCCGGATCCTATTGATTAAAGATGATGCGGTAACAGGCCAATTATATCATCGTGGCTGCTTGCAGCGCTGGCCAACGCCGGCTACCCATTTGTCTTTATGGAAACAGCTTTGTTTGGGGGGCTCAGGGAGGATGGTTCAGTGTCCCCATCCTGGGCAAAGCATTCTTCCTTCTCGGGTCGCTGCAGTTGGTGAAGGCTCTGAAGCCCGAGCTGTTCCAGATTCTTGCATTTTTCTCCTCCCTGTCCCCTCCATAGACATCTGTAGTTCATAAGGAACCTGTGTCTTGTCAACCAAATCAATGCAAATAACTGGTGAGCTTTTCTCGACTTTTGAGTAATAATTGATCTTCCCAGAACTGATAGCATTTGGAAAACATAAGTAAGGAGAGCAGCAGCAAGCCAGATGTCCATGTTAAGAGAATATAATTGCTCTGAGTTATAGGAAGGGAAGTGATTTCCCTTCTAGCTTTAGCTCCAAGAGAGCAGAACAAACTGCCATGGAGCATCAAGAAGCTTCCAGTAAACTCAGGGCTTAGTACGGACTCCATCTCAGCCTGCAGGTTCGGACGACTGTGGGACTGGGATCTTCCAAGCTGACAGGCAGATTTCCTGCTTGTAATTTTGTCAGTCTCCAGGTTTTTATTTGGAAGCTTTCTGCACAGCCAGTCACTGCTGGGGAAGGAGACAGAGGTTTGCAGTTCTCGGGGGGGAAGGGAGGGTTCCAGCTTAGCCACTGTGCTGCTCGTCCACTGGATGGGAATCTCCTCTCTGCCGGTTTGCCTTTTTTTTCTTCTTTCTAATTTGATGGTCACTTCCAGGCACTGCTATAATTGGCTCCTGATTTGACTGGGGTGATATTTAGAAAATCAGATGGAGATGGGGGTGTTCTATGGATTGGTGGATGGACAGTAGGATTCCTAGGCTTCATTCTTCCAGGACTCCTTTATTTGTTCCTTCATGCATTCATTTATCTACTCATCCAACACATAGTTACTGGGCACCTTCTCTGTGCCAGGCACAATTAGGTGCTGGGGCACGTTGGTACCTGCCCTCATAGGAGTTCCTAGTCTAGCTATGAAGAGACATGGATGTGTAACAATTGATTATTACATCACAATTGCAATAGTGCTTCATAGAAATGAGGAGCAGGGAGTAAAGGCCCATGACCATAAAAACCTGACCTTATCTTGGGGTGCAGTTCTTGCAAAAGTAAGGTCTAAGCTGAAACTTGACACAGGAGGTAGGACTGAGCTAGGCCAGTGGTGCTTGGACTTGAGTGGGCATCAGAATCACCTGGAGGACTGGTTAAAAAGATTGGTGGGCATCAATCCCAGAGTTTCTGATTCATCAGGTCTGGAGTTGGTCTAAGAATTTACATTTCTAATAAGTTCCCAGGTAACGCTGCCACTTCTGGTCTAAGGACCACACTTTGGGAACCACCAAACTGGGCAAAAGACAGGAAAGAGAGGGCATCAGCGTAGTGGCAATTGTGGATGCAAAGGCCCTGTGGCTGGCTTGGCAGTTTCCAGTCACAGAATAAGGGGCAGAATGGTAGAAGCAAAGTGAAGAGGACTGGGGGAGATGCACTGCATGGGGAGCACGGGGTCCTGGCCCCCTAGAGGCCTTGCAGGCTGACCTGGAAAGTTTGGATTTTATCTGAAATTGGATGGGAAACCTGGAGAGGTTTGAAGCAGGAAAAGTGTCAGCATCCAGTTTCTATCTTGAAATACTCTCTTTGGCTTCCAAGGCAGGAATGGGATGGTGGAAGAGTGGTGGGCATTAAGCCAGGGAACCTCACAAGGAAGCTATGCAGGCATCCAGCCAGGAATTAGAGGTGGCTAGACCCTCTGGTGTCAGTGAGCATGGAAAGCATGGACATGTCTGAGAGAGTTCAAGTCCAGGCACCCCCTTTCGGGAAAGCCTTCCTGATCAGTTTGGACCCACCCATCAATCCCTGAACCCTAATTTCTTACCTGAAGGAGTCATATGTTGACACTGACCTTATCCGTTCCTTGAGGGCAGGACTGTGTGTGTCATATCTGCCTCATATAGCCCACCTGCAGCCCATTGATTGGATATACAACAAATACCTTATAATAATTAGCAGGTTGTGGGGGCACCTGAGTGGCTCAGTCAGTTAAGCATCCAACTCTTAATTTTGGCTCGGCTTATGATCTCAGGGTCTTGTCAGACTCCGCGCTCAGTCCTTGAGATTCTCCATCTCCTTACCCTCTCCCCCACCCCCCGTCATACTCATAAATAAATAAATCTTAAAATAATTAGCAGGTTGTGAATGTTTGACAGTTCACCAGCTAGGATCATATCTGTTACCTCATTTGATTTTCTAGGTACCCTGAGGAAAAGGTGGAATTGAACCCATTTTGTAAATGGGGCAAATTGAGGTTCAGAAAGGGCAGGAGATGCTCCCAGGCTCACCCAGCTGGACTGAAAAAAAAAGGCAGGATTCTCACCCAGGCCCAGAATGCTCTCTGGTGAGCAGACCAAAGGAGCTGTGATGCCTCCACCCAGAACCTTAGATGGTGACCACGTTTCCCTTAGTAGTATCAAGGGTCTTACCCAAGATGACAGGGCCAGCCCACCAGAAATATTAAGTAGATATAGAAGAAATTGTCATTTTTTAAAAATAAAAAATGGTCAAATATCAGCAGTTTCCTATGGTTCAACCTAAAACAAAGCATGCAGGGGAAATGTTGCATTTCTAGAAGGTCCTGCCGCAGCGTGAGGAATAGGAGTTGCAGCGTAGTCTAAATTGTCTCTGAAAGCAGCTTCCCACACACACGGAAGCTGATGAGGGGGCCGTACAGGGATGCAGCATCTAAGAATCAGTCTATAATGCAATCAATTTTGTATATCCCTGGTGAAACAGCAACATTTATTTAACGTCTTTTATAGAGCAGCTGAGTTTTATCACAAATCACATTCCATTTCTATTCAGCTGGGACTCCTTGAAGGCTAAAATGCACTTACTTTTCTCGGAGGAAATTTACCAATTCCTCAATAAAGACCCATTTGCCTCTGTATGTAAAATTGACACATTTATTGAATATTAAACATTTAGGGTCTTTTTCCCCAGCTCCCCCACCCGCTCCCCAACACCTTTCTCCACTTTGCCACAACGCTCCCCAGTCATTAGGGAGACTTCCTCCAAGTGGCAAGAAATGTATATTTTCATGCAGAAGTGGCCGACATTTCAGTTCGGGTCATTCTTATCAGTGGGAAATGATCAAGTTATGTCATAAATGCATAGGGCGAAATCCAGTGCCTCGGAGCGGTCTCTTTAAGCCCCGTGCTTTTCCCCTCTCTTTGTGGCCGGCTTGGTAGTCTTGGTCACGCGGCAATACCGTGTTGAGTTCGTGACAAAAGTTTTTTTGTCTACACTTGTAACGTTTGCAGAAGGCAGGGGCAGCCTCCCTGACAATAAATTGTGCTAATTAGCATGAGGGCCTATTAATAAAACGAGTTTTCTTTCATCCATGTTCCTGAATGGTCGGGGACATCAATTAAAGTGTGCGCTTGGGACAATGTCTTTTCACTGCCAGTTGCAGTGTTTTTGTTTAAAAAAATAAGCAGGGGGCTGGGCCATTTAGGGAACTTGTTTTTGTGTCCTTAACATGGGAGAGGGCTGAACTGTTGAACTTAGGTCTCAAATGTTGGGTCCAGATTTTCTGACTGATGCTAAATCAAGGCAGTGACAGGTTGGGTGGGTGCTTGGCCCTGGGTTGGAGGCTTTGCTGTCAGAGTGCAAGGACAATTGTTGCATTTGAGGAGTATCTTCCTAATGAGGTTTGAAACCAGACAGACACAGGTTTTGAACCCTAACTCCCCCTTTTACTGAGCTCACAAAGCTCAGACCGGTGATTTACCTCT
Organism: Callorhinus ursinus; assembly: GCF_003265705.2. Lineage (NCBI taxonomy): Eukaryota > Metazoa > Chordata > Mammalia > Carnivora > Otariidae > Callorhinus > Callorhinus ursinus. The sequence goes on along the minus strand of NW_027397103.1, from coordinate 9,692,075 downwards.
TTGGGCCTCTGCCAGGGTTAAATGAGATGACTCATGGAAGGTTCTGGAAGGAACCTCAAACCTCATTGCTGTTCTCCTGGGAACTTTATCTGGTGTCAGGTTTGGATGGAAAAAGAAAGGTCGTTTCATCCAGCTCCCTGTTCCAGGCTTAGATTTCCCTTCTACAGGGCCCAGGAGTTGACTACTTAATGCTGGGAAACCTTTGAGGACCAAGAACTCAATCATTATCAAGGCTGTCTTCCTTATGGTGACCTAAAACCTATTTATGTGTAACTTCCTCTGCCCACACAGATATGAGCTTCTCTCCTTTTTATCAAATATGTAAAGATCCCCCCCTTCTCTGAGTCTTCTGTACTCCAGGGCAAATATCCTCCCAGGTCTTTGTAGATCTGGGTTTCTCAACCTCACGCACTACTAACATTTCGGACCGTATAATTCTTTGTTATGGGAGCTGTTCTGTTCCTTGTCCGATGGTTAGCAACATCTCTGGCCTCTACCCACTAGATGCCAGCAGTACCCCCAATTGTGACCATTCAAAAGTATCTCTAGACTTTGCCAAATGTGCCTAGAGGGCAAAATCATCCCCCACCCTGCCCCCGTTGAGAACCATTGTTCTAGAGTTTCTGGTTCTCCCCATCCTGGACCTGTTTAGCCAGACATGACGCCTCACCTGGAAGGCTTTCACTTCTACATTTCTTTCCCCTCTGGCACATCAGCATTCCTGTGGCTTATGCCTCCGAAGTATTTTTGGTGCCTGCTGGGAGCAGAGCCCACTTTTACCTGGCACGAGCTGAACCTGCCAAGTTTCAGAGAGATCAGGAAAAACCAAGATCAGGAGAAACCAAAATCACCCATTTTTTGTTTTCCTGCATTTGTCTCTGCAAAAGGCAGACACCGCCAGGACTGGAAGGTGTCTGGGCCTTCTTTGTTGGGATCTCCGTCTTGAGAACAGGAATGATGAGGTCTGAGTTTATCCCATAGCTTTCATCTGAACAGGCAGAGCTAACTCTTCGGAGGTCAGTGATGGTTTCTGAGTGTAGCTGGCTCCAGGTCTGGGTTAGCGTTCTGGCTTTGCCACTGACTGATTGACTACACCCCTTCTGAACCTCAGTTTCTCATCTGTGTAATGGGGATAAAAATAGCACTGTCTCAAAGCATTGTTGCCAATTCAAAGAATTAACCCATGTAACATATAGTAATCAGCCAATAAATTAGAGCTTCTATTTTGTGTTATTATTACTGTTGTTTGCAAATAAGAAACACACATCCAAGGAATGAGAATAATTCACTTAAGGTCAACCAGGAAGTCAGTGTGAAAACACTGGATTGAGCATCTTTTTTCAAAAACTCCAGGGTTTTTGCAAAGGTCTGTCTGTGCATACTAGGAGATTTGAAGATGATCCATTTTATGTGATTCTCACCCCATTAACAGCCCGCGGTTTTGCCAGAATATCCTCTTTTCACTTTCATTTTAAAAACCAGCCAGTGTAATAAATCTTGCCCCGAAATCTCAGCAGCACATCTTGGCTGGAGTGTATGATAAATCTAATATACTGTGGCCTCTCTGTATGAGATACCCCTTCACAGATCTGTATTTTTGGCAGACAGCCCCACGGTCTGGCAGGATTATAATTTGTTCTTGGTTTGACAAGTCCAGCCCTCTGACTGGGTCATCATTGTTTCACAACTTCCCGGGCTCCAGGGTGGACACAGGACCCTGTCCCCTCTCCTTCACCTTTTCTTTTCTTTTCCTTCTTCCCTCCCTCCCTCCCTCCCTTCCTTTCTTGCTTGCTTCCTTCCTTCCTTTTTCTTTCTCTGTCTCTCTCTCTCTCTCTCTCCCTCTCAATCTTTCTTTTCACAAAACCACAGATTTAGCTACCCCCCTCCCCACGTTTAAAACGGGGAACATGGCTTAGAACCAGGTCTGAATTTGAAGAGTACACATCTGGAAAGGAAGGCCACTGGAAACTCAATGTGTACCTGGGTTCTTTTCACGGGGAGTTGAGCTGCCCTATGGTTCTGCCACGTGTGGACCACATTGCCTTGGGAGACACTGAAAGAGCAGGGAGCCCCACTTTGATCATTCAACAAATATTTCCTAAGCACCTACTATGTGGCAGGGTATACAGAGGTGAACAGCATCAGGTTCAGTGGGAGAGACAGACATTTATGATATTGTCACTTGTAACAAAGCTGAATTATTTATGCCTGTGCTGAGGGTTCTGATTGGAAAATGCAGGGGCTGTGGAGCCCCCAGGGGAACATTCCTGAAGAAGTGGCATCTTGGAGCTCACTGGAAAACGGTGGGCATTTACCAGGCTCAGGGAAGAGCCCAGGCTCTGAGGCAGGGAAGGACACAAGGGGGTCAGTGGACAGCCCAAGACCAGGGGAGACCGAGAGGGAGGCCAGGCAAAGCCTGTGCAGGACGCTTCTCTGGCTACCTCATAGTAGTGGGACCTGGGAGTCTCATGCAGGCCTGTGAACTCCCCTCATCCCCTCCCTGCCTCACAAGGCCCCTGGGAGGCCAGGAAAGAGCCCCCCGAAAGCTTCAAGGACTGTGGGATGTGTTCCAGGCCCAGCTCCACCCCTACTGACCTGCTTAAGTCACTTCCTCTCTCTGAGCCTCAGTTTCCTCACCTATAAAATGGTGGTAACAGTAATAACCCCCCTTCCTGAGGAGGGGTGTTACAAAGATAAATCAAGAGAATGCGTAAAAGGTGCACAGATCAGGGAATGGTTTCTGGCCTAAGTACCTGAGAAATGTTAAGGATTAATTCCGCTTACTAGCGTTGTGACCTGAGAAGACTAAGTTTCTCTCTTCGAGCCTCAGTTTCCTTATCCGCAAAATGAGGATAATAATTATACGACTGGAATAAATGAGTTAGAACAGTGGCTGGCACAGAGTTTGGACTCAAGGCATTGGCTATTACCACTATTACTATTATTGTTGTTGTTGTTGTTATTGTTTCTTGTAGTTTCACATATCATGTGGTTGATCGTCATGGAGCCCGTGGTTTTTATCCTGATTCTGAATCCCACCACGTTAGACATGCCTCCATAGCTGTTCCCCTCCACCATGTGTGCTCCACCTTCCAGACCCTCTCATGCGCCCCACTGCATCCCACACAGAATGCCAGCCCCACATCCTGCCACCCACTGGCCATGACCCTCTGAGCCAGAGTTCTCCCTCCCCTTGGACACTGAGCTCATCCAAACGAGGGGGATCCTAAGGGAGCCTCATGATCATTCACTGAGGCAGGGCCTTTTCTGCACTACAGCAGACCCCAGAGGTGGGTGTCATCAGCCCGCTTGGCAGATGGGGAAACTAAGGCACAGAACAGAACCACTGTGCCCTTGATCTTTCTGGTACCTACAGGCTGCTCACCACTGCAGAAACACGCACTCTCTTCCTATCCCTTCCTCTGCTTTCACGGAGGCCAAAATGTAGTCTTCCATTACATCGCTTCTCCGGCTCATGACAAGAACAGATCTTTTTAAAGGGAGAGAAACCAATCTTGCAGACCCTTGAGAATTGGTTCTCTCATCCCCGGAGTCTGCAGACCTCTGCCAAAGAAGCCTTGACATGTGACATTCAAATCTTGGGCTATGAAATGATCTTTCAGCTGCCAGCTATCTCTGCAAAGAGAATTTGGGCCATCACAACAGGCCAAGTAATAATTTCTTTGGATTAGTGTCAACATGGAAGAGCGAAAGGAATGGTCCAGAGGACTCCCAGTTTGGAAATTGCTGCTTTGGCTGGCATATTCTAGAACTTTCTTCATCCCTCTCTTGCAGGACCCAGAACAAAGGTCTGAGGGTTGAGGCCTCCTGTGTCTCCTCTCCTGAACGGCTCAGCCCCTGCATGCCTCGGCCCCAGGGAAAACCGAGTCTTCACCCAGATTTCCTGGACCCTGGGGCCACCTCTTCCCCTTAAAGGAGAAGGCCAGTGGATGAGGCTCCTCCATGTTATTGAGGAAAGAAATACGGCCTAGAACCCTTTCTGTAAAAGTAACCTCCCGGCTCCTCCTTTATGGGTGAGGCAAAGTGCTTAAAATGCTTAGGGGGAATAAACAGCTTTTAATGAAGTTACATTGCCACATAATGGGCATCATAAAATTGCCTTCATACTGCAGGGTCCCAGGATGGCATTTATTATCGACTGTGCCGGAACAGCCTTTGCAGAGCTCCGGTAGCTGCAGAGAGAAGACTGCAAAAGTCTCCTTAAATTACCTGATTGAAATAACCGGCGGAATATTCCGTGGGGCCGCCGCGTGCCAGGGAAGCCGCCTTTGGGGTGGTCTGTCAGAGGCGGTTTGCGCATTCTGAAGAACACAGGAGTTTCATTGCAGCAAAACAGATGTTCATCTTGTTTCTCCATCGGCTGTTTGATGAGAAATTTATTGCTCTTCCGCTGGGCAGGAGCCCCTCTCGGCTGTGGAGTCTATTAGGCAAGCCAGCAGCTGGCGGGAAGCCAAGGTGAGGCTGTTTTGATGAAACCCATGAAAAGCCTTGGCTGGGAGGCGCCGGTAATAATGCACTGGCTAGACTCTCCTGATTGGGCCATTGATTGGCCTGATTTGATTTATTGATCAATACCCTCAAATTTGGCGTCTGAGAAGCTGCACTAATCTTTAACTGTTGTGAACATCTCTACCTGCTGGAGAATTAGACCCTGATAAGGAATGTATGAAAGGAATCGGGGCTTATCTTAATCACACACCGGGCCCCAGCACTGCCCGCGCCGGTGAGGGCCCCAGTGCACTGCGCCCCATCGCCAGGCAGGCTGGCGCAGATCTATAAATTGATGGAATTCAAAGCCTCCAGCATCGATTACCGTTATAACAAACAGTGGTGCACAGAATGTCTGATTATTTTTAGACAAAGATTCTGTTCTCTCAGCAGCAATTTTGCTGAGGCTGTCACTGTGTCAGATGTCTACTGTTGATTGCAATTAGATGCAATACAAAAAAAAATTAAACTATCTGTATCCTTAGTCTTATTTCCAGTTATTAAATCTCTCTCTTTGTTTGCCGTTTCCTCATGATATCTACAGCTGGATGAAATATTTGGTTGGCAGGAGAAATCCTTGTAATTCAGTGGGGGTGCAATGGCCCGCCGGCTCATTGGATTATCTCTGGTGGGGTGCACATAATCTCGGGGGGAGGGGAGTTAACTGGGGGGGCTTACATCTGTTTAAAAGTGTTCGGGGTGAAGCTTGATGCAAAAAAATGTTTCAGGACAGGGTGAGGTATAAAAAGCAATCTCCAAAGCCCTCCGGAATGCCTGTGTTTGTAGTCCTCCGTGTTTCCATCCACATCAGGCAGGACCTAAGCAGGGATGCATCCCCATTGATGAGTGCGGAGGGAAGGAAGGTTATCCAAGCGACTGAGCTCAAGGGTTGGCGCCACTTGAAATAATTAATTCCTCCAAACAGAGACCGCGCTTGGGACCCCTTCCGCACTCAATCATACCTGAAGAGCGGCCTCCAGGTAATTGTGGGTATGAACAAATTAGGCATTCCCTTTTACATGTGGCCCGGCGGCCAGCATCCTGGTGTTGGGCACATGCATCCATCATCTTGGCACTCTCCAGTTGATCTCTCGTCTCAGAGCCATTAGCCTCAGTGTCCTTGATGGTGGAACAGCTGTAAACTTGAGACCGTCATAGGGTGGCCAAGCCTGACGATTCATTACATGATGGGATGGGGGGAAAAGGCTCAGATGACAGCGCCGAGGCCTCCCCGTTCCCAGAAGCCAGCTCTGCCTGGAATTGGCAAGTGCCAGCTAATTTTAGAAAGTTCATAGTAGAGGATGGAGACGGAGGAGGTGGCAGTTTGGGCTCTAGGGTCAGCCGAGGAGTTCCTGCAGGAATTGGAAGGCTGGCATTGATCTGCATGGCAAGAGGGAGCAAGGGACAAGGCCCTGAGCCTGCCCAGAGGCAGTGTTCAAATGCCCCTTTGAGAATGCCCAGGGGAGCTGGTGAAGATGACTCTAAGCTCCCCGAAGGCAGGTAAGGGGTCAGTCTTGTTCAGTAATAACCAGAATAACACCTGCCCTTTGTTCACCACCAACTGCCCCACATCCTGTGCCAGGGACTTCCAGATGTACCTTCCTCCTACAAGCTGCCCAGTTCCCTTAGGAAGTTGGTAATAATTATACTTGTTGATAGATGCAGAAACGTGCTCATGGGCATTAAGTGGCTTGCCCAAGATTACACAGCTAAGAAGTGGTGAGGCTGAAAGTCAAGTTCAGGTTGGTTTCTGGAGTCTGGGCTCTCAACCCCAGTGGAGAATACTCAGTAAATAATCTGTTGAATGAATAAATGAATGAACAAACCAATGAATGAATGGTGCATTCACCTCCTCCAGTGGGGGACTCAGTTGGGCTCCTGGATAACGGAAGATGGCAGGCCATCTTTCCGAAGGGAAAAAGAAGAAACCAGAAATATAGAAATTTCAGTGACCTCCATGGGCAGGCCTGGTATTTGGGCTTCCTGGACTGCTGGGAACAGCTTTCTGCTTCCTCCTGATGGGTACAGAGCTATGCCCAAGCTCCAGTCCCTTCAGTTAGAGGGACAGGTGTGAGGTCTCCAGGAAGCTTCCATGCAAAGAAATCTCAGGGTTGAGAGGTCCAGCAATAGGAAGGAACACTAATGGGTGTCACGGGGCAGGGAGAGCTCACTAGTCACCTGGCTGGGAGCCAGACAGCCTCTGACCAGGATAACACAGTGGTTAAGAGTTTGAACCCTGAAGTCAGGTAGATGCTGGTTCAAAGCCCACGATCATCACATTCTCAGCTCTGTGTGACCTTGGGCAAGCAATTGAACCTCTCTGGGCCTCTTTCCCAACATGCAAATAAGGCTGCTAATACAACCTCCCTGTCAAGGTGACTATGAGGATGAAGTCAGATGATCCACGTCAGCCCAGACACTGTGCCTGGCACATGCGGTTTGGTGACAATGACTGCTGGTCTAGGGCATTCAGGAACACCCAGCACCCACCATGGACATATGTGACTAACAAGCTCATTTGGCTTAGGAAGAATTCCAGGCCAGGGATAAAGGTGTCAAGTAACTTCTCTGAAATCACAGAGCAAGTCCCTGGCATATTCGACATCTTCCGTGTCACCCACTGTCACCCTCTTCTGCAAACCTTCCCATTGCACGTGTCCCTCCTCTTTTTCCTTGTCACATCCCTGCTGTCCTGACCCTCTGATAAAAGTGTGGCCGGTCGTCTCAGCATAGCTGTGGGGAGAGGCAATCCCTCATGTGGTTGGTGGGAGCGACAATCAATGCTGTCCCTTTGGAGGTCACATTTACAAATGTGCCTGCCCTGTGACCTGATCCTTATCTATCTGAAAACTTAGCCTTTGACACACCCACACAGGGGCAACCAAGATGACTGTCTCAATACATTGTTGCCGTAGGACAGTGGTAGTAATGGCAGAGCCCAGAAATAACCTGTGTCCATGAGTGAGGGCCCGGCTACATAAAATAAGGCACCTCCACAGGGAAGAGTACTCTGGCTGTAAAAATGAAGACAGATGCTCCTCATGTGCTGATGAAAGGAGCAGGCAATCAGGGAAATCCAAATCAAAACCTCCATGAGATACCACCTCACACCCGTCAGAATGGCTAAAATTAACAAGTCAGGAAACGACAGATGCTGGAGGGGATGTGGAGAAAGGGGAACCCTCCTACACTGTTGGTGGGAATGCAAGCTGGTGCAGCCATTCTGGAAAACAGTATGGAGGTTCCTCAAACAGTTGAAAATAGAGCTACCCTACGATCCAGCAATTGCACTACTGGGTATTTACCACAAAGATACAAATGTAGGGATCCGAAGGGGTACGTGCACCCCAATGTTTATAGCACCAATGTCCAAAATAGCCAAACTGTGGAAAGAGCCAAGATGTCCATCGACTGATGAATGGATAAAGAAGATGTGGTATATATACACAATGGAATATTATGCAGCCATCAAAAGGAATGAGATCTTGCCATTTGCAATGACATGGATGGAACTGGAGGGTGTTACGCTGAGTGAAATAAGTCAATCAGAGAAAGACATGTATCATATGACCTCACTGATATGAGGAATTCTTAATCTCAGGAAACAAACTGAGTGTTGCTGAGTGGTGGGGGGTGGGAAGGATGGGGTGGCTGGGTGATAGACATTGGGTAGGGTATGTGCTATGGTGAGCGCTGTGAATTGTGCAAGACTGTTGAATCACTTCTGAAACAAATAATGCAAGATATGTTAAGAAAAAAAAAAGAAGATAGCAGGAGCGGAAGAATGAAGGGGAGTAAGTCGGAGGGGGAGACGAACCATGAGAGATGATGGACTCTGAAAAACAAACTGAGGGTTCTAGAGGGGAGGGGGGTGGGGGGATGGGTTAGCCTGGTGATGGGTATTAAGGAGGGCACGTTCTGCGTGGAGCACTGGGTGTTACGCACAAACAATGAATCATGGAACACTACATCAAGAACTAATGATGTAATGTATGGTGATTAACATAACAAGAAAAAAATTTAAAAAAAAAGAAAGGAGCAGGCAAGATAAGTTCCGTGAAAATGGCAAGTTGCGGGACATGGTGTGTAGCATGCTTGTATCTGAGTCAAACAAAAGAAGAGAAAGACGTTGCTTACTCATGTGCTTGAATATGAATGGATATCTTTGAAAGGACACAGAATAAGGGTGGGCCCCTCTGGAGACAGAAGACTGTTGAGTGTTAAGCCTTGCTGTGCTGTTGCAATTTGTATCATATGCGTGTATTACTTTAGCAGGGTAAAAAATTTACCATTTAAAGAAACTAGTATAATGGAAGAACCTGGATTCTTGAAATCAGACTTAGGAAATATTAGCCCCGTTACTTACTGGCTGTTGGCCTGAGATAGGCAGTAGCACCTCTCTACACCTCAGTTTTCTCATCTGTAAAATGGTGACATGATGGGGTGGTGACAGGTGTAAGTGAGATTGTGCCTGTAAATCGATAACCTGGTCTGTGCCATCCGTGGTTATTAGGGGGTACCGTTACCAGCTTCGAAGCTGAAAGGAGATGCTGTTTATGGCGGTGCTGGGCCCAGAGCCCTCTGTAGCCGAACCAGAGAGGGCTCTGGTTCTGGCCTCATGGGCAGGGCGCTGAGGATGGAGGCAGCTCCCTGAGCCCCTCAGGGGACCCTCCCCACCACACACGCAGAATACTGAGCGAAGCCCCTGACCCTATTTGTCTGGAAGGCTCGGTCGTGGATCCCTCTCCAGAGGCCCAGCCCCTGATGCTCCCAGCCCCCGTAATGAGGCCTGGCCACCAGCTCAGCCCAGCCAGGAGGGACAGGGCCGGGGCTTGACCGGCTGCTGCCTGCCTGGCTACTGCCCGCCATGAAGGGGCAGTTAGGCAGCGGTTTCTCCCCCTCCCCTCCCGCTGTGTCTGTCTCCCTCCCCTCCCCCCTTGTCTCTCTTGTGCCCCCTTCGCTCTCCCTCTCTGAATTTCTTTTTCATCCCCGCTCCCCCAGTGTGGGTGTTTCCCCTCTTCTCCTTTCTCAGTCTCTCTCTGTGTTTTCTCTCTTGTCCTCTCCTCTTTTCCTTGCTACATCAGCTTTCTGAGGGTTGCTGTGGTTGTCACCACGAAGGGCCGAGGCAGGTGACAACTTTGGGAACCGACTATGTGCACTGGGCCAGGCGCTGGGGATAAGAGGAAGGAAGGTGGCAGATCCAGGCCCTGCCTTCAGCAGATGGACCTTCCAGTTGGGGACCCAGATGCAACAAAAGTGTCATGAGGGCCCTGATGGGGAGCACAAGATGCTCTTGTCTCAGAGAGGCTTCAGCAAGCCCGAACAGGGACAGGGCTTCCTAGAAGCAGTGACGTTTAGGCTGAGACCCCAAGCGTGAATTAGCGAGGCAGAGAGTGGGGAAGGAGGCATTCCAGGCAGAGGGAAGGGCCTGTGCAGAGTGAACTGAGCGTATTCTAGCCACACCCACACATGGTCACTCAGAGAGAGGAGGGCGACTCCCTGGAGTGAGCCCCACGGCTGTGCAGAGCAGCAAGTGGGAGAATGGAATTTTGACCAAAGTCCCTGGATTTGTCTCCCAGCTCCAGCTTCTGCCAGCTGTGTGACTTTGGGCAACCTTGCCCTCTCTGGGCCTGTTTCCTCCTCTCTAAAGTGGAGATGGTGCTCGTGTATATCTGAGAGGGTCACTGAGAACTACACCGCATGAATATGCACGAATGCTAGAAACACACCAGACACAGAGCCTCGGCTATCCAAGTATTCGTGCATGTTATTCTTTTGGTAACATTATCTATGCTTTCTGCTCCATGGTGCTCATGGCCAGGAGTCTATATTATGCAGCAGCCAGCCGGATTCTCTGAAACCTGCATCGGGACCAGGGCCTTTGCACATGCTATTCCCTCTCAGTGAAAGGCTCTTCCCCCAGACAGCCACATGGGTGGATTCCCCACCCTCTTTAAGTCTTTGCCAAAAAATCACCTTTTCCATTAGCCTCCCCTGGCTGTTCTTTGTGAAATTGGAGTTCACCCTGACCCTCACCCTTCTTCACCCCCTTCCCTGCTTTATTTTCTCTTTCTGCATTTCCAGACCTAAAAGGCATTTCAGTGGGGGCACCTGGGTGGGCACAGTCAGTTAAGCATTCAACTCTTGGTTTCAGCTCAGGTCGTGATCTCACGGTCATGAGATCGAGCCCTGCATCAGGCTCCACACTCAGCCTGCTTGAGTCTGCTTGAGATTCATTCTTCCTCTCCCTCAGCCCCTTCCACTTGTGCTCTCTCTCTAAAATAAATAATCTTTTAAAAAAAATGTATATCAGTGGCTCCCATTGCTCTTGAGAGTAGAAATCTAGGTAGGGATTAGGGTGCCTTTGCCCCCCCCACCCAGCCCTTAGAGGAGACCACCCCCCAGGTCGATGGTGCCCAGAGTTGGCGCTGTCTGTGCGAGACTGGCTCAGTGGGTCATCTGAGGCATCAGTCAGCAAGTCTTCTACACAATGTCTGTCAACACTGGGCTCTGGCTGGTAATGTCTTCCATAGCCCCTTCTTCAAGTGACTGAGGATTGGCCTGCTTCTTCACCACTGGGCTCAGCTGCAAACATACATCCTGGAGTGGCAAGAGTGATAAGACCTTATGTAAGTCACACCCCTCTCTGAGCCTTCTTTGGATAGAGTCACACCCACCTAGCAGGTGTTCATGGTCCCTGCCTCCTGGAAGCCTTCCTGCTGGCTACCACCACAGGCCTGGCTGACGGCTTTGGCCACATACTTCCCTGGTGCCCAAGCTTCTGACCCAATGCCGCTGATCTTTGTGTCTGTTCAAAGGGGGTAGAGGGTTGTCACTAAATGCTTGGGTGCTGGAGCCAGGCTACTTGGGTTTCAAATCCCAGTGCTGGCATTCACTTGCTGTGGGCTCTTGGGCGAGTAAGTTGACCAATTTGGCTTTAGCTTCCTTGTGTATGAAACAGGGAGAATAATAACACCTTACAGAGTTGTGAGGATTAAATGAGCTAATGTGGGAAGTGCCTGGAACAGTGTCTGGCACTGAATAGGCTATCACTATGTGTTTGGTGGAATGAGTGAGTGTTGTCAGGATTCGATGGGGTAACTAAGGGCTCCTTAGGAGCTGCCAGATGGCAATGGTCTAATTCTGTTATTCCTTACTGTTATTTAGCTGGAATGTATCTAATGAGAGAAACTTCTCTTCCTCTGCTGTTTGGTCACCCCAGGGTGCAGTTTGCACAGTAAAGGCAAGATGTAAGCTTGAGTCTTTCCTTTTACTTACCAGATTCAAAGCAATGAGTTGGTTCCCCAGCATCCTCCAAAGTGACCAGGGAAGGGTTTTTTTTTGTTTTTGTTTTTTGTATTATTATGAACTCTTAGATTTAAACCTCTTTGATAAATTTGTTCCATTGCAATTACTTTCCTTCTTAATGCTGGAATCATCCTACCTCTCACCCATGGGAGCCCCTTCAGATTAGTCCTAGTGGTCTTGACGGTGGCCTGCCACTAGGGAATCACAGCCCATTTTCACAGTATCCCATAAGGCAGGTAGGCAGGACAGGCATCGGCAATGTGGAGCTGGGCATACTCAGGTCTGGGTTCGACCTCCAATTCTGCCCATTTCTGGTACTACAGCAAGCCTTTCTAAGCCTCAGTTTATGCATCTGTAAAATGGGGTTAATAACAGTGAATGGCACCATGTATGTTAAGCCTTTACTACAGGGTTTTGCACACAGTAAGTGGTCAATATATATAAGACAAACTGTGGGGAAACATTGCACAGTGCCTTGTTTGCTGGGAGAGCTCAGGAAAGAAGTATTCCTTTCTACATTTTTGATGGAGGATTTCAAGGGCTCTCTGGGCCCTCCTCACCCTCAAAGTTGGGGCAGGATTTCTCAAAGGGCATATTAAAAGATCTTACCCATGTCACACTTTCTAATGAAACTTGCAAACCAGAGAAAGAGAACAAATTATTTATAGAAGTTATTGCCGTACCCTCTGAGACAGCTAATGACTCCCAGGGCTGAGCCCTCAGGGGCCTGGGGCCCCTGAAAGCCATTTCTAGTCCTTCTCTGGAGGACCAGGTGACCCCCCAAGACCTTTGCTGAAACCCCCCCCCTTGGCCATATCTCCCCATCTTCCCACAGCAAAGCTGCCCCTGGCTCAGGTCAGCTAAGGGTGTCAGGTCCCACAGAGCCCTGGGCATGCACAGCTGCCAGTCACCCCACAACCTAAAAGCCATTGATCAGATATTTTCACTGAGTCACTCTGTTTTTAAACTGGGCCTTTCTGTCTCATTTTCTTGTGTCCCTCAAGGGCATATTTTCAAAACCTCAATGGTAAGCCAACCAAACTGTGGCACAGCCATTAAAATCAATGACAACTGCATGTCAGGAGGTGCATGGAAATGCTTTGTAAATATGTCTTTTGGCGCTTGAGCCCTTCTTGCCTTGTTCCTTTGGCAAGTGTTTATTGAGCACGTGCTGCACGCACTTTTCTGAATGGATGTTCTGCCTCTGCAAATAAGTTACTAACACAAAGTGTCCACAACATCAGACATGAAGAGCAGGTGAGAAATGGCAGAGAAGGAGGAGGAGTATGGAGTACAGGGGTGAACCCGGAGGAGGGCCAGCTCTTTGCCTTCTGCCCAAGGAGGCAAGCATTGTGTGTACCAGCTGCCACTACAGGCCAGGACACACTGAGTCAGACAGACATGGACCCTGCTATCAACGTTGGGCAGGGAAACAGAGGCATATCAGGAGTGCTGTGAAGGAAGCCACCAGGTGCCAAGAGAGAATAAGAACAGAGTCTCATTTAGTCCTGACGGTCAGGGAAGACCAGAAGGAGCAAGCTGTAGGAAAATCTAGGGGGAAAAAGGTCCAGGAAGGGGAACAGCAGGTGAAAAGGCCCTGAGGTAGTCCAATGTTTGGCCAAGGAAAGTCAGAATGGCTGGATCATAGAGAGCAGGAGGCATGAGGACAGAAATGTGGCAGGGCTCAACCACACTGTGTTTGCTGGCCCTGGGCAGAATCTGGGACATCAGCCTCAGAAGCAGTGGGAAATCACTGCAGAGTTTTCAGCCGTGGAGTGGTGGAATCTGATTCATGTTTGTGAAAGCACCCTTGGGTGCTATGGCAGAACTGATTGTTGGGAGGGAGAGGCAATGGGAAGTCCCTGACTAGCTACTGCACCAGTCTAGGCAAGTGATGATTAGGGCTTCGTGGCAGTGGAGATGTCAAGAGTGGGCAGATTCCAGAGTTTGGACAGAAAAAAAAGAGCCAGTCCTCCCTCCCCTTGACTCTCCCCCTACTCCTCCCCCATCCCCCAGAACAATCATTCAGAGAAGTGTACAAATCATAAGCATACAGCCGGACAAATTGCCACAACTGAATATATCCATGGAACCAGCAGTGAGATCAAGAAACAGAACATTCCCAGACACCAGAAGGCATCCCTTGTACCCCTTCCAGTCCTTGCCGCCCCCACCCTTGACTTCTAACTACACAAATTCATTGTGCCTGTTTTCATACCTTATATGAATGGAATCAGTATGTGATCTTCTGCATCTGGCTTTTTTTGCTTTACATTTGTAAGATTTATCAATACTGTTGTTTGTCTTTGTAGTTCATTGATGCTTATGGCCGTAGGATTCCACTGGGTAAATATATATTTCAAATTTATTTATATATTCTATTGTTAATAGGCATTTGGATTGTTTCCAGTTTGAGGCTATTATGAATAGTGCTTCTATGAATGTTCCAGACCAGCACTTCTCAAACTTTAATGTACTCATGAATCAACTAGTGATCTGGCAGAGATAAAGACCCCAGTGTCTGCAGTGGGTCCTGAGTTTTTGCATTTGTCACAAGTTCTCATTAAAGCCATGTTGCTGGCCCATGACCATACTTCAAATAGCAAGGCTCTATTTTGGTGAACATATTTCTCTGAAGTACGTACCCAGGAGTGGAATTGCTGGGTCAGAGGGTGGCATGTTTAGCTTTAGTAGACACTGCCAAGTTGTTTTTCCAGGTATCAGTTGATATCTCCACCATGTTTGGAGAGTTCCAGTTGCCCCACATTCTCATCCACACTTGACATTATTTGTCTTTCATTTTAGCCATTCTGGTGTAAATGTAGCGGTATCTCCTTGTGGTTTAAATTTGCATTTCCCTGATGGCTAATGAGGCTGAGCATCTTCCCATGTGCTCATTGCTGTTAGAATCTCCTCTTTTGGGAGGTGCTAGTTCAAGTGCCTTGCCCATTTTTCTATTACATCATCTCTCTTTTTCTTAATGAGGTTTTAGGAGGTTTTAATTCTGAACACAGTCCTTTATTAGGTAAATTGCCCATACCTTTTCCCACTCTGTGGCCTTTCCTTTGCAATCTTATTTCACCTGTTCTTTTTAATTCAGTAGTTATCAATCACTATTGCAGGACTTGCAGGGAATGGGGACAGATTCCCACTTCGTCCAACATAACCAAGTTAGAGTCTGCTACCTAAAGGATCATCCTTTCAGCTTCTTGCTCATTTACACACTCATACTCCTGTCGCTGACCTTCCAAAGGGAGGGCCTCTTCCCACATTCGTGGTAGACGTTCCTATGCCAGCCCCACCCCACCGAAGCTGCTCAAACCAAGGTCCACTTAACCCTGATATGCCTTTGGCATCTGATGTCTTCCTACCTCTGATGTTTTTGGCCACTAGATTAGTTCTTTTTTTCTTTTCTTTTTAACATCCAGAGAGTTGCCTGGCATTGTAAGCCAATCTTCTGACCCTTTGTATCTCCACAAAGATGCACCTCTGAAGATGGTGGATCCCAGCCCCGCAGCCTGGAGGAATCAAGGCAAAAAAGAGGCAGGCAGGCTGTGTGTGTCTCCATGTGCATGTCTTCGTGAGCCTGATTTGACTCTCGATCTGCTTAAGAGCCTTCACCCTTGCTCTGCCCCCCACAGCCTAGTGCCTGGCTTTTAGTCTGGCATGTGTGTGAATCCTATGGTTGGACCAGACACCCTCCGGGGTCTCTCCTCACCCTAGTACTGCAATGCTCCTTACACTCACCCCTACCACCTCCTCTTGCTGACCACTCACTGCCTCCACTCCTTGTCCCTGCAGTGCCGTGAGGGAGAGTCTGGTGTCACAGATTCATAAGGAACGCTGCTTCAAGGCATCAAGGGCCTTGTTTCTCCTACCCCATAGCACTCTTAGCGAACAAACAGTAGAGAAGCCGGGCCTGCAGCCTCTGAAGCCCCCTGTGCAGGTTTGAATGTCACCAGCCTTGGGCAAGTGCTGACCTCCCTGAGCTCTAGTTTCCCCAGCCATACAGCAGGGGTAACGGTGGTGCTTCACTAGTGGGGCTATTGGGGAGGCTACGTGGACGCTAAGAAGGTGTCCAGTTGGGGCGCCTGGGTGGCTCAGTCGTTAAGCATCCGCCTTCGGCTCAGGTCATGGTCCCAGGGTCCTGGGATCGAGCCCCGCATCGGGCTCCCTGCTCCACAGGAAGCCTGCTTCTCCCTCTCCCACTCCCCCTGCTTGTGTTCCCTCTTTCACTGTGTCTCTGTCAAATAAATAAAATCTTTATAAAAAAAAAAAAAGAAGAAGGTGTCCAGTCCACAGTGGCCATGTGTAGGTACTTGCTGTTCTTAATGTTGTTGTTAGTACTGTATTGTTATAATGCTCAGGCACGCTAACTGCCATCTCTCTCTTCTCATCTCCTGAAATCTGCTGTGCCCTTCCTCACCTCTGGGCCTTTGGACTTGCTGTTCCTTCTGCCTGTAATGTGCTTCCCCTGTTCTCCACCTGGGGGGGGGCCCACATCTTCACACTCCAGGGCCAGCACCACCTCTTCCTTTGGGGCACCCCAATGATCTCCCAGCACTGGGGCAGGTCCTGAGACAACAAAAGTTTGAGAACTACTATGTTAAATGAAAAAGTGACTGAGTAAGTGAAGACAAGAGTGAGTGAATGAATCAGTGAGTGAGTGAATGAAGTGTGTACAAAGGAGTTTGGAGCTGGCCTGTCTTTTAGGGATGGTGGTTGGGGGCCAGCATCCTGGTGGCCCCATGGAGAATAAATTGGAGGGAGGGAAGAGGGATGCAAAAGTCCAGGAGAGGAGGAAGGGTATGGGATGCTCCAGGCTGTGCATCGCTACCTCCAAACACACTTTGACCCCGCACAGGCATCCCTGGCATGGCCAACAACTGACTGTTGCAAAGGTGTTTTCTACAGTGGAACAATTTGAAATAATTAGAAATTTACAAAATGTCTTTAAACACGCTGGTAATGGGTATAAGAAAACACTTGTGAAGTATAATCAGTTATTAGCAGCTGATCAATTATCCTCATGGATAGCTGGGTGGGGGGAGAGGAGAAGTAATAATAAGCCCCTTGATTAACTAATTTGAATATCTTTGCAGAACAAATTCTGAAATTTCTTTCTATTTTCTCCCTGCTATTGTAATGGCTGCACATCTGCTAGAAAAAGGCGGGATGGAAATGGTAATGAGCGTTTTGCTGTGATCCCGTTCCTTGTTTGGGATCCTGGGAGGAAGGAGCTGGAGGTATGGGGGTGGTGAGCCAGCTGGGTCTGGAGACCTCACGCTGGCTGGAGGGGAGAGTTAGTGGTCAGCCCTACCCTGTGGCTTAGCCTCTGCCCCCACCCCTGTAGAATGTTGGGATGGGAGGGAAGCTGGCTCCCATGGGCAGTGTGCACAAACTGGGGACATCCATCTGAAAAGCCACATAGATCCTCCTGAAGACCTACTGGGGTCAGCTGGCCTGGGTCAGCCAGGATGGAGTGGACCGTGAAATAAACCTACATTCTGCAGGCTACTCTCAGCCTTGGGCTCCTCCCCAACCTCTTTGGGCTGATAAAAAGTGAGAGTGATGAATCTGGACAGTGTTAAGGTCCCCCATGTCACACCAATGGCTATGTAGCTTGCAATCACCTTGTGGTTAAAGCAAGGCTCTAGAGCCAGACTCCTGGCTTGAATCCAGCCTTGATACCTCAGTTGAGTGACCTTGGGTGAATGATTTAACCTTTCTATGCCTCCATGTACTCGTCTTTAAAAGGGAAATAATGGAGCCTATTTCACAGGGTTGTTTTAGCACAGGGCCAAGAATATCCCAAGCACACTATAAACGTAAGTCATCTTTGTTATTATTCTCTCCATCCCATGTAATTAACAGGCTAGACCAGAGTTTGTAAACTGGCAGGCCAAGGTCCAAATCCCCCAGTAAATCTGTTTTGTTTGGCACAGACTGCGTTGTTAAAATTCTTTCTGAATTTGTTGCCAACAATTAAAAATCAGGAGATTTACAAATTAAAAATCTGGATTCGGGCTCTTCTGTTGAATCAGACTCTCACTCTACTGGGCCCACAGTCTCATGTGGCACCAGCCAGAGCTGAGTATCACTGCCCATGTTCAAAGGGACACTTATCCTGTTTGCCGTGCCCTCCCCATCCCTTCATTCCTTAATACCACCTGCCAGGCCCCTGCCTGCCATGAGTTCTGCTGAGAACTGCTCACCACATTTGGATGAATGTGCACCCAAATGAGAATTTGACTTAATGGGGCAAGACCCTCAACACCTAGGTGGTCTTGCCTGAGAGAGAGCAGCAAACTCCAGCCTTGATTATGTTTGCCCTTTGGGATACCCCCCTTCCCATGTCCTGCCAACTCCTGAAGAAAGTCCTCTTCTATGCCCTGTTCCCCTCCCCACCCCCACCTCTCCTCCCCACCCTTCTCTATGGGATGTTCTAGAGACCCAGACACAGGGGTATTGAAATGCCACCCTGAGGAGCCAGGCTGAGGTCCGGGACACCAGAGAAAGCCACATACCATCCTGTGGCTGGCATCTGCAGCCACTGGTCTACGTTTCTCTCATTCAGACGAGACCTTTTTTATATTTAGTTTGAAGTTATTCCAAAAGAGCCTCTGAAATCACCTTTAAAATTCCTCCCTCCTCCTCCCTGCCCAACAACCTTTTTTTCCCCCTCTTTCCTAAGCTTAAAAATGGCTTAACCAATTTGGGTTATTTTTAGAAAAATGCCTGGCATGTTGGCTGACAACCTGTATTCTAGGTTTCAACCTGATACAGAAAAGACAGGGTTTATAAACCCCTATGGAAAAAAGGAAGGAAGGGAAGAAAGAAAGAAAGAAAAAGAAAGAAAAAGAAAGAAAGAAAGAAAGAAAGAAAGAAGGAAAGA
>NW_027397103.1:9620118-9673263 GCF_003265705.2 Callorhinus ursinus | reverse complement strand
GAAAGAAAAAGAAAGAAGGAAGGAAGAAGAAAGAAAGAAAGAAGGAAGGAAGGAAAGAAGGAAGGGAGGAAGGAAGGAAGGAAAGAAAAAGAAATGCACAAAACATTGCTCTAGAATGGAAATCATCTGAAACTGACCCCATGGGTCCCAGCTGGCAAGGTGTCAGGTGACACAAGGGAGGGAAACCAGCCACCTGCTCAAGGTTTCAAGGGCATGGAATGGAATATGTTCTTCCAAGCTCCCACCAACATTGCTGGGAGAACTGAATGCTGCAGCCTGTGGACCGTGAGAGGCTGGACAGACACGATTTTGAACCCTAGTTGTACCACCACATTCTGTGTCCTTAAGCCAGGGTAGTACCTTCTCTGCGTCCTCTGTTTTGCTGTCTGGGATATGGGGATACTAGTTACCACTTCAGGTAAAATGCTGACCATGGAGCCTCACACTCAGTGACTTGTCCATAAATGTCTGTCATGATGGTCCATAAGTGTCATGATGATTCAGTACAAAGATGAAGAGAGCTCCAAAAAGAAAGCTCCCATGAGCTTTATGATTATAAATGGCAACTGAGCATAGCTTTCCCTACCTATTTCTGATTTCTTTTGAGTTTTTAAAGACAGTTTTATTGAGGTATAGTGTACATACAATAAAATTCACCTATTGTACGTGTACATTTCAGTGCTTTTTAATATTTGTAGAGTTGTGCAACCATCACCACAATCCAGTGTTAGAACATTTCCATTGCCCCAAAAAGGTCTTTTGTGCCCTTGCAATGACTTCTCCTCACCCCAGGACACCATGAATCTGCTTTCTGTGTCTACAGATTTGCCTTTTTGGGCCATTTCCTATAAATAAGATCACACAATATGTGGTCTTTTGTGTCAGCTTCCTTCACTTAATATTATGTTTCCATTGTTCATCCATGTTGTTACAGGTATGAGTATTTTGTTCTTTTTTATTGCTAAACAATATTCCGTTGTAAAGATAGACCACATTTTGTTTATCCGTTCATCATCAGGTAATGCACAGCTGTGTTTTTTCCACTTTTTAGCTATTGTGAGTAGCAGTGCTATGAATTTGCATGCACTAGTCTTTCTGTCAACATATATTTTCAATCCTCTTGGGTAGAGGAGTGGAATTACTGAGTCATAAGACAAATTTATATTTAAGTGGTTTGGTTCTTTAAGAAACCACCAAATTGTCTTCCAAAGTAGCTGGACCATGCATTCCCAACAGCAGTATTTGGGCATTCCAGTTGCTCCACATCCTCACCAGCATTTAGTTGTGTCTTCTTGAGATTTGAGTATGTACTTTTGGTCCCTGGTTTCAGTCAGGTTTTGACCTTGGAATTCTGGGAGCTGTTGAGGTTTAAAGAGATGAATGGCAGGCAGGGGGCATGGGATGCATGGGACAAAACCACATATCTTAGATGTTCTAAAACAGCACGTACAATAGAACTCTCTGTGATAATGTAAATGATGTATATCTGAACTGTCCAGTATGGTAGCCACTAGCACTGGTGGTTATTGAGCACTTGAAATATGGTTTGTGGAACTGAGGAATTAAATTTGTAATTCTATTTCATCTAAATTACTTTAGATGTACTGAATTTAAATAATCACAAGAAGCAAATGACTACCATGTTAGACAGTGCAGTTCTGGAAGTTCAAGATCATTGCTCAGTAGATTTTAGGTCCTTGATGAATCTTTCTGAGGAATGTCAAAGTTCAGCTCTTTTAATCACAGATAGCTGGGATAAGCATGGGGCTCAGGGGTCATAGGTCTGCATGTATCCTGAAATATCATGTCTAGATAGTACACAGTGCCTCAGGATAGAGAGGAAAGTACCAGAGGTTGCTCTGGGGATTTAGGTCAAGGTATACTATGGGGTTAAGAAAAGAGCATGGATGGTCTCTGGAGCCAGAAGAACCCAGGTCCAAATCCCAGCCCTGTCACTTTAAAACCAAGTCTGTGACCTGGCACAGGTGACCTGTCCTCTCTGAGCTTCAGTTCCCTCATCTGAAAAATGGAGTATTAACATCACTTGTGAAGGACTATTGTAAGACTCAGTGAAGAATGAATATAAATACCCTAGCACAGTGTCTGTCACTGAGTACATGAAGAAAAATAATCAGCTTCTGTTGTTGTTTTTATTGTTTTGTTACTCAACCTGGTCCCCAGGTCTGTATAAATGTCATGTAAGTCCTGACTTCACATCCTCATCCATGAAAGCTAAGGTGCTAGACTGTTAGTACCACACAGGTAGTGAGTGACCTTATAACCTGGCACAGAGTAGGTGCTCAAATGCATGTTTGATGAATGAATGAATGAATGAATGAATGAATGAATGAATGCCATTGGCTTGTAAGTGAGCAGAATGGAAGCGACATGAGGGTTCCTTGTGTTGAGGAGAAAAAAATTTTCTCTACCCTTCAAGATTCTTCTGGCTGGTGTAAGAATCAAATTGACATGAGACGGATTAACAGGGAAAAAAGCAAAAGTTTAATAACTTGTACATGTCCTGTATACATGGGAAAGACCCTGGAATGCTGAGTAGCTCCCTGAATGGCCAAAGCCATCACCTTAAAAACCATCTTCAGCTAAAGGCAAAAGATGTCAGGGGTGGGGGTTGGGGGTCAGTTATGGGAGGTGACTCAGTAAAGGAAAGTAAGCTTGTTTTTAGCCCAATGTGGGACTTGATCCCAGGACCCTGGGATAATAACCTGAGCTGAAGGCAGATGCCCAACCGACTGAGTCACCCAGGCGCCCCAGAGAGTGAGCTTGTTTTGCAGATTTAAGTTCCTGCCTTTTCCACTGATAGCAGTTTCTAGAGATTGAGAGTCTTCCCCCTCTTCCTGGTACTGAAAGGGAGACACCCTCACAAATGGAGATTTCCCTTAAAAGTGTAAATGTCTCTTACAAAAGGGTAACTTCTACTTGGTTTTCAGAGCTTCTCATGTGTCTTCAGTTTCTTAAAAATAATCAGCCTAAAATAATCAGTAAGCCAAATAGGCATACTTTGGGGTGGCAAAATCAGCTCCCCTGCACCTGAAAGAAGAGCACTCCCCTTCAGAAAATTTGGCTTGACAACAATACCAGGTTCGGTGCCAGCAGTGGCCTGTTTTGTGTGAGGGCAGAGATGGCTTTCCCATTCTGGAACAAGTGCTTCAACTCAGCAGGAATGCCGCTGGAGTGCAGGCTGGTCTGGAATCACCCGAGAGAGCTTGCCGAGAGAGAGCTTGCCGGTCAGCCAAGCCAGACCCCCCTCCTACCACCAGCCCCGCAGATTTGTCTGGGGGAATCCACTAGTTCCATCTCATTAATCCTGAATTTTCTCCCACCCTTGCTTTTCTTTGCCTCTTCCTCCTAAATCTTCTTGCTCTTCCTTTCCTGCCTCTAGGCCCCAAAGTAAGTTCTTTTCATTCTTATGGAATTGTTATTTTTGTTTCATTTGCGTGAAACATTTTGTAGTTATCAAAGCCCTTTCTTATGTGTTATATGCATTTGAAGCACAAGGAAACTCAGTGAGGCAAATGCTCATTCAAGAAATGTCTAGGGGTGGGGCCCTGGGTGGCTCAGTTGGTTAAGCATCCAGACTCTTGATTTCAGCTCAGGTTATGGTCTCGGGGTGGTGAGATCAAACCCTGAGTCAGGCTCTATGCTCAGAACAGAATCTGTTTGGGATTATTTCCCTCTCCGACTCCCCTGCTCATGCTGATGTTCTCACTCTCTCTCTCTCTCTCTAAAATAAAATAAATAAAATCTTTAAAAAGGAAAGAAGGAAGGAAAGAAAAAGAAAGAGAGAAGGAGGGGGAGGGAGGGAGGAAGGGAGGCAGGGAGAGAGAAAGAGAGAGAAAGAAAGAAAGAAAAAGAGAGAGAAAGAAAGAAGAGAAAGAAAAGAAAGAAAGAAACATCTAGGAGTGCCTGGCTGGCTCAGTTGGTAGAGCATGCATGCAACTCTTGGTCTTTGGGTTATGGGTTTGAGCACCACATTGGGTGTAGAGATTACTTAAAAATAAAATCTTTTAAAAAAAAGAAATGTCCATTAAGCTTTGCTGTATGCCAGGCACAGGCCTTGGTGCCAGGAATACAGAGAACAGATCAGACCAAGTCCCTGTTCTCCTGGAGCTTTTAGTCTCGGAGAGGAGGCTGACGATGAAATATGTAAATAAGCTTATCCTTGCAAAAGATGATGAATACTGTGTGAAAAAGGAGCAAGGAAGGGGTAGATCTCCTTTAAAATTTGGGGGAGTAGGGGCAGGGAGGATCCCACTGACAAGGTACAGGAATTGGGGGGAGGGGAAGGGATTGCAGATAAAGGCTTTTGCAAATGCCTGAGGTGGGGGAGAGGCATGTGCATTGGAAAACTCAAAGTGCCTAGAGTTGGAGAGAGGTGTCCCCCCACACACACATAAAGCCAGAGCCTTGAGCATTGGCTGGATCGTGTAGGCCCCAGTGAGGAGAGTCTGGATTCTAATCTAAGCCCATCGCAAATAAATTATGGAAGAGTTTCAAGCCAGGGAGGGACAAGAACTGATTCACATTTTGAACAGCTCACTGCAGCTGCTACATGGAAATGGGACTGTAGCAGGTAAGGGTGAGAGCAGGGAGAGAAGGAAGGAGGCCCCAGAAATAGTCCAGGCGAGGGATGGTGGCAGCTTGGACGAAGGCGGCAGTAGGGGGCGGTTATTATTTCTGGACAAGTTAGAGATATTTAAGATACTTGGCTGGGATTCATTCAGTATTTTTATTATCCTCAGGCTACAAGTGGGGAAACTGAGGCTCAGAGAGGGGCAGTGACTTGCCCAGGTCAGAACTAGCAAGTGCAACAGGCAAGATTCAAACCCAGAGATGCATGGCTGCTGCAAGCCCAGGGCTCTACCCTGCTCCTTGGTACTTACTTCTAGGTAGCTCGGCTTGATGTCCATCCCCCATCCCTCCAGCTCAAATGATGCTCACGAAGCAGCAGCATCCACATTTTACAGATCAGGAAGTTGAGGCTCAGGCATTTGGCTTTCCCAGCTAGAGACAGCAGAATCAGGATACAAACCCAGCCCACTCCTAAGTCTTCATCTAGGCCCAATGCTCAGAAAATGTGTGTCCTGTGTCCTGGGCCTCTCTAGGCTCTAGAAAAAGAAAGTAGACAAGATGAGCAGGAAGAAGGGAAAGGATGTCCACAGTCCCTGGTCTAGGTCAGGCCATTCTGTCATTCTCAAGTTTCCTCTTAGTCAATTAATACAGTAAAAACCCAATTCTGTACAGACTGTGGATCTGTTGGTAGGGGGAAATTCTGTTATGCCTCAAAGTACAGAGATAAAAGTGTTCTCTGGTATGGGGAGGGAACATTTGGAGAGAAGGGTCTTAGCAGCGTCATCATCTTGGAAAATGGCTTTTGTGTTTTGGAGAGAGAGCAGGACACCCCATCTTGCAGTGAGGGTCTGAGTTTCATCTTGGAACTTTCCCCATCTGATCAGTGACTGCCTCATGTGGGCATCCCTGTCCCTCTCTTTGCTGAGAGCACCAGGAAGGTGGTCGGGGGCCCCCAGTCAGTTTCAGGTAATTAAAGTCAGCTTGGTGGGAATTTCACATGAATGTTGATAATAAACATTTTCATAAACTATAGATAGGTAAGAAGAGATGTTGATTCCCCAAAAAAGTTGTTTAACTCTTCCTCTTCCACCCCCTTTTGTTCTCTCCATTCTGGAAGTGGAAGAATTATGTGTTAGTACCCAACAGTGCTTGGTGTTGACATAAGACTGGACCCCTGAACAGGAAACAGCCAGGTAGGTTGTTTATTGAGGTGTCTGGGCAGTCTCAGGAAATTTTGTTGTGGGGTCATCTGAATAGTAGGAGGCTTGCAGGGACCCTCAGGTGACCCTGCCTAGGCAGCCCCCCTTCAATCAGGAACTCCTTCCTGGAGGTGGCATCTCAAGTAAATAAATACCTTGCCATCATAAAAGGAATAGCCACGGGATATGGAATGTAGCCAAATTAGGGCTGGCCTTCAGGGATGTCCCTGGGAGTCAGATACAACCACAGAATGGAGGGGGGCGGCATTTACTTTGAACTCTGGCTC
The DNA here is from genome assembly GCF_003265705.2 of Callorhinus ursinus. NCBI lineage: Eukaryota > Metazoa > Chordata > Mammalia > Carnivora > Otariidae > Callorhinus > Callorhinus ursinus. The sequence continues at coordinate 9,667,187 of NW_027397103.1, read as the reverse complement.
CATCTTCCCCCTTACCACCCCTACAAAATATTTTTCTTTGAAAATGTTTCCATCTTCACACTTACAAAACTAGACTCCACCGGACATTTATTAACACTAATGCCTCCCATTATTTAGGAAGAAATTGCATCTATAAATTTCTTCAGATCCTCCCAGTAAGCCCTCAAGATATGTTGCCTTTATTTAGCCAACAAGACAATGGGGCAGTGGGAGGCCTGGCACTTGCCAAAGTCAACAGCAAATTAAGGGACGAGCCAGTGCAGAGCCTGAGGATCCCTGGTGTGAATTGCGTGTGGCCCAGCTGCCCCCATTTGAGGGCCCTCTCCCTCTATCTTACCTTCAAACTCCCCGTTGCTGAGTGGCATCAGTTCCTTTCCAGTAAGTCCTGAAAACTCATCCCCTTTCTCCTACTGCTGCCCCCACTGACCCTCACCTACCTGGCAGGTGGCAGGAGTTGGTGTGTCCGCTCTCCCCGCCTCCAGGCTCATTCTCCTACCATTATGGCTTCCAGAGTTGCCTGAAGCAAGTGCCCTCCTCTGCTTGAACAGTTTTCTCTGGCTCCCAATTGCTTTTGCCTTAATCTCATGGCTTTCTGACCCTAGCCCCATGAGTCTCTAACATGCTTCCAGGGGGTCAGCCACTCCCCAGCACAGCCTGGGTTTTCCTCCCTCCACATACTGGCCCATGCGTCTTCCTCCTCAGGTGCCTTCCCCCAGATGCCAGCACCCATGTTCTGTTAGCTACAGCTTTCTCCCTGCGCATGTCCTTTAGGACGCCCGTACTTTTGTGTGCCTGTTGTCTTCCACCACTGAGCTACTCGAGGCTCCCAAAACCCCACCCAACACACAGTAGCCTCTCCATAAATGCTTTCTTCTCCGCCTGGATTGTACACCTGTCATCATCTTAGCCCTGTACATCAGTGAATTTTTTCCAGAGCTTTCTGAGGTGCCCACAGACCTTCTTTTTTTTTTTAAGATTTTTATTTGAGAGAGAGACACAGAGAGAGAGAGAGAGGGAACACAAGCAGGGGGAGCGGGAGAGGGAGAAGCAGGCTTCTCACTGAGCAGGCAGCCTGATGCAGGGCTGGATCCCAGGACCCTGGGATTATGACCTGAGCCAAAGGCAGATGCTTAACGACTGAGCCACCCAGGTGCCCCACCCACAGACCTTCTTAAACCCAGTACACCCCTACTTCGAAAGAGAGGCTGCTCAGAAAATTGAATTTGAGAAAAGATGTTGAAAACGGCACAAACTTTAGAGGTGGTGCCCTGATTTGGAGAAGAGAGTTTTAGGTTCGAGGCCCAGTGTTGCTTTTGCCTGACTGTGATGAGTGACGCCATCTCTTTAAGACTTGTTTTCCTCAGCTGCAGGAGACAAGACGAACCAAGACATGAAAAGTGATACCACATAGTAAGCACTTGGTCCCTGTGATGTGATGAGTCACCACCACTGTGGCCCCTAGCAAGTGCATGGCACATAGTAGGTGCTCAGTAAACACTTGATTAAATGAATGAGTGAATGAATGATTGTTTGATGTGATTCCCCCTTCTTAATAGAGCAGCTACCTGACCAACTCGCCCAGCTGGACCAGATGTGTTAGCCCTAAGAGAGGGGCACTAAAGGTCACTGACTCCTCACCTGACACCCACCAGAGTGAGGACTACTTTATTTTCCTGGTGCTGTGGGTTTTACATTCTGAGAACTCTGGAATATAAAGCAGCAATCAAGGGCAGGAGGAAGTGATCGGATGTGGCTCCCAGTTCGTGGCGAGATAATTAGGTGTTTGATCGGCATCCTCTCTTAAGGACAGCCACCTCCAGGTCCTGCCTGCTGCAAGAACTGGCTTCTTTTCCTGCCTGATGTTTAGGGATGTGGTAGGGCCCTGAAGGTGGGGCAAGGCACTGAGTGGGGGTCAACTACAGGGGGAAGAGGGTTGGGGCCCAGAGTTGGCCAGCCTATCTTTCATTCATTTATTTATACATTAATTTATTCAACGAGTATTGAGAACCAACTATGAGCCGAGCATTGGGGATACATCAGTGACCCAAACAGACAAAGATCGTGTCCTTCTGGAGCTGACATTGGAGGGGGCTAGACAGTGGAAACAGACAATAAATAAAAAAGAGAAGTAACTACATAAATGTGTCTATAACAAGTGCCGTGAAGAAAAGTAAGCAGAGAGGGACAGGTAAAGTAGGAAGGAGGTGCTTGCTATTTTGAAAAGGATGGTGAGACAGGCCTCTGTGAGAAGATGATGTAAGAGCCCAGACCAGAGGAGACAAAGGAAACATCCATGTGGAATTCTGAAAAAACAGCATTTGGGGCAGAAGGAACAGCCAGTGCAAAGACCCTGTGGTAGGAATGTGCTTGATGTGTTCAAGAGCCAGCAAGGACCCTATGTGGCTGGAGGAGCTTGAGCAAAGCAGAAGTAGCAGGAAGTGGGGCTAGAGATCACGTGGAGCCGTGATGTTTTGGTGAGTACTTTGGTCTTGGCTCCCAGTCAGTGGGAGCCATGGAAGAGTTTTGAGCAGAGGAGGGACAGGATGTGACTTAGATTTAACAACGTCCCTCTGGCTGCTGGATGAGGAAGGGACTGAGGGTGGCAGCAGGGAGCCCAGGAAGGAGGCAGGGGATGATAGTGGCCGGGCCCAGGGTGGCAGCAGTAGACAGGATGAGAAATGGTTAGATCAAGCTGATAGGATTTGCTGATGAGAATAGTGTCCCCACCACAGCCCTGGGCCTCAGCCCAACACCAGGGCATAGAAAGTTGCCACTCCCTTGGGGCTTTAGGGTTGGCATTGGCTCCAGCCCAAGCAACACCTGAGGCCCCTGAGCACCCAGCCCTTCCAGGAACTTCCTGCAGCCTGGACCCCCTGCCAGCCACAAGCCTCTCATCCTGCCTATACCACCAAGAGGGAGTGGATGCCATGAGTCCATTTAACAGCAGTGAACCGTAGAGGCAGAGAGGCCAGGGGTCTACCCAAGCTCACAGAGCCAGTAAGCAAGAATGTCTGAACTTGAACCCATTCAGCCCGTTCAGTTCTTGGGCTGCCTCCAATGAGAATCAAATTGTCACCTGGATTTTCTAGAAGCCAGAGCTGTGAGGGCTGCTAGGAGGGCCTGATGGACTACAGTTGTAATTGTCTGTGTTCCTTTGTGAACCATTGCTCCATGAGGGCAGGATCTGTGTCTGGCTTGTTCTAGACAACATTGTAGGTGCTTAAATAATAGTTAAGTGAATGAGTATAAGGGGATGGATGGATGGATGGATGGATGGATGGATGGATGGATGGATGGATGGTTGGATGGACGGATGGACGGACAAACAGATGGACAGAGAGAGTCCCAGCCATGCTCCTGGTCTTTAGACCATGTGAGTCCTTGTCAAGGACAGACAGGTCAGGGAGAGTTTGCCCTGTCAGTATTTGGAGGAAAGAATCCAGAAAGACATAAGTTCAAGTCCCCATGATACCACTTCCCAGCCATGTGACCTTGGCTTTGTCTCTCTGCAGGTACTATGTGTAAAATGGCACCTGCATCACAGACCATTCATTTGCTCCCCCAGCAGATGTTTCTAGAGAATCCACTGCGTGCCAAACACTGTTGGGAGAATTAAATGAACTTTTGTGTGCCAGTTAGCATGGACCTAGTATATGTATAGTAAGCCCTCTATGGGGCAGTTATTATATTATTGTTATCACTGCACTGGGAGTTTGCTAAGAAGTGTTGGCAGCCTCACCCACACACCCAGGCCTCGAGGTTTGGCCACGTTCCCCTTAATGGGCTCTTTGACCCGAATATGAACTGTCTATCACCCCCAGCCCAGCTGATGGAATGCAGTAAAGCTAGCTTGGCAGGGAACTCTTTCTCTTAGGCACCACCCCTTGCCCCAGCCTCACATAATTGGCCCGATACATCTTGGCATCTGAAATTTACATACGGTGCAGGGAGTGATGGATGGCTCTGGTAACTGGGCTGTCTCTCAGCTGTGGCTCACTTATCCATCTCGGCAGGCTGCGGAGCCATCCATCTTGTCTCCTTGTTGATGGCAGGCCGGCATGTGCCCTCCATCCCAGGTCATCCTGCAGCCTCCTCTTGGAGCTGGGCTCTGAGGCCCTTCTGCAGGTGTCACTCCCACCATGACCCACAGCATCCCCTGAAACCTTGCTACTCAGTGTTTGCCTGAGACTCCGATGGACAAGCCCTGAATGGCTCTATGGATCGGAGATGCAGAATGAGACATTTGGCATGCACAGAGAGAGGGTCCCACCTTGCTTCTGCCACAAAGGACTTCTCATGCTTATATCTGCTAACAGTCATTCATTCACAAATGTTTATTGAGTGCCTACTGTGCACTTGGCACGGAGCTAGAACCCCTGGCTACAGCTATGAATGAGACAGGCACAGTCCCCACCCTAAGGGATTGACATTTCACTGGAGAGTGTGGACACTGAAGATCCTAAACATTGTGCCCTTCACTTTACCTACTTGCAATCTGATTCTCAGGGGATCTTTATAATAAACCTATGGGCACAAATTGTTACCCCCATTTTACAGACACAGAAACTAAGGTTGAGTCATTTGTCCAAGGTCATACTGCTAGTGAAGTGTCAAAGCCAGAATTTGGATGCAGGTCTGTGGGCTCTAAATTATATCATTGTTTCCCAGACAGACCAGGCTCTTTCAGAGTTTCTGACACATAGCATTCTTTCATTCATTCATTTGACCAACAAACATTTCTGGAGTGCATACTATGTATCAGCAACTGTTCTAGGCAGTGACTATATAATAAGGAAGAAAGGACCAAAATCTGTCTTGTTCTCATGGAGTTTTCATTGTCACAAATAAAATAAGTAAGTGAAATACGCAGTTTGTTTGATAGTGATACATGTTAAGGAGAATAAAACCAAAGACGGGGTCGCCTGGGTGGCTCAGTTGGTTAAGCAGCTGCCTTTGGCTCAGGTCATGATCCCAGAGTCCTGGGACCAAGCCCCGAGTCTGGCTCCTTGCTTAGCGAGGAGCCTGCTTCTCCCTTTCCCTCTGCCTCTCCCCCTGCTTGTGCATTCTCTCTCTCTCTGCCCCCCTGTCAAATAAATAAATAAATAAAATCTTAAGAAAAAACAAAAAACCAAAGACAGGAATAGGGACCAGTAGGGGTTATTGCAATAATCCCATTCCCTCTACCTGGGATGCTTAGCTTCTGACAGACACATTCTTCTGGACCCAGGTCAAATACTCCCATCTTGGTGACCCTTCCCCCCCCCAGTCACAGGAAGTCACCTTGCTCTGTGTGTTCCCTCTGTACTTTCTTCATACTTCTCATACTGTATTTAGTAAGCACACAGTGTTGGAATCGACCCATCTTCTCCACTGCATTGTGAACTCTTCAAGGACAGGGCCTGTGTTGGCTGGTTTCTGTATACCTGTACCTGGCACTGAATTGTGGCTCAGTAATTAATTGGAGGGATGATTGGATGGGGGTGGATGGATGGATGGATGGATGATTACATAGATGGCTTATGGATGGATGAGTGGATAAATGGATGGGTGATTGGATGGATGTGGGCTAAAGGGCTTCCATCCTAGGTACCACCTTACTGGGTACTGGCAGCCCCTGCCCAAGTTGGGAACCACACAGTGATTACATTAGAAGAGGTAGGTAAAACTACCTCTCCCTTGCCCCATCAGTTTCCATAACCCCTCGGAGGCAAGACAGGAGATATGTTAGGGTTTCACTCCTCCAGGTGTACACTGGAAATGGTGTCTCAACGTGCTGGCCTTTGTCCCCTTTTACCAGAATTATTTATGCCCTTGCTTGTCTACCTTGGTTTCTGAGCTCTTGGAGGATACAGGCTATATCTGATTCATTATTGCCCTCCCCCTTATCTAATGCCTAGCACACTGGAGGTCATGGATGGATGGACGGACAGGTGAATGGATGGATGAGGATCCAACATCTCTGGTTGGACCTCCCTACAGTAAAGAGAAAGCAGAGTTCCATGTGTGTGTTTGGGGGAGTTGGTGACTGCTCACCCTGGTTTCCCAGGCGTGGACTAGAATCTCAACCATACTTCAGCCACATATCCTTATAGGAGGTAATGTACATACAGTACTTAGTACACTCCATAAATATTAGCATAAATATACTAATAGGAACTCAGAAATGTTAGCCATGAGCTCTCGTTGTCTATAGAGAACTTCTTTCTGTGTAAGATTTCATTTGAAGACAAAGTTCTAGGGCTTTAAAAAATAAAATCTGATGTTTTGTTATATAGTTCCTGAAAGGCAAACAAATATCAGAAAGGATTAGCAGGAGCACAAAGAAGACACCTGGACTTGGAAGGGAAGGTCTATGAAGCCTTCCTGGAAGAGGGGACATTTAAGCTGAGACAAAAGGATAAGATCAGTCACAAAGAAAGAATGAAATCATCCAGGCTGAGGGAATGGAGTCTGTGCAGCCATACTGTTGGAAGACCCTGGTGCATTTGGATTCCTGCAAGGAATTCAGTCTGGCTGGGAAGGAAAGGAGAGGAGAAGATGGGAGGGGCTGACAGGGACCCAGTGACACCTGAGGTCCTCACTTCCTTAAGCCCCGATCCCCAACAATAACTGCATTCTTTTTAGAAGGTGTCTTCTCGGAGTTGGTTTTGGGGGGACATGTCTGAATCCCCCAAAAGTAGGGTTGTCTTTGGAGCTGAGAAGAGTGTGCGCATATGATGGGGGAACTGACATACATATACACAACTCAGGTTGTGTCTTACGTGTTTCTCCTGTGAGAACATAGCATCCAGCCCAAAGTTTTGTACGTAGTTAACAGTTTTAAGACCACATGTTAAATTTCAAAAGCAAGTGTTCTTGTAAGATTCCCCTTCCCTCCTGCTTGGGAGACACAGTTTAACTGAGAATGTTCAACCTGCCTCCCTGGAGATGACCAACAGTTTTCCTTCCCCACCTAAGATCCACCCTTCTCCCTGAGGAAATCCAACCTCTTAAACAGCTGTGTGACTTGAGCAGGTAGTCTGAGCTGTCTGTATTTTCAGTTTCCTCATCTGTAAAATGGCAGAATCAGATTCAGTTAATTTTGAAGTGTGGGACATACACTGACAGCTGGACATGAGATGATTGTAAGCAGTTAATAGACCTGGCTTTAGAAGGATCAACTCATGTTAGGAGGAATACTTATTCCTTCTCAGTACTCTTCCATTCCTTCTCCTTCTAACAAGAAGAAAGTCTGTCTGGTGCTACACTACCTTTAACATCTCTCTAGCATTTGATAACTAACCTCCTTTTATGCTTTGTTTCCATTGTAGTTTATTTCAATGGCTGCCACCCATTTATGACCTAGGACTCTCTACAGATAAAAACAAACAAACAAACAAACAAAAACAGTGTCCTTTCCAAATGTACTTATTTAGGTTAAAAAGAAGGGGGGTGGTTTATTACGAAGGTCAAGAATAGGCAAACTTAATCTATGATGCTAGGGTCAGAATAATGGCTACCTTTAGGATGTACTCACAAGGAGGCACAAGGGAGCCTTCTAAGGTGCTAGGAACATGAACATTCTATATCTTGATCTGGGCAATAGTTGCAAGGGTGTAAAAATTCAGTCTTAAAGTTGAACTTAAAGCTATACATGTCTCAATCAAAAAGGAATAGTCAATTGAAGATAAATATTATATAGTAATTCATGTGGAATATCAATATGGCAAAATGCATGCCACAGGGGGTGTGGGTTTGAAGTTTGGACAATGATGGACTGGACAACCCCAGAGTTTCCTTCTGGTTCATACATTCTGAGACTCTGAGTGCTTTGGAGGTCTAAGTCTCAAGGTTTCCCAGCACACTGATGGCAGACCCTCTCAGAGCTAGGGGCAGTCGCTGGGCAGTGGGCACTTACGGTGGGGAAGCAGCAGAGCTGTAGATCCCATCATCCCCAGAAGAGCCTTCCATCCCACCCCAGCTTCTTCCTGCTGCTCCTGGTCCTGGGTGCAGCTCAGTCCCAGCTTCCTTTTTCTCTGTGCATTGGCCCGAGCCTCAGCTGCATCCATCATCTGCTTCAAGCTCATTAAAATTATTTCTTTTTAGTTGCAAATGGGCTGTTTATGATGATCATTATTTGAATGGTCTGCGCCGGGCTCCGGGCTGTCTGTCTGCTGCTGATGGCAGGTTAATCAGATGAGTCTCCTCCCGGCCTGGGCCTGGTCCAAAGTCTGGGGCTGTGTTAATCATGGCTCCCCTAGGACTGGGGGCTGAGGGCCAGGGTGGGAGAGGAACCGAGTTATGCTTGATCATCAAAGGAGGGCCCTGCTAGCTGTGTATGTGTGTAGTGGCTCAGACACTCATTTCTAAAACTCTGCTTCTAAAACTCAGCTTCAGACCAGTACTGGTTTATGTTTATGAGAGTTTTTTTCCATTCCTTCAAAATAAAGATAGTGCTGGGACCTTTTTTATTTTAAGTGGTTTTTTGTTTTGTTTTGTTTTGTTTTCTTAAGTAAGCTCCATGCCCAGCATGGAACCCAACGCTGGGCCTGAACTCACAACTCTTAAGATCAAGACCTGAGCTGAGATCAAGAGTCAGACGCCCAACCAACTGAGTCACCCAGGCACCCCAGTGTATTTTATTTTAAAAGGCTCTTGTTGATTCTGTTGTTGGGCCTCTTGCATTGTTAATGTTCAAATACCCTATCTTTTAGGGTGAGAGGGAGTAGTTTTTAATATTTTTCTTTGATGCAGTAAAACTTGGCCATACTGTTGGTCTTCCTTTTTCTTTCTTTCTTTCTTTCTTTCTTCTTTCTTTCTTTCTTTCTTTCTTTCTTTCTTTCTTTCTTTCTTTCTTTTCTTTTTTTCTTTCTTTTTCTTTCTTTCTTTCTTTCTTTTTTCTTTCTTTCTTGTGATATTTTTATTGACCTGTGAAATCCAGAACTCTTAGAATCACTGATCTAATGATGAGACCTGAGATGTTTTCCGAGCTCTCAGTTTATCTAAATAACAGAATAATATCAGCCAACATTTACTGAACACTTGGTATTGTGCTTGATGGTTTATACAATTATAGCATTTAAAACAAGCTCCCTGAACATCCCCCAGCTAGTGGGAAAGTGAAGCAGAAGTCCTACGAAGAGCCGGGCATTACAATTTTGCCTTTACTATCCACCAAGGGGATAATCCACACCTGAATTATTAGAATTGACTGTAATTTATTTCTTAGTTCCTTCGTGAATCACCTAACAGACACATTAATGTTTTTGTTACATGAGATGAGGTATGTAAGGAGCTTAGCATGATGCCCGATACGTCTAAGCATCCAAGGAATGGTAATTATTATTATTATTTACTATTATTGTTATTGATGATGTTGTTGTTAGTGAGCTGACCATAGAAATGTGGCAAGAATTCAGGGCTGAAGGATGAGCATTAGAAGTAGGCGAAGTTGAGACGAACATGGACATTGTTTGCTCTTCTACGGCTCAATGGGAAAGATATCATGAGCTGGGCTTACAGTAGGCTTGGGGCTGGGGGTCTGCTGACATTCCCTGGCCTGGTGTTGCTTCCACTGTGTCTGCAGCAGACAGATTTATACCCACCAGCAGCCTGGGAGGTTCTGGTGAAGGGACCCAGTGTAGTCACAGAGCATAATTGTCTGTTACAACACATCAAGTCATTGGACTTATCCTGCTGTGAAATTTCCTCTCAGGGCCTGGGTTTGATGTTTTACCTGAGGAGTCTAAGTCCAACACCAGCCAGGTATATTGGTTGCTGTGGTGTGGGGGGCGACAGTGTCCCAGAGATTAGAACATAATGTCAGATACATGATAATCCAAAACCAAGTGACATCAACCCAAGTCCCAGTTCTGCTTGTTCTGCAGCAATGTAAAAATCACATCTTTGTCTCCAAGACAGATGAGAAAAACTAAGGAAAACTGTGAGCATTTTATCAAAACTCACATTGACCATTGACACTCCAGTTCCTTCTCTCCTGCCAAGTGAGGTTCTGTCCAGCTGGCTGCACCACCTGGTTGATTTTTATCTACCTTTGATCAGTCCTTTTGCTGCAGACCTCTCCCTAGTCACTCAGTACTTTGGTTGTGGTCGATTGTAGTTTCTTTATTGGAAACTATGATTATTTTTTAATGATGATAAATCAAAAGTCTCCCTTTCTTCTTCTGTCACTTTGGTGGACTGTCAAAAACTGTTTCTGTCTCTCCTCTCTAATGATGCCTTCTTCTTCACCTGGCTTAAAATTCCATGGAGCATTTGTTCTGGAAACACCTGCACCCTCAGGTTGGTTTATTTAGTGCTGTGGCACAGAATTGACGTCAGCACCTTGGAGAGCACCACATTTCTGATGCCCTTGCCCCTCTATTTTAATTGCTACTTTTATGCCTTGACCTTCTCTCTCCTAGTCCTGCGGTTCTCCAAAGAGGTTAGACCTTTCTCCAGAAATAGGAATTCCCTCGCCAGTTTCTTCCTAAGGCACCATAGGCAGAGACACTTATGCTGAGCTTGGAGTAGGCTCTCCAGCCTCTGATGGGAATGAGGTTTATGGTGCTATGGTGAACTGCTATAGGGCAGATTTACCGACTCAGACATGATATAAGACAATTACCATGCATTTCGTCTCTTACAGGGAAAAGGATTTGCAGCGGGTTAATAGTACTTTTATTTCATTATCTAATGGTAAAAGTGTTTCATTGTGTGTGCAAGATGAATGCGTATTAGCGATGACAAATGGGGTCTTTGAACACGGTGCCGGGCCTCATCATACATATGTTAGATTAAAGAGTTCACCCTAGAAATACACTCTTGCATCTGCGTGTGTGTTTTTAATAAATCTGATTGCAGAAATTTATTGCATCACCGGATTTAGGAAATTATGGGGCTTGATTGCTGCAGATATAATCGGGTGATATATACAGAAATGCTCCTCGAGTTATGGTCCAGAAAAAAAAGCCCATCTCAGGATGGTGCAAGAAAGCAGCAGACCACATAAACAGAGCATTTCTTGAATTATGCAAATGAAACCCATGACAACTCATGGTGAATTGTACTCCCCTTGTGAGACTGCCACCATTAAAGCGAAGAAACTGAGAGAGGGGTGATCAAATATACATGTACGACCAGCAGACCCTGTCTGTGATGTGTGTAAGCTGGAGGGACCCCCCCCTTCCATCCCTCACTCTCTTTTTTTTCCCCTCAATGGTATGTCCTGTAAAAACCTGGTCTGGCGCTTTCATTGCACATAAGCAAGCAAGGTAGCTTCCAAACCATTTCTTCTGAATCCAGGAGTCTTCAGTGAAATATTTCTTACACTTGACGTGAACCTTAAATGATTTACTGCAGGATACACAAAAGGTCAGCTTGCTTCTTATTGGCACCTTCATTTTTCCAAAATCTACTGAAATTAAAAAGCCATCTATATCTTAAAAGGCGTATTTATGAACCCTTAAGTGTAAGTAAGTCATAATTGGAACAGTTCCCACCTCTGATATATGAAAGCTGTCGACAGCACTTTCTTACACTATAATATGCCCATACAATATGCCGCACTTTACTATTTTGACACGGTTTGGAGATGTTTTCTACAGTTACTGACAAGCTTATGCCATCACTCCTTTGGAAATTTAAGAGGTGGGGCAGGGGGGTGGGGGAGAGATTAAAAAAAAAAACTCCACCCAACTTTATGGGAGATTATTGATCTTCCGATGAGCAAAAAAAGCTGTCCTGGATTTTTTTCAGTTGCATCCCGTTTTGTAAATTATTCATTTGTGCCAGGAGTCAATATCCTGTCTTTTCTCAGCTTTGTAAGTTAAGAAAACTTGTTCAGAATGCTGTTTTGTACAATGATTAAAAAGGAAAAGGAGAGGAAAAAATCTTTTTCTTTTCTCTCTCTCTCTCTCTCTCTCTCTCTTTTTTTTTTTATTTTTTATTGTTTCAGAAGGAGCTTAATTCCGTCGCTTCCGAGCTGTCTGCACGGCAGGAGGAGAGTGAACATTCTCATAAACATTTAATTGAACTCCGCCGGGAATTTAAGAAAAATGTACCTGAGGTACAGTATATTTGCTGTTATAGAATTAACTCAGTAGGAATGCAGATTTTTCTCCATTCAAACTATATTGTGGAAACTGTAGACATAAGTGACTAACAAGAAAAGAAGCTAATTAGCCACAAAGAGAAATTAGAGCCCCCAACCTTTGGGTGTTTCTTGGTATAGCGGCGCTCAGCGGTGCTATCTAAAGTGAGGGCAGGACACTTCTCCATTGAAGTCATTGTTTCCGAGGGCTCCCTAAAACATCCATTTCCCCCCCATATTCATCTTTAGTCAAACACTTGGCCTTGACAGCAAAGACAGTTTGTCTAGGGTTCTTGATTTTATTTTGCTTTTCCACTGGTGTCTGGGAGAGGACGGCTATAGGCTCCTCTGCCCTCTGGGCCTTCCCTCAGTCTCCTCTGAAACTGCCTCCCACTGCCATGAACAGGCCTCGTTCTTCCCCTTCGCCTCTTGCCTTACAGCTCCAGCCACCAGCTCTGTCTTTCCCAGCTGCCATGAGGGTGGTCCAGATAATGACCAGTCCCATCCTGCCACCCCCTCAACCCCGCAGGGGAAGAGACTAGAATGGACATGTTTTTGTTCTTTACAGGGGTGAATGTGTTAATTCCTTTACTTTCTCTATCAGGCCCCCTGTTGCTGCTCAGATTAAAAAAAAAAAAAGATGGAATAAACACAAATAGGAAAAAAAAAAACCTTCTGATTCCATATAATGTTACCAAGGATGTGACACATCAGAGCCACTGGGAAACAGAGACACTGACTGCCCCCAAAGCCAACTGTGGTTCTCTGTGGTCAGCAGAGGTTAACAGTAGACCTCTCTGTCCTAACCTACTCAGGTGGCCTGGATCTTGGAGGAGGGTGGGGCAGCATCTGGCATTCTGGAAGTATCAGACCTGGAGATGTTGATCCCACTCTGCCTGTTAGAATCATCCAGGGGTCCGGTTACCATCTTGCTGATGGAGGAGGAGGCCATGGAAAGACAGAGAAGAGTCAGGCCTACCCAGGAATGGGGCTACATGAGTAAAGAGGGGTTGAGTCTTCTAGCTGTGAAATCCTCCTCACAAGTGATAAGTATCTTCGGTTCTTCAAGGCAAGAGAGGGAAGTGGACTGTAGCTAGAACTTGCCTATGGAGCAAGTATGGAAGGAATCTTAGGTTTGAGAGCTGAGGGAGGGTACGCTTGGAGAAGGAGTGAAAATCTCAGATCCAAGTGTCTCCCAGGTCACAGCTTCAAAAAGGCCAAGTCAAGTCCTGGGCTTGACCCCGGAGCTAAGAAGGCATAGGTGATGCTGAGCGTCCTTTGCTTCCTTCTTAGAACAGAGAACAGCTTGATACTTAAACTGATTTTCTGCCGAGAAAGAGGGTGCCAGAAGCTTTGCCTCTGACTCTCCATTCTGTAGGAAGCAGAGATGAAGCAGCCCTAGACCTTCCCAGCCCTACATGCCTTCTCTTTGGTCAGCCACAGACCCTCCATCTCATCCTGCTCTCCCAGGCCACATGGGAGCCCACAGGTGATGAGGAAAATCCAGGCCAGGTTTTAAGCCTCCGAGTTCAGCTTACATAATTTTAATACTGCATAATTATGCAATTATGTAATTAGGAGGAATAAGTTTCCATTCCTATTATAGTCGCGCCTCTGAAAATTCTCATTTTTGGAACTAGTGTCTCCTGATTGGGAGAGTCATGCCAAGGCTTTATTTAAGAACATCATCTGGTTGGTGCCCAGCTCACCTCCCGCTGGTGCCTATGCTCAACTTCACCCCCAGAGGTGAAACATACAGGACAGGGGGCTTCTAGAAATGGTCAGCATTGGTCCAAAGTCCCACCAACCCCCCGTCCTTGGCCCTCAGATTTGAATCCCCTTGAGTGTGGTATTGTGCAGCGAGCTTATTTGGGTTGTCTGTTGACCTGCATTCAAATTCGAGCTGAGCCACTCACTCATTGCCGGACTTGAGCAAGCCAGCCCCTCTCAGGACCTTGGTCTCTCCTTCTGGAAAATCAGGGGACTGGAGAGGTGATTTCTGAGGCCCCTTCCATCACTAACGTTTCCTGAACTTGGACCAGAGGTTTAACCTGTTGATACGTTGTATTTGGTCTGTAAAGTCATTCAAGTTTTACAGTAAGTTACCAACATCTAGCATCTCAGAAGATTTCACCCAAAACCCCAGATTTCCAGTATCTTTTGAGACTCTTTGGTGGATCTGGTCAGACAGGGGCTACGTGCCCACATGGCAGTCACCAGCTGGAGCCGAGCAGCTGCTACCTCCATTACACGGGGCTCAGGTTTTCTGGATATTTGCCTCTCGGCCCGCCTCCCTCGTGCCCACTCCCCCCGCCCCAGCCTCTGTAAGCATTTGAGTTCACAACCTAGGACCTGGGTTTTCATGCATTTCCTTTTCCGTGGCTCAGCCTGTGCACCCGTAGTTCCTTGTGATCAGATCCACTAGATTCGCACGCACTCCCTATGTCCCTCCTGAAGATCCCAAACATACCGTTAGTATATCACCGGCTCCAAGGAGCCCTGGAGGACACCAGTCAGTGAGGAGGTGTACCCAGGACCCAGAAGAGGGATCATTTTCAGGGACAGAAGCACAACCTTATTTCATAATTAAGGGATTTATTCTTTACCTGAACATATGTATTCTTGTGCCCACGTCTTCCTTTCCTGCTTCTCTCTACTGTCCCCTCTCTCCCCACACTCTCGAGCCCCTCTCAGCTCCTCCTTCCGCAGGGGTTTCTTGTGGGACCTGACTGACAGCAGTCATGGAGTCACCAGTGGGTCTGAGAGAAAACTGAAGCATTTAGGGTTGGAATCTTGGTGACACTAGGTTCTAAAAGTCTTCCCTCTTGCGTGCTAGGGAGAACTCACAGGAGCCAACCCGGGGAGCCCTTGGGGCTGAGAACTTCAAGGTCACTTGTGAAAGGCAGGAAATTAGGGTCCAGAAATAGGAGGCTGGTTTCTGAAGACAGCCCACTACCATAGAGTTCATCAAACATTTACAGAGCCCCTCCTCTGAGCTGGGCACCAAGGGGGTGCCAGAAATTGCACATTCTGGAGAGGAAGGAGAGACAAGTATAGAAGTGATGTTGCTAAAATGCAGAATGGGGTGTTTGCCAGAGAAGGGAAGTTGCGTGGGGAAGCAGACAGAGATGGCCACCTGAAGGAGACAGCCCTGAGCAAATGCTTAAAGGACAGAAGGTTTTTATGAAGGGACTCTGATGGCATTGTGCTGGGTGTGGAGAGTTGAGCCCACCTCTTCAGCAAGAGTCGGTCGCATGATGCGCCACAAGTCCCATGAGCCCTTTGCCTAAAAAACATTCCATGATCAGATCTATTTGGGAAACGTTGCTTCCTTCCTCCCTCTTCCAGAAATTCCCAATGTGCATTATACTAAAGGCTCCAAAAAGTCCCACAGGGAAGAAACTTGATGTTGGACTTTATTTCCTAGGCTGATTTGGCTTGGCACCCTATGTGTGTGTACATGTGCATGTGTCTGTGTGTAGGCGTATATATAAGAAACCCCAATGAAATCCCATGGAGTGCACATCCCATGGGACACATTTGGGAAATGCTGGCCCGGGGGACAACAGTGCACTGCAAGCAGGGGCCACGGGGGTATCCCACCTGGCACTGTGGTGAACTCTTCGCTGATCTCTTTTTCAGGAAATCAGAGAGATGGTGGCTCCTGTATTAAAAAGCTTCCAAGCTGAGGTAAGACCCAAGGCCTATGGCATGTCACAAAAACATTCCCTGCTTCCCTCTCTATCCCACCTGGAGTTGCCAGAGGAAGCCAGCAGCCTCTGGAAGCTTGGGAGAATACCTGCCCGTCCCTATTACAAACTCCACCCCATTCTTTCCAGATCAGCCAGTGGTGACATGATGAGAATGGGTTCTCTCTCTCCCTCTCCCTCACTTTGTCCAGCCTTACATCAGCTCTGCTATATACAATATCTGTGACCTTGAACAAACCACCTCCCCTTCCAAGCTTCGTTTCCTATTTTTAAAATGAAGAGGTTTGAACTCAGTGACCTTTTCTGTGCCCTGGCATTCTGTTCAGCTTTGATTCTCTAAGGCAGTCTTACAGATTCAGTCCAGTTACCGGCCCACCCTGAAATCCTCTCTACTGACCCACCATCTGAGTATAAAACCAACACTGTTGACATTCTCTCCTGACAACCCTATTTCCTTCGGCAGCAGCTGAGCTGTCTTTAGCCAGTTGTTTCTCTTGCCTTCCTGGAGCCCTGTCATGGGGCTGAACCTCCCGCATTTCTCCTCTTGGCTTGACTCTGTGACCGGGATTCTGAGAATGTCCCCTTGTCCTGCTGGCAAAGGAGGCAGGCGAGAAGAGAAGTTACACTGAGGCAGGGATAGTGGAAGGGGAAGCCATTTGTCAAATGTTCCGTCTTCAGGGGGCCTCTTCTCAGTCTCCCCTGGATTCAGGAAGGACCTCGGAAGGATTGGCCCTTCTCCGAGCTCTCTGGTGGAGACGCGTTTTAAGTCTGTCATCCGCCAAGCACCACATTACTTTAAATCTGTCTCTTTGGAACCGCATAAGCGCATAAGGCAATATTAAAGTAAACAATAACTGGATTTACACAAATGTCGCTGATTTCCATATTTTTCATCCCTTCATTTTATTACTGAGTTGACTGATATGCTTATTTATTTATAGGGCCATCCGGTATTGATTCATTTGGTTGTGAGGTGCCTGAGCTGAAAGGGGACGGTGGCGGGGAAGGGCGAGGGGTGGGGGGAACAAACCAGAAAGACCAATGATGTTGGGAATTTGTTGTCGTGGCTTTGTGTTTTTAAAAAAGAGGTTCCCATCTGCCAGGCCCTGGTCCCATGAGGGGTTCTCAGTACACAAGCCCTCTCAGGCAGCTGATCCTTCTGCCCAGCCCACAGACAGGCACTGAGCATCACTTTTTCAGCTGTTCCCTTGCTTGGGCTGGTATGGACAGAGCTTCTCTAAGCCACTCAGAGCCTCAGTTTCCCATCTGTTCATGGGAATAAAGACACTCTCAATCTTTTTATGTTGCTTTAAGGACTGAGGAGTAATGCAGGGAAGCAGTGCAATGTAATGCCTGGTGCACAGAGAGCTGCCGGGCAATAAAGAGCAGACTCCAGAGCCAGCCTGGGTTTGAACCCTGCCTCTGCCAGTTCCTCACTGTTTGACCTTAGGCAAGTTCCTTAACCCCTCTGTGCCTTTGTCTCCTTGTCTCTAAAACCAGGTAATAATTATACCTCCTTCATAGGGTCATGACTGAGGAAGAACAAGGTTAATACCCATGGAGTGCTTAGAACATTGCTTTATATAGGTAGTCCTGGTTATTTTATTATTCCTGTTATTAGTCACCTCCAGGGCCTCTGCTATACTTGGGCTGGAATCTACCTCTTTCCTAAGTAGATATTCAAAACTTTTCTCCAAAAGAAGAGGGCTTTCTATCCCTGAAGGAAACAGGTGTGACTTACATCATCTTTTCAATAGGAGAAAGAGTTCAACATTACGTTTGGGTGATGATCCAGAGGATACCCCAGTGCAGCATGGCAGAAAGCATGTGCAAATCAGACTGAGACAGGCCCGGCCTGAATTTCAGCCCTGCTGTTTACCTAGCTGTGTGGCTGGGGAGAGGTTCCTTAACCTGTCTCAGCTGCAGCTTTCCTCCTCTGGCAAATGAAGTTAACAGTAAGGATTCAAAGAACTAAAGGTGGAGGCAGTTGACCCAGTGTCTGGCCCACAGTTGGTACTCAGTAACTCACTGAGGGAGAGAAAGTTTTAGTGGGTCCAAAAGGGAAAACAAAGCTGAATTCTCATTTCCAAATTTTTGCGGCATGTTGAATTCACACTGTTTTAATAGCTGAGGATCTCTGAAGAACTTCGTTAATTTCCTTAAGAGGGCTTTCCATCGTCCCTTTAATGTACCAAAAAGACTACATTTGTCTGGAGTTTTATTCCTGAAACCCCTGCTTTCCTCATGATCTATTGACTAATCCATCGCGGCCGCCATGTCCCTCCCTGCGCCTCTGGGGAGAAACGCCGCCAAAGAAAGGTGTTAATAAAAAGCATCTTCTTCGTCCAGAACAAACTGCTCACGCACAGGCCGTTTATAATCCAAATTTGATTTTCATTTTAATTTTTTTAATGAGGGTTCATCCTTTATGCCACTTCCCTCTCATGATCCGCCAGGCTCCAGGCTCAGAGCTGAGGATTCCCAAGTGGGCATTAATCACCTCCCAGGAATATTCCCTGAGGCAAACACCGTCTCAAGTCACATAAAGTAGCCCATAAAACGCCAGGGCTGAATATCGTACCCGTCATTCCTTCTTCCCCAGTGTGGGCCTCTTGTTGAAATATAACATGTTCAAGTTCATTCCTTAATTTCACTCCACCAGCCCTGGTATATAAAGAGTCTGGGTATCCTTTTTATCTTTTCATTCTGTGTATGTGTGGGCCTTTTTTTTCTTTTTCGTGTGTGTGCGTGTGTGCGTGCGCGCGGGCACACGCATGCTAGTGGGAGGGGTGCGGAGAGGAAGTGAATTTACCCTGCTGTGAATCAAGGAAGGTTTTTCTCTCCGCCTTGATTGCTTAAAGGACAGTCTTGATTCCCCCTGCTCAGGGAAACAAAGACAGCCAGAGAAGGTGGCTTAATGGAGACAGCTTGAAATGGCCAAAGTTTGAATATCCTTGCGCGCAGAGAAAAGAGCAAAACGAAAGCCCCGCTAATTACAAAAGTTGCTTTATGAAAGATAATTCAAAGCAATAATTTAGCAAACATAATCAAGTCGCACAGATGGGGTTGTTGATGGATGGATTGCAACATGCAATTAGCAGCTCTCGCAGTTACATATCATTAACCCTCCGAGCACAAAAATTATTTTCTCATTATTAGTTGAAAAGGTAAAATTAAGCTGACTAGACAGTAAAGGAACAAACTACAATTAATTACCTTCATTTATTACAGTCATTATTTTAAACTTATTTTTACTTGGAGAGATAGATGAAAACATCTAAATTAAAAGTTTTGTTATGCTAAACCAGAGGTGAAACTTTTCTAAGGAGTGTGTGTAGGGCCACTGCACACACTTCTAAGGAGTGTGTGCAGGGCCACTGCAAGATTTTTTTTTCTCTCTGCTTCCCTCTTCTTCCACCAGGAAGGGGATGTGGCCCGCATGATAGAAAACCCCTTGCCTGAGTCAGAACAGACACATGAACCTGGGCCTGATGGAAATACTGCAGTTTGGGAACCAAGGGGGCTGATGCCTCCTCTAACCACCCAGGGTCTGAGTCCCACCCGAACACTGACAAGCTTATGTGACTTTGGCAGGTGACTTCATGTCTCTGAGCCACTGTTTCCTCGTGACAGCTCAGAGGATTGCATGAGCTTCAGTGAGATCCTCTGTCAAGTGACTGCTGAGTCGTTTATCCTCATCATGGTGGGTGTGTTTGGTGGCATGGGGCAAAGATATTCTCTCTCTGTCCTCTCAGGGTCCAAGGGAGTTTGGGCAGCATGACCACCCTCTAGGAGCTTAGAGAAGAGACCCAGGTGCCACTTATAAGAGACGTATTCATCATCTATCGAATCCCTGCAGTCATTTATTCACTCAACAAAACTTTACAGAAGCCCTACTGCATACTAGGTGGTGTTCTAGATGCTGGACACAGTGAAGGTCACGACCGGGCAGTCAAATAGATGCCTCTTGATGTGGGGGTGGGTAGGTATTTGTGTCAGCCCCAGAAGGGCCGCCTTTCTACTGGGCGCCTCACAGGTCCACTTAACAAATACTTATGGAGCACCTACTATGTGCCAGGCTCCAGGTGAAAGCTGTGGAAGGTCCAAAGATGGTGAGAAACCATCGCTGCCCTTAAGGAATGTCACTAGAGGTTCAGTCCCTGTGATCAAAATAATGTCCCGTCATGTCAAGAGCTCATGGGAGGCCTCTTGATTTCCTCCCAGAGCTTCTTCCTTGCCGAGCTTCACACAATACCTCCCATCTCCTGCATAACTGCATTGTGTCTGGCATTCCCCCATCAAGAAATGGAACTTGTGTTTCCATTCTTTGAATCTGGGCCTGTGTCCACTTCAACCAATAGAATGTGGTGGAAGTGACCATCTGTCAGTACTAGGTGGAGGCCTTCAGTGGACTGGCAGTTCTGCCTCCTGCCTCTTTCAGCCCAACCTGTATGAACAGGCCCTGGGGGATGAGACTCCACACGGAGGAGACGGGCTGGGAGCACCAAGGCCCCAACACGAGTCCAGGAGCCGTGTTGCCCATCCAGCCCAGTCGAGCCATCAGGCGACTGCAGCTATAGCTCTTACCTGGCTGTGACCACCTGAGAGGGGACAGGAGAACTGCCCAGCTGTGCCCCATCAACGCACAAAAGCATGAGAGATAATAAGTAATCGCTTTGGGCCACTCCATTTTGGGGCAGCTGGTTACACAGAAATAGATCACCAGAATAGCCAGATTTGCAGAGTGCCAATTCTTTCCCCTCTTTCCCCTGATTCTCAGCTCTCTTCTGCCTCTCCCCTCCTCTCTTCCACTTTCTCCATTTTATTCCCCACCCCCGGCTCCCCTCCCTCAGCCTTTGAGCAGATTTCAGCCTTCTCGAAACATTTCCCCCCAGCACCAAGTTCTTAGGCGTCCATCTCTGGACAGTGCATCCCCCCCACCCCAATTCCAGAGGAGAGTGCCGGGTGCTCCTGGAGCAAAGTGCCTGGTGTTGCCCTGCAGATGCCCAGGGGGGGAGTGTCAACAGTTTGGAAGATTTTGTCTCTTCTCCTTCGTGTTTCTTCTGATGGGATTGAGGCATAACTTTGAGACAAACCCCAACGACTAAAGGGAGTCTAGAGCAGACCGAGTAGAAGGTCTGTTTATGGAGAAGCAGAGAGGTAGTGTTGAAATAGAGATTTGCAAGAAAGCAAAAGATGGAGTCTCCCTGCCTCCCCTGTGGGCCTTCTAGGTGGCAAAGCAGAGCACGTGCCCTCCAGCTTGACAGCTCCGCCTCAGTGGATGTTTGTTGGGTGAGTTGATGATTAAATCAATCAACTGACAAATAGATATATCTGACTCTAATCCAGTCAGATATCCTCTACTGTGCCATCTGTAAAGTGGGATGGAGACACTTGTCCCCCCTGATTCACATGGGTTTAGCGGTGCCACAATGGTCAGAGATGTAAGATATTATGACCTGCCATAGTTGGAAGCCTTCCAGAACCTTCCCTGCAGGCCTCACCCGGCCAAAGGTGCCCAGCACTGTCTGCCCTGAGTCCGGTCCCTCTCACTTTCAGATGGGCAGACAGCTGGAAATTCCTTCTTTTGCCCACATCTCCTGCAAGGATATTGTGGTTGATCAGACCTGGGCCATGATGCCCACAGTGCCACCTCCTGCTCTGGGTGACACTAAAACCTCATTGCCCACTGTCATCAGTTAGTAAGCAGCCAGCCTTGGCACTAAAGGTGGGCCTTGCCTTTGTTAGAGAAGTCTCCCAAAGTGACTTTTCTTGCACGTCTGCTATATGCTGCACGCTTTCTAATGGTTATGTCATGTATTTCCCATAATATCTCTATCAGGGAGAGGTTCTGTGATTACCCCCTTTCACATGTGAAGAAACCAGGGCTCACAGAGGAGGTGGCCAGCACCCATCCAGTGCCCAGTTCTGTGCCTGTGGTGGGAGGGAAGTGAGGGTGCATGGATTCAGGTCGAGGAGGGTGGTGAGGGATGATGAAAGTCCTTAGGGCAGAAACCCCAGGCCAGCGGGCCCCGCCGCATTCTGGCCCCTGCCTGTGTCTCCCCTCAGCCAGCAGACAGCCTAACTTGGTCCTGCCTCAGAGTCCTGCAGAGAATTTGCTGTTCTCTTTGCCTGATTCACTCCTTTCACGTGTCAGATCCTCAGGGAATGAGGAAGCCCTCCCTAACCAACTTCCCCACACCCGCCACCTTTCACAGCACAGCCGTTAACACTTACCCAGCGTGACACTTAGCATAAGTCATCTTTACAGGCGCCGATCATTCAGGCCTTGGGGCTACTTCCAGGGCTTTGGCTGTGACTCAGAATTAGGTGGGAGCTATAGGAGACTTTAGAGCAGACCAGGTCAGACTCAGGTTTCAGTAGGATCCCTCCAGTGGCTAATCAGATGGCATGGGGTAGGGTGCGCTTGGCCTCTCAGAGATGATGAGAGGAGGAGACTATCGCCTTGCACCCTCTACCTGAGCCCCTGCTCACCACCTCCATCCAGTGCCCAAAGCCTGAAGTCATCATTGACTTCTACACCATCTGTTCCAGCCCCAAACACTGAGTATCCCTTTTTCCCTCCCAGGCAGTCATGGGGAGGGAAGGAAGTCCTAACCCAGGAACAAGATTCCAAGGAGGTCAATCCGTGTTCCTGCAGCTGAGCTGCCTGAGAAGGGCATGGAGGGGTTCTTCACAGCTCAGATCACCTGAGACAGACACGTCTCTGCCTGCCCAGGCCACAATCCCCCAGTCAGCCCTGCATGCCATGTTGTAATTTGGTGCCTATGCTCCCCTCTTGTTCTGCATGTACCTGCAGGACTCTTGCCCTTTCCTTTGAGCTGAAATTTAATTACAGGCCCCCCCCCTTTTTTTGGTCTTTTTACATTATTTGCTCTTCCAGCTATCTTTGATGTCATAATTCCCTTGCTCCCTTTCTCAGAGACTCTTAGCACTGGCATGACCATCCTTTGTAAGTGTGGCTTGTTAGGGCCACAAATGACATTAGATGCATGTAGTCCTGACCAGCCAGCAAGACAGGAAGAAATGGCCTCGCTGACCAGCTGAACCCACTGGGAAAGACAAGCACTGGGGGCACGCATGGGCTCTGGAGCCAGGTTGGCACTGACTTGCATCCTAGCTCTCTTCTTCCTGGCTGTGTGACCCTGGGCAAGTCACTTAACCTCTCTGGGCCTCAGTTTTCTTGTTTTTAAATGGAGATAATAATAGTACCCACCTCAAAGGATTGATGTGAGGATTAATTGAGTCAATACTTAAAAGCCCCAGGAACAAAGCCCGGCACATAGTGTGTGCGCTCCTTGAACATAAGTCGGCATTCCAAATGGACGAGCTGAGACTTGCATCATCATGTTTATTCTTCCCACAAGCCCCATGAGTAGGTTTCTGGTCTTACCCATTTCTCAGGTGAGGTCACTGAGGCTCAGCAGCCAGCGAAGTTTATTGAGCCTTTAGCAAATCCTCTCATGCGTCACTACCTCTCAGCAACACGGTGAGAGAGGTGCTGCTGGTATCGTCCTCTTTTACAGGTGAGAAATTGGGACTCGGACAGATTGGCTGCTTGCCTAAGTTCACACAGCTCTTCACCAACAGGGCAGAGCATGGAAGATGCAAACCTCAGTTTGAAGGGCTGAGCAGAGGCCTGGGAGTGCAGGAAGCACTGAGGATATAGATTCTAGATTGAAGGCTAAAATTGGACACTTGCAGGTGGTTAGGGCTGGGGAGGACCTCATCACTCAGCCAGATGCATGCCTTTCAGATGTGACTTTGCTGAGATTTTTCAGATAGACTCTACCAGGGTAGCCTGACCCATAACAGGAGCTGGGATTCAAACCCAGGTCTGCACACCCAGCCCAGAACTTGGCATATAGTAATTGCTCAGTAAACAGGTGTAACTTGCAAGATGCAATGAGGACTTCTGTCCCTCCCACAGCCCCTGGCTTGCACACGTGCACACATACTCCCTACCCTCTCCTCTTTGATGAGTTAATAACCTTGATGGTGCAAGTCTCCTTGGCTCCCACAACGGGTCTTGCCCCTTTGGCTTTACCCTGCCCAGCTTGGGGTAAAACTTAAAATGAGCTGAACATCTTTCCAAATTTAATATTAAGAACCCACCAAAGCATCATTGAACCTGTCACGCTGCATTACAACCAAATTAAGAACCAGCAGCGATCCTCTTTCATTCGGTATCATATGCCTTATAAAGTAAATTATTAATGCTTTTTTCCCCCCAGTTAAGCAGTTATTTGCAGTTGTTCCGGGTATTTCTCATTAGAAATAACATCATCTAAAGAACGATATTGATTGATTTTTTTTAA
Source organism: Callorhinus ursinus (assembly GCF_003265705.2). Classification (NCBI taxonomy): domain Eukaryota; kingdom Metazoa; phylum Chordata; class Mammalia; order Carnivora; family Otariidae; genus Callorhinus; species Callorhinus ursinus. The sequence continues at coordinate 9,643,068 of NW_027397103.1, read as the reverse complement.
TCTTGGAATCATGGACGTGAACCACATATTTATATGACATTCCCTTTAACTAGAATTCTCATGCTTTATTTTTATATTATTGATCTTTTTGACACGAATTGCTTTTTGGCCTTGTGCAAACGTTGTAAGCTTTCCGCCTGCAGAGGAATGGGTCGGCGTCTGGGCCGAGCTGGGAAGAGTGATCGCTCCAGCGGCATGGCGGTAACATTCCCGCACATTTAACAACAATTAGTCTATGCTGACGCCATGGTAGGCTTTCGTGTATGAAAATTTACAAGCCTTTTAATGGACTGCATTATGGAAGGCCATGCGGGGCCAGTCGGTGGGGAGATGAGGCCGCCGGGCGCGCATCCATCTTGTGGCACTGTCAGCCAAGTGTCTCTTAGCACTCGTGTCTGCCGGGGGGGTGGCAGGGAACAAAGCAGAAGCTTCTGCAACAGCTAGCCCACCATGCCGGCAGGGATGTGTGGCCATTCCCACAGTCACCCATGCGTCCATCCAGTAGATGTTTGTTGAGCACCTACTATGTGCCCCAGCATGAGGGTGAGCATTAGTATTCACTCATGTTCAAAAAATAGTTGAGCACCTGCTTTGTGCCAGGAACTGTGCCAAGGGCTGATAGTGAGAAGGTGAACACAAATTACTCATCAGGTGCCCTTGGTGGAGTAGAAATGACATAAGCCGAGAGTTGCACAGACCTGAGTTCAAATCCCATCTCTGTCCTTGACAGGGTTTTCGGCAAACCTCAGTTTCCCTGGCTATAAAATAGGGATGGTAATAAATATAAATATAAAATAAGGATCCTCCCAGGGATCCATGCAGATAAAATGCTTGATGTGGTGTAAACCTCCCAGAGGCGGGACCGTAGAATCATGATTATTTAGTGTCATTGCTCTCCAGCCAGCTCCCCTGAAACACATATGCGTACCCTTGCTTCCCTTTTCAGTTCCACTGAGACCTTCACTCTACAGCAAACATTTATTTGGCACCTGCTGTTTACCAGGGTGAGGGCCAGGCTCTAGGTATATGGCAGTGAGCACCCCAGATCCTATTCCTGTCTTCATGGCACTCACAGCCTAGTGGGAGAGACAGATGGACACACACCCCTTGGTGCCACTGATAATCATGGCTATGATTGAGTTTCATGTGGCCAGGATGTGGGATGGGAGAGATTAAACCAGCCCACTCATTCCCTCATTCCAAAACTATTTCTTGAGACTCTACTGTGTGTAGACCCTGCAGGGCCCTAGGGACACAGCAGGGAACAAGAGAGACAGGGCCTCTGGCCCTGGGGAGCTCAGAGTACATCGGGGGACATGGCACATTTGCATCTTGCACATAAATTATTTGAAAGGCAGTATGTGCAGTGGTTAGGAACAGCTCTGGAGCCAGACAGCCTGGGTTCAAATCCTTGCTGTGCTACTTGCTAATTGTGTGACCTGGGGCAAGGTATTTTTCTCTTTATGTGCCTTGATTTCTTCATCTGTAAATGGGACTCATACATACCTTATAAGGTAAGCGTGAGGATCAAATGAGGTTATAGCCAGAAAGGCTTAAAGCAATGACTGGTGCAAAGAAAGCTGAGAGCTGTGTCAGAGGCTAATCACTGACCATGGCTATGGCAATGTTCTGATTCTGAAATCCTCCAGCCGTGTATTGACTAATGATGGACAAGCTGAATGCTGCCAAGGCAAAACACAGTTGCACCCAGAATGGCCCCACTCCTGCCTTCCTTTTGATCTAGCTGAGAGGCAGAGGGCCGGACTGCATGACCCCCTAAGGTTGTTGCCAGGGTGGGGCCCCTGAAGTGTCATCCCCAAGTTTAGGTACTGGAAAAGGAACCTTCCTTTGCCTCCATGAGGCGAGCCCTGCAAGAGGCCCTTAAGCATCCAGTATCACAGTCTACCCGTCCCTGTGCCCTGAAGCATCACGACTGAGGCCCAGAGAGGTTAAGAAACACACCTAGGGTCACACAGCCAGGGAAAGGAAAGGCCTAGATGCAGCTTCAAGTCCATTTAATCCCCATACTCAGAGTGGCCTCAGTCAGGCAGCTAATGAAGGCAAAGGCACTGGATTTGGGGTCTCAAAAAACCAAGTCCAAGTCCCACCACTGCTCCTTGGCTGTGTGATCTTGGGTAGGTCACTTCACCAACCTCAGTCTCCTGCTCTGTAAAATGGGTTCTTGTAACTCCCACTGTGTTTATCCGGGGGGGTGGGGGTGGGAGGAAGAGACAGGCAGATTGCCACGTGGTCACCAAGCAGAAAGGAAATCTTTCCCTCTAACTGACAGCAGCATCTTTCCTCTAAAGCTTTGCCACTCAAAGTGTGGTCCGTGGGCCAGCAGCACCTGCATCACCTGGGAGTTCAGCAGAAAGGCAGTCTCAGCCTCCCTTCCTCCCCCAGACCTCCCGAATCAGAGTCTTCAGGTGAACAAAGTCCTCTGGTGTGATTCATAGTCATGTTGAAGTTTGAGATGCTCAATCTTCGACCAGCCCACTGGCTTTCAACCCTGGCTGCCCAGAGGAATCTCCTGAGGGCTTTAAAAAAAAACAAAACAAAACACTGAGATCTGGGTCTCACCCCAGAGTGGCTGGCATTCTTGGTCTGGTATGAGGCTTGGGCATCAGGATTTTAAAAGCTTCTGCTGGTGATTCTAATGTTGGGGGAGCTCTGTCCTAGAAGCCACCATCTAGTGGAGGAGACAGACACAGGGAAATAACCAGCGGCATGCTGGTCAATACTGAACAATGTTAGGGGGGGCGGCGGGGGGGAGACGGGACTGATTTGTATCATCTGCCACTTTCCACAGTGTAAATGCTTCCAGCATGGCCAATTTCAAGCTGCCAGCACGGGGTTGGGAAGAGAAGCACAGTTCACCATGCAGACGTAATAGATGTGAGTAAACTTAAAGCACAGAGAGGAGTGAGATGCAATCAAATAATTAGGAAGTCATGAGAACTAAATATGTATTTCCTTTTTTTTTCCAAATTTTTGTGGCAAAATACATATACCTTAAAATTTACCATCTTAACTGCTTTTAAGTGTACAGTTCAGTGACATTAAGTACATTCACACTGTTGTGCAACCATCACCACCATCCATTTCCAGAACTTTTTTCATCTTCCCAGACTAAAACTCTGTACCCATTCAACAAGAATTCCCCATTCCCCAGCCCTGGCAACCACCATTCTCGTTTCTGAATCTCACGTTGGCTACTCTAAGTAATTCATGTAGGTGGAATCATACAGTTGTTGGCTTTATGTGGCTGGCTAATTTCATTCAGCATAATGTCCTCAAGATTCATCCATTTGTAGTATCGTTATTTTAATATAAATTATTTACTATAATTATAGGTTCATTTGATTTAATTTTTAATAATGGCTGTGTTTAACAACCAGCTTGCGAAATTCCTGAAAATTTAACAATCAGCTTTTGCAAGCTCCTACAGGCCAGCCCCCAGCACACCACCAGAAGTAAGCCTTGTACTAAGTAAGAACAGGGCAGGCTTTAGGACAGAGGTCAGCAAATGATGGCCCTTGGGCCAAAGCCTGTTTGTATAAATAAAGTTTTATGGGAACACGGCCATGCTCATTCATTTATGAGTCATCTATAGCTGTTTTCGTATCACAACAGCAGAGTTCAATAGCTGCAACAGAACCCGTATGGGCTGCAAAGCCAAAGATATTTATTATCTGACCCTTTACTGGAGAAGTTTGCTGACTCCTGCTTTCAGGTGTATAGGGAGTGGAAGAGATTGAATCGACTTATTCATTCGTTTACTCAGCAAATATTTGCAGAACACTTCTGTGTGCCAGGCACTGTTCTAGGCACAGGCGCAAATAAGACAAAGTCCATTCCCTCCCAGAGGTGACCTTCTGGGGGAAGACAGACATAATTCGGACACTCACACAGCAAGTAAATACAGTACAATTACCATCTGCAGTAGGGGCGGTGACAGGGAGCTTCCTGGAGCTATGAGAGCCTCCTGGGACGTCAGGGAGGGCTTCCAGGAGGAAATGACCTATGAACTAAAGCAAGCGTAGGAACATCAGAATGTGGCTAAAACCCCAGGAAGGGCAGAATGGCATTCCAGGTTAAAGGAACAGTATGTGCAAAAGCCCTGAGGTGAGAAGGAAGTTAGACTTGCAGGGGCTAAAAGCCAGGGAGAGGTATCCTGAGTCCCCAGGCCCTCACCTATGCCCTGGCCTCTGTCCACCCCCAGATCCACCCGGCCAAGCACAGCATCACCTTGAACCAGGCTCACCCTGGCAGATTGGTACCCATTGCCTCCCCTCCTCAAAGGCCACTTCCTAAAGTCTCTCCACTCTCCCCTCTCCTGGCCCTGGAACCCACACTGCAGCAGACAAAGGTCTCGTATTTATTTCCTCCCTGAGGTTTATAAACTCCTGCCCTGTAATAAAATTATTCCCAGCATAAGCACAAAATAGTAACAATTAAAATACATAAACCCAAATATTAGTGGGGACCAACAAAGATGAAGATTAGCCAAATCCTATGTCCCAGAACCAAGCAAAGACCCTGCTCTAAGACATGGAGGTGGTGCCAAGGGGCAGGAGGGTATTTCCATTTCTTGAGCTCCTCCTGGGTGCCACGTTCAAGGCTGACTGTCTGACATTTGGGATGTTGTGGAATATTCTAGGGAATTCTAAAATAGAGATGATTGTGTTTCTTTTATAAGGAGGAGACTGAGACTCAGAGAGGTTAACATCAGATCACCTAGCCACTGAGGAGAAGAGCTGGGATGTGAACCCATGTGTGTCAGCATGAGTACTAGGAGGCTCATTCCTGTTGAGCACAGCTGGAATTTATTTCTCACATCACAATCTAGTGCCGGTTGATGGGGGGAAGAGGACTGTTCACCGTAGTCATTCAGGGACCCAGGCATGTCTTATCTTCTGGCTCTGCCCTCCACTGTGTCCCAGAGTCTCCTTCCTTTGGTTGACACAGCGGGGGAAAGGAAAACATGGTGGATCTCTGGGGAGGTTCTCAAGGTCCAGACTGGAAGTGGCCACATCATTTTTGCCCACATTCCCTTGGCCAGATTTCAATTACAAGGCCATGTCCAATTTTAAGGGAGGCTGAAAAGATAGTCTACATTGTGTGCCCAAGAAGGAGAGAAAAACTTAGGGTTATGTGAGCACATAACCGTGTCTGCTGCCCTGTAGACTCCCTGCTTGATGAAGCACCTCCCTCATTAGCTGTTGGGGAACAGGATGGAGCCCAGAACACAGAGCTTTGTACACAGGATCAGTACATTTTGGAAAGATGAATGGGAAATGGAATTCAAGGGTCTGCCAAATCCAAGGGGCAGCAAAGCAAGAGCAAGGAAGGATTTTAACAATTTGGCAGATGGGCGCCTGGGTGGCTCAGTTGGTTAAGCGACTGCCTTCGGCTCAGGCCATGATCCTGGAGTCCCAGGATCGAGTCCCGCATCGGGCTCCCTGCTCAGCAGTGAGTCTGCTTCTCCCTCGGACCCTCCCCACTCTCACGTGCTCTCTCTCTCTCTCAAATAAATAAAATCTTTAAAAAAAAAAAAACAATTTGGCAGATGTTTTAAAGCCCCTACTGTGTGTCCTGCTCTGTGCTGGACTGACTAAGGAAAGAAATGAGCTCTGTCCCAACAAGAAGGCCAAACCACCCCCAAGGAACCCACATTCACGTCCACTAGGAAAGGAAGCAGAAGTGAAGTAGGAGGAAAATGCCCTGTGTGCCATGGTGAATGATTATTTCATAGGCAGGCAATAGGGAAGACTTCCCGGAGGAGGTGAAGTTGCGCTCAGGTGAGGAAGACGGATAGGATGGAACATGGAGAGGAGAATGAGGTGTGGCGGTAAAGAGCACAGGCCTTGGCATCAGGCACACCTGGGTTCAAGCCCCACTTGGATCACTGGAGAGGTGACCTCAGGCAGGTCACTTCCTCTCATTCCAAGCTTTAGTTTCCTCATCAGTAAATTGGTGCCTACTGTACAGGTTTGTCATGAGGATGAAATGAGATGGTCATGGGGGTGGAGTGCTTAGCTAAGTGCATAGCACACAGAAGGCTTAAAATGAAGACTAATTATTCCTCAGTGGCTGTTCAGTGGGCAGTGCCACTAAATCTCTCTGGAGCTATGATCCATGGGGATCGGGGGAGAGGACAAGTCTAGGAAAGACATTCAGGTACAACAGAGGGACCCTGAGTGCCAGGCTCAGTCTGCGTTTTGTCTCATGGGCAGAGGAGGTGCTACAGAGTCTCTTTTGATGTATGAGGATAGGAGCACCAGAAACCTTTTCTAGAAAGATCCCTCTGGAGGTATGTGGGTTGGAAAGGGTTGACTCAAGAGTCAAAATCTGGAGCATTTGAGACCTACAGCAATAATGGTGTCCTGGCCTGAGGCAGGGGCAAAAGAGTGGCAAAGACAAGGCTGGTGTGAAAGAGCTTGGAAGTGGGGCCCAGACTAGACATGGCAGATGGAGATACAGGGCCTAGGTCTCAGGCTCCAGAGGGCAACAGGGCATGACAGCATTAACGGAAGAGGCGGAGGCAGAGCTGGTTTTGGGAAGACAATCCCAGTTGGTTTGGACACCCAGCCTCTAGGAGCCAGGAACTCCTGGACTCAACCTGGCTCTGCCTCTCACCAGCTGTGTGACCTTGAGCAAGTCACTTGCCCTCCCTGAGCCTCATCTCCTTCATCTGGAAAACAAGGATAATATTATCCTTCCCTAAGAGGGTTGTTGTGGAGCATTCCATAAGATTATGCCTAGCACACAGTAGGTGCTCAAGAAACAGTCCCTGTTATCAACATAATTTTTCCTATTGAGTCAGACCGAAAACTGGGTTAAGAAAAGGTAGATGCTAAACCAGCAGGTTCCTCAGACACTCTGCAGGCTGTGAGGATACTATTACTAATAAAAACATCAGTAACCACAGCAGCAGCCAAACCCTCCTGTGTGCTCCGTATATGCCAGGAATTCTTCCAGACCCTCTACAAGTACTGGCCTTTGACATCATTGCTGCAACCCTCTGGGATAGGGGTTGATATTGTGCCCGTTGTAGAGATGAACAAACTGAGGCATGAAGGCCAAACAGCTAGGAGATTGGGTGAACAGCCCAGGAGCTTCTGTTTTGGAGATCAGATCTGCCTGGGAGGTAAATAATTCTACTCTAGTCCCTAAGGAGTGCCAGGCCCAGCTCTTAACCACATGCCCTGAGGTGAGACAAGGAGAGAGAGAGTCTCAAAGAAGCCAAAGGATTAGAGGCTACAGCCTGATTGACATTGGTCCAAGAGAAATGCCCAGAAGATTTTATTTATTTTATGTTCTACTTAATTGTGTGAGATCTGGGTTCAAATTTGGATCTGCCACTTGCCTAGCATTTTGAGTCATAAAAAGATTTTTCAAATCTCTCTGCTTTAATTTTCTTTCCTATAATAATTACAAAGATAAATAACAAATAATTGCCAAAAAACACATTGCATTCTAAAAGCAGCAAAAACTTTCCAGCGTCCAAGACAAAGGAAGGTCATTGTGTTCATCCCTGTCTCCAGACAGCTTGACTCCGAGTTAACCTGGACAGAGAGCTGTTGTGCAGGGCTTCTGAGCCTTTGCACATTCTGTTCCCTTCTCCCAGAATGCGTTTCCTACATAAGCTCCCAGCAGATCCCTGCTTGTCCTTCAAGGCTCCACCCCAAATATAACCTTGACTGAGAGTCCTGGCCCTCTAGGTCCCTGTCTTCACCTGTGTCCCCTGGGCCTTTTCTGCCATCCCTTCTGGAAGAGGCCATTTCAATGGGCAGGGATAGGGTTTTGACATCTCTGCTGCTTCTGAAAATTAGGTATCACAGAATCCAGCTCCACTGTTTTCCAAATTAATTTAAACAGTACTCTCTGCCAGCAGCCCAGGTGGGCTCTTAAGAAGGCAGACAGCACATGGCATGCCTCTCTGCTTATAACCCTCCAGTAACTTCCACTGGAGGCTGGAATGAAATCCAGACCTCTAACCAAACAGGCCCTCAGCCCCCCAGCCTCTGCCTTATCTCTCACCCTGTTCCCCTTCTCTCTGTGCATCCTTTATGTACTTTCTTGAACACATGCTCTCCCCACCTCAGAGCCTTTGCACATGCTCTTCCCTCTGCTTGATGCACTCTCTCCACCGATTTTGTCCGCTTAACGCAGAGGTTCTCAACCTCAGCACATTTGACATTTCGGACCAGATAATTCTGTGTTGTGAGGGCCGTCCTGTGCATTGTAGGATGTTGACTAGCATCCCTGGCCTGCACCCACTAGATGTCGGAAGAACCTCTCTCTCAGTTGGACAGCCAAAACTGTGTCCAGACTGTGTCCCCTGAGGGGCACAATTGCTGAGAACCACTGACCTAATGCCTCCATGTCTTCCAGGTTGCTATTCAAATGTCACTTTTTCAGGAGGGGCTCTGTGACCTCCCAAATTTAATCACACTTCCCTGTTATTTACACTCATGGCATCCTTCACAATATTTAGCATGGTTTATAATTATATATTTGTTTTGTCTAATTATTCAAATAATGGTTGTCCCTCCCACTTAACCAAAAGAAAAAAGGAGCGCTTTGTAGATTATTATGTTCCGAGGTCCACACAGAGCCTGACACACAATGGGTGCTGCATGAATATTTATTACATGAATGTGGACATATAGTGAGATTGGCAAACATGACTCTGCGGTTTCCATGTTCCAGGCAGCATTCTAAACACTTTACAGATACCAATTCATTATTCCTTATGACCACCCTATGGCAGATGTTATTATCAAAATTTTACAAATGAGATCAATGAAGCCCAGAGAGGTTAGGTCACTTGCCCAAGGTCACATAGGTCATAAGGGGCAGAAACAAGATTTGCACCCAGGCAGTCTGGCTCCAGAGTCCTTTACTTTAACCATTATTTATTAAGCATCTACTGTGTGCCATGCCATGGGGATACAGCAATAAATAGGAGGTAGATAGCCCAGGTTTTATATATACATATATAAAATATATATATACACACAGGTATCCCACTCAGTTCCAGAAAGGTGTCTCTGTTTACAGGTGCAGACACTGAAGCTCAGAGATGCTGAGATGCTGGGCAAGGTCACACAGCCAGTTGGCAGCAGAACACTTCTCTTTATTCCAGGCTTTATGTGCTTCCTACTACACCTCGTGTCCACGGGGTAGGGACACTTTGACAATTTAACCAGTCAATTATAATAATATTTTTCTCTTGGAATGTTTAAACAAAAAAAAAGTTGGCTTGCCAAGGTATAATCATGGCTCAGAGGCCAACCTGACATCAGTTATTAATTAGGCCATTATGCATTCCACAGTGATAATTGCTTTGCTGCAAAGTCACCAAGCATGAAACGGACCCAGCACAGAAATGCAATCTATCAATCTGAGAAGTCGCAGCCCAGTTGCGTTCTCTCACCTTGAGTCGGGTGTACGCCATAGCAGGAAACAAAAAGAAATTAATGATACATCGATAGGCAATAGCAAGCCAGACCCTTCCCAGTCCCGCCTCAGGAGATCACATGCCTGGGCGCAGGGACAGCATCTAAGTGAAGTTTATCAGCGGAAATGGCCATTTCTCTTTGATCTCCTAGACAGTAGAAATCTGTTCATCTCCTTTCCCTTTTTTTTTCACCTTGTTATTTAGGAGGAGAGGAAAAAAGCCATCTCTCAGCCATCTGTTTGCCTTGCCTGTTGCTTTTTGTAATGAGTAGGGTGGGGGAACAGCAACACCAGGGCTTCCTGGGCCATCAGGAGCAATCCAGTACCTGCGTCTGCATTCTATCTCAGTCTAGGTTCTGTCCCAGGCCTAGGGGAGGAGGAGAGGAGAACCCCAGCCCCACCCAAGCCTTGAAGTGGGAGATGTCCGTGTCGAGGGCAGCTGGGAGGGCCATTTTAAGAGAAAACCTTGGATTGCAAAAAACAAACATCCACTGAAGTTAGCCTTCACAAAGAGAATTTATTACTGTGTTGGCTGTGATGATATGGGGCATCTGTTGTACACCAGACACATTTGTGCCATTTAATCCTCATAGCAGTCCCGTGAGGGAAGAATTGGTATTCTCCCCATTTTACAGAAGAAACTGAAGCTCATCAAGTTGAGGTGACTTGACCAAAGTGCCTCAGCTAGTGGTGGAGCTGGGATTTGAGCCCAAGCTCATGAACACAGCACTCTCCTGAGACCACATGAGGGGCCAGAGAAAGCACAGCTGGGCTTCCCAGAGGGTAGAACAGGGAACCAGAAGGGCATGGAAATGAGGAGGGTGCTTCTGCTACAAGGGGCAAGGTCGTTCATCCTGCCTACCAAGGCCAGCTTTCTCACACGTGATAGATAGAGGGTGGCCCCCATAACAGCCATCTCAGCCTCTGGGTTCACCCCACAGTCACTGACACTGACAACCCAGACAAATCAAAATCAACCTGTCTCAAATTCAAACTCCTGGGATAATGAAGCTCTTTAGCCTAGCTTGAGACTGGTGCCGGCCCCTGGTGCAGTTAGCTGTGGATGGGAAGATGCCTTAGTATAAACATCAGCTACTGTGGCCCATCTCGGGAAGAAGAAAGATTGTAGGCTAGTAAGCTGGCCGTCAGGCCTCTTCCAGCCTCTTCCCAGTTTGGTCCATCTGTGCTCCCCACTGCCCACCTCTCCCTACCATCTTACCCCTTCACCGTACTGGCGTCACTACTCAGTTCCTGCAGATACTTACTTAAAATTTGTTAACAGTTTTTTTTTTTAATTGAGATGTAATTGACATATAACATTATATTAGTTTCAGGGGTGCTATGTGTCTCTTTTGCTAAGTGAGCACCACAATTAAGTCTAATTAATATGCCTATGACACATGGTTACTTGTTTGTTTCCTAACAGTAGTTTCTCACTATCCCCTAATATCCAGGCTACGCTTCAGTGTCCCTGATTGGCTCCTCCGTTTTTTAAATCTTTTTTGGTCCATATCAGGACTCCTACAGGGCCCACACATTGGGATTGGTTGATGTGCCTCTTAAGTATGGCAACCTAGCTGTCCTGGTTGAACAGGGATGCAGAACTTCCAGTTGTAAGGCTGGGAAGGTCTTGAGGTACAAAAGTCTTTGGGCTAAAACTGGGAAAGCCGCGGGCACACTGGGACAGATTGGCCACACTACTTCCACTCATCTGCAAACTCCCTTTCCATGCCCCAGCTCTTTTTTCTTTTTTTTTTTTTTTTTTGGCAATTTACCTGTGGAAGTAACTGGACCCTTTTTTCCTAAGACTTTCCCCTGATCACAGCTGATTGCACCAGTGTCCAACCCTGATCTCAAGCAAAGCCAACGATACTCATTATCTCAGGAGTGTGAATTTGAGACCAGCCTAGAGAGAGAACAGGATGACAGACCTTGCCCCGTGTAGCAGAAGCACCCTCCTTGCTCCTGGGCCCTTCTGGTCCCCTGTTGCACCCTCTGGGAAGCCCAGCTTCGCTTTTTCTAGCCCCACACATGGTCTCAGGAGAATGCTGTGCTCATGGGCTTGGGTCCAAACCCCAGCTCCACCACTAGCTGTGGGACCTTGAGCAAGTCCCCTCAGCCCTAGCTGAGATTTTTCTGATTGTGTCCCTACGTATTGGTCTAATTTGCTCCTCTGTCACCTGTGTTTGCTGTGCACAGTTGGACTAGAGACTTGATCACGTTCAGGTTCGGTGTTTTTGATAAGTCTATTCTTAGGTGGTGCTGGGTGCTTCCATCACGAGGTACATAATGCATCTCACAGTCAATCCCAGATGGTGGTGGGGGTCAGCTGGAGGCAGGGACCATTTTGATCAGTGATAAGCCTGGTATGGCTGCCTGGGAACACCTAAACTCCCTCCCCCAGTGTGTCAGGAAACCTCAGCCAATGTCCTCTGATAGTTAACATTCATCATTAATAATGGAAGCGGAAACCAAGAGATTTCATAGCTGTGCAAGGTAATTAAATTATTTACATGAATCTACTCTCATTTGATTATTTCCACGTTTCCCACCAAACATATGCCTTTCCCTCGTTAGCTGCCATCCTGGGCTCTCAGCTGGGAGGATGAGAGTTGTCAGGGGCTTTGCAGGGGCTGCCTATCTTTGAGAAAACAGCAAAGAAGATGGGGTTCCCCATCTGAGCCCCCTTCCCCTGATAAATGGAAGTGCCTTCTCCCAACAGAGTACAGGGGATACAGCAACTTTTGCATTTCTAACCTAAGGTGAACTGTTTTTTATATTTTTCTCCCTATAAATCATGTTGTTTCCAGGTTTTGTCATATTGGGTGGTGGGAGACCAAAAGGGGAACAGAAAAATTGCTTCCATTAAATTGATGCTGGTAGTGCTCCTGGCAGAGAGAGAATGAGAGAAAGTGGAGAGAACATTTGAACTAGAAGGTTTGCGCTGGCATTTTGTGCCAGGTGCTAAGGGATGGGGTTGGGATAGAGGAAAAGAAGCTGCTCGTCCCCCACCCTGGGTGCCTTCTCTTTGTGTCCAGGTACCTGATGAGGTTCCCAGTAGAGTGAGGGGGAAGTTGGGGGCAGGGTGCCATTTCATACCCCAGAGCAGGGATATAAGCAGGGATGCAGGGGCCCTGCAGGTAAGCTGAGTGAGCAATGCAGGCGCAGCTAAGGTGATGGGAGTGGAGACAGGCAAGCCTGGGCTCTGTGTGCCACCTAAGGAGTGGCCTCTGCCCAGCTCGAGCCAACAGTAGAAGTCTGGTCTTGCAGCACATAATGGAGGCTGAGAGCACAAACTTGGACGCCAGGCTGCCTGTCTCCAAATCCCTGCTCTGCCCACTCTCTTGCTGTGTGACCTTGAGCAAGTCTCTTGACCTCTCTGTGCCTGTTTCCTCATCTGGGGACTAGAAACAATAACTTCACCTACCACTGATGTTCTGGAGAGGCTCATACAGTGCACTCCTTTGGTCAGTGAGGTGGCTTGAAATCTGCCACAGTGGGAATATTTATGCCACAGAAATTGGCAAAATTTACAAAGCAGGGCCTTTTTTTCCCCCTCACCAGATAGCCAGTTGTTAAACCTTTACTAGCACAGCACATCCCTGCACCTGCCATATAGGACTTTTATGAGGATTTTTAGACTTAGTGTGTGTGTGTAATGCACTAGGAACCATGCCTGGGACACTTTGAGTACTCAATAAGTATCCGCTATTCTTTCTGGGGGGGGGGGGTTGTATGGTCTTGTTATGCAGGAATGTGAGCCTGCTGTGGCCGCATTTTCTAATTTTTCCAGACAAGCTGGAAATCTCAATTTTTATGTAAAAACCTCCTGATTTTTAAATGTTGGCTTTAAAATGAACATTTTTTAAACCTGAACAAAACCAAGTACGTGAGAGGATTTGGACCACGGACCCCCTGTTTGCAACTTCAGACTTGGAGGGAGGGACAATGAATATTGTCTGATTACACCAGGCTGTTTCTCACCTCCCACCTTGGCACACACCGCCTTCTCCCTCCTCTGCACATCAACGACCTGCTCATCCTTTGTGAGCCAGTGCCTGCTCCTTGAAGCCCTCCTCTAGGCAGTGCCTCTGCAGGATAAATCACTCTTCAAAGTACTGCTTGCTTTCTGCCCTCTTCCATGGCCATCTCTCTTACTCTAGGACTCGTTGGCTGGGTCTAGGGCTCATCATCCTCGCATAGTGCTTGGCACACTGAAGATCATAATAAATAACAGCAGAATCAACCTCTATTAAGCATTGTCTGTTTGCCAGTCTGTGAGCTAAGCAATTTCAATGCGTATCACCTTTAATCCTTACCGTAACCCTGAGATAAGGCAACAAAGACTCAGGGTAGGCCAGCAGCTGCCCAGGGCCACAGAGAAGTGAGAGGGACCCGGGAATGGAATCAGCCTCCTTCGGGAAGCTGAGCGGCAGCTGAGAACCACAGCCGGAAGTTACAGGCAGTGCAGCCCCGGCTGAGTGGTGCCCTGAGTGTCCAGCTGAGGCTCTCATGGGCCTGTCTCAAGTCACACTCCTCAGAGACATCCAGAAAGGACACTGCTATATTTAAAAGCCCGGGCAGGGTGGCGCTTCGTGACATTTGGGTGGCCGCCTTTCCATAAAGGGCATGCATGCTCTTTTAATTCTGCTCTTCTGAGCTGGCATTTTGGAGAACTTCCACAGTCTCCCCTCTTGCGGCCACCTGGGACCCCTGCAGTCCTCCCTCCGGGGGCAAGTATGCCACGGCACGTGGTTGATTGAGCATGGGGGCAGCAGGAGCTCAGGGGCCAGGTCAGAGTCATCAAGCCAGCTCGGGAGGCAGCAGCTGTCATTTGAGTCCGGCGCGCTGGCCCCTGGACTACCCTGCATTTCAGAGGGCGCTGGTTGTTATTTCAGAGGGGCAGGCTGGGGTGGTTCTTGGCATCCCTGACCCTCTACCCACACTGGCAATTTGGCTCCGGCCCTCATGTTCCAGCAGCTTCCACCCCCACATTCCCTGTGGAAAGCACCAACTTCTAACTCCGTTGGAACCCTTTGCCCAGATATCCCCAGAACCATCTATGACTTGGCCACCTTCGTTCCATATTAAGAGTGAACAAAGCATTATCTTTTAGCTGCTGGTGTCTCCATACCCAAGCTGGTCTCTAGGTGGAGAAAGGAGGCACAGAGAGGTCAAGAAAGGATGTTCATTTATCTATCCTATGCATATTCATTAAGTGCTAGCTAGGCGAGCACTGTGTCAGCTGTTTTACTGCCTTGATTGATTGGATGCCCCAGCAGCTCTTCATATCATTGTACCTACCCATTTACAGTTATGAAGGCTGAGACTCCGAGAGCTCAGGGATTTGCTCAGAGTCACACAGCCAGGGATGCAGGCTTCAGACCCCGGTCACTCAGCCTTGCCTCCAAAACCCTTATGCTCTCTCACCCTTCCTTGAAGCCACAGGCCTTTATTGAACCTCTGCTACATGCACCCCCTTGCTCCTCTCTCCCCCTCACTTGTGAACTCACCCCTTTCTCTCCAGGCCCCACTTGGCTTCATCACTCCCACCAGAACATACAGAATGCCAAGGCCTGCTAGGTCTTTCTCAACTTTGCCTACGAGTTACTCACCACCAAAAAAGTAGAATCATCCAGATGCTCTAAATGGCCTCTTTTCTCTGAGCCTGGTGGACTTGAGTGGGAGGACCTAACCATTCTGTTTTTAATCCATGGAGAGCTCACACAAAGATCTTGTTGCAGTTTGGAAAGTCAATTTGCCAGCCACATGGGGCTGCCTGGAAGCAAGCAGTAGGACCAGTATGGGACACTCTGCTCATCACTCCTGATTCTCATCGGGACTGCAAAATCACTGTTTGAAGGGGGCGGGGAGGAGGTAGGAAGGTGAGAAAACTCAAGAAGAATGTGGTGAAGACAAAGCAAGGGGGAAAGTGGTGTCTGTCTAGGACAGAAAGAAAACACTGAGGCTTTGGGGGTCCAGATAGGCCCATACCTATACTGCAGGAGCACGGGGGGCTGGGGTGAATTGCAGACCCCCAGCCTGTCTCAACAGAAGACAGCTAGTTGGCTCCAGGCGATGGTTGTCAGTGGAAACGTGGGCCCAGGGTAGCCAGATCCTCTGATTTTCCGAGAGAAACCAGCAATTTGGATCTCTTCTGGTTTTTAAATGCTGGCTTAATATATATGCACATATTTTCAAGCTCACAGTACTTTATGGAGGTGTAATTTACATACGGTAAAATGCGCAAATCTTAAGTGTGTAACTTGATGAATTTTGATGCCTCAAATATTTTTAAAACACTGGAGGGTCCAAGAAAATATGTCCTTGGGGTGCATCTGGACCTGGACCTCACCGTTCATGACCCCTAGTCTAATGCACTTTGTGACCCCCATGAGCATGGTGGGATGCTCACACACAACCGTATCCCATGGGGAAGGGGACACGCTTTGGGTGAAAACTCAGTGATAACCCCATTACTCTCACAGCTAAGGCATGGGCTCTGGAGCCCAGGGCGTGAATCCTAGCTTTGCCACCTGCTGTGTGACTATGGGCAAATTATTTCACCTTCTGATGCTTGTTTTCCCCACCGATAAAATCAGAGAGATAATGATACTGACCTTATAGAGCTATTGTATGGATTAAATGAGTTAATGTGGGAATCACTCAGCAGTGCCTGGCACATAGTAACTGCTTTATACATGTTCACTACTGTCTTTTTTTTTTTAAGTTAATAGACTTTTTTAGAGCAGTTTTAGTTAGGTTTAGAGAGAATTTGAGCAGAAAGTGTAGAGAGCTTTCATATACTCCCTCTTCCACCCCCACCATTTCCCCTAACATCTTCCATTAGTGAGGTATATTTGTTACAATTGCTGAACAAATATTGATACATTGTTATTAACTGAAGTCTATCATTTACATTAGGGGGTCACTCTTTGTGTTGTACATTCTATGGGTTTTGACAAATGGCATAACGTGTATCCACCATCATACAGAATAGTTTCACTGTTATTTTAAATCAAGAATCTTTGTTCGTCCCCACGGCTACTGCAGAGAAAGACCGGCTGTAGCTTATGAATAACTTCTGGTGGGCTGGCAGGAACCCCGTTCTTTACTCTCCCACTCAGGAAGTGTAGCACATTCAGGCACAAGAAGGGGACATTTTAGAGGTGAACCTCAGTCTGTTCTAATTTACCCAAAATGGAAGCTACTTTCCCACTTAAGTTTGGGAGTCGCACAAATTCCAGCCCCAGATTCCCTGCCACACAGCTGGCTCTGAATCCAAAGACCCCATTCACACCCTAGTTCAGCCCTTCCTGTGTGACTCAGAGCCACTGTATTAGCCTCTCTGGGCCTCTCAAACAACCATCCTCCCTGTCTAGGGCCATCCCTGGGAGTGTGTGGAGGCTCAGATGCACTAATTTCTGTGAAAGGTCTTTGTACATTATAAAAAGCTCTAGATTAAAATTGGAAATATTATTATTATAATCGGTTAGGCAGAAAAACTGAGCTGTTAGCGAAGCAAATCTGGCCCTCAAAGACTGAGCCACAAGAAGTCAGTTGCATGCAGGGGCTGCGTGACAGCCATCCATGGCTTGTTCCTCTGGGGTGAGGTAGCCGGGAAGTCAGACACAGAGCTGGAGCCTGCCTCTGGCTAGAACAGCGAGGCTGAGCTGGGAGCACCCACCCCTGGGTTGTTTCTGCTTTCATAGCCTGCCGGCCAAATGCCAATCAGCACGGAGCCACGTTTGCCATATCTGCAGCTCCCCAAAAGAGGAAGTTGGACACAGATGCTTCCAGCACCCGTGAGAATGAATCTTAGTCATCCAGCTTCATCCACGGGCCACACCCCAGGCAGGACAAGAAATGTAACTTCTGTCCTGCCCATATATATATGTATATATATAGCCTTGATAATAAGCTTTGTGGCTTATTATATGTGCATATAGTTGACTTTTTTAATACCCCGAAGCGAAATTTATTTGTAAGGCTCTATAGAAAACCTCCTGTCCCTTTTATGCCGGGAGCCCACGGAAGAGAAGTGAAATTGTGTATTCGCTGCTAAAAAAAGCCCTGGCTTATACAATTTTAACAATAGAAAAATGATCTTTGTGCTTCAGTGCATGGATGCTTAAAGGAAAACAGGCAGTCTGTTCAGGTGGCTGGTGAATTACAAATGAGTGGTTCGCCTTTGTTTTGAGTGACAAGCAATTTAAATGCAGTCTTACGTGGAGGCCTGGAAATTCTTTTCCCCAGAAGAGAGAGAGAGCATGAGAGGAAAAGGAAAAAGAAAAAAAGCTTCCTTTTTGAACTGAGAGATTATATTAGTTTGCCACTGAGCAGAGGTGAGAAGTTAGAACTTCATTTGATAATTATAAAATCAGTAGTTTGTGATTGGACGTAATTGATGATTATACTCTTGCTAATAGCAAGCCTGCCAGCCTGCACTGGTGGGACATTTCATTTTTGCACCGCTTCCAAGCCATGAAAGCCAGCCCGGCATGGGGCGCTGCTCACGAGATCTCAGGGAGCCTGACATCAAATGCATTTGGGGGCCTGTGTTATGTTGGATAAAAAGTGTTCATTAATGCCGACGTTTGAAAACACTTTTCTCTGTGCCTTATTTTTAGCCTGGGAATAATTACAAATATTAGAATAAAATTGCACAGTGCTTTTCTCCCCTGCCTCATCCTCTCCCAGCAGACCCACCCCTCCGTCAGAGCCTGGTGGGCTCCTAGGCCTTGCACTGCCTTTGATTAAGATACCAGTGGGGTGGGGAGGAGACTGTCTGTCTTCCTGTCTACCTAGGTGACAGGTTAGAACCATTGCACAACAAAGTAGGAAGGGAACTTAAGGCCAGCACCTTCACTTTACAGATGGGAAAACTGAGGCTCAGAAAGGGGGTGTGCCTTGCTCAAAGATGAGTAGGGACTCAAGGCCCCAGCCAAAACCAGAACCCACATCTGCTCACTCCCAGGTCTAGCTTCTCCTGTTTCCTACCCTCCCGTTGGCTTCCCTAAGACAAGCGCCGGGGTCCTCTGGGGGCACATCGTGGGCCTGACCCCTCCCACCTTGGGCTGCATGGTTACTCCATCAGGGAGCCTCCAAGAGACCTCTACAGAGCCTCCGAGACCACAGCCTAGTTTGGGCTACTCGGAGGGCATTATTCTACATCATCCTTCTTGATGAGGGGTTTTATTTAAGTTTGTAGTTTGTAAAGATTAGCTCAGAGAACCTCTTAAATTCCCTCCTTATCTCATTCATTCATTTTTTCATTCAGTCAGTGTTGATTTAGTGCCCACTCCTGACCTGTCCCGTGCTGGGCTGCAAAGGAGGAAGAAAAATCATAGCAGTGGCCATTTAAGATCATCCAGTTGTTCATGCCCCCAACTGCAGAGTCTCCCTGATTCCCCTCTACCTCTTGCCACCCACCCCCCCCCATTGCCCCTGTGTTCCTGAGAAACAAAGCCTGTGGCTCAAATTCATATCCATCCAGACCCAAGCGTTTCTCCCACTTCCGCTGCCACCACCCTGTTCTGAGCAGCCATCCTTCCTTACCCAGACTGTTACAGTAGCCACATCCCGGGTCCCCCTGCTTCTACCCCAGAGAGCCTCAGTCCATTTTCCAAGCAACAGGCGGAGGCATCCTGTTAAAACGAATGTTAGATCATGTCTCTTTCTCTACTCAAACCTTGGCAGGACTTCTCATCCCCCTTAGAGGAAAACGTCCCAAATCTTCACAGTGTCCTGCAAGGTTCCACCCCTGCCCTTCTTCTCTTCCCCTTCACGCACCTTTTCCCACTACACTGGCCTCTTCGCTGTTACTCAAACAAGCTGAACTCACTTCTGCCCCAGGGCCTTTGCACCTGCTGTTCTCGCTGCTTGGAATACTCTTCCCCCAGATCACTGCACAACTTAACCCCAAGGCCTTCCCTGGCCCTGCTAAGCAGCACACACCTTGCCCCGGCCTCCTATCCCTCTCCCTGCTTTATTTTCCTCCCCTGCACTTGGTCACACTCACACATTCTATACTATGATTTATTTTATTGTCCACCTCTGCCTTTAGAGTGTCAGATCCACAAGGGTACAGGTTTGATTCAGTCCTGCTTGGTGCTGAATGCCCAGTGCCTAGAACAGACCCCATCTTTAAGAGATGCTCAATAAGGAGGGACCCCCACTTCCACCAGTTTCTCTCCAGCCTTAGAATCACCCCCAAGACTGACGCATAAACACAGGCTCATTATTCAGCAGTCATTTATTTTTAATTTTTTTAAAGATTTTATTTATTTAATTGACAGAGAGAGAGGTAACACAAGCAGCGGGAGTGGGAGAGGGAGACGCAGGCTTCCTGCTGAGCAGGGAGCCCGATGCGGGGCTCGATCCCGAGACCCTGGGATCATGACCCAAGCCCAAGGCAGTCGCTTAACCAACTGAGCCACCCAGGCATCCCTCAGCAGTCATTTATTGAGTATCTGCTGTGCACAGAGTTGCATGAAGGGGACACAGCGATGAACAGACAGACCCACTCTCCCATGGTGGGGCTCAGACCTAAGAGTTGACAAACCATGGGTTCAGGAGGTGGCATCTGGAGCTGGACTAGTCTGGGAATGACTCCTCAGGAAGGGATGCCTGCATGACTCACCTCACCAGTGCATTCAGTGGAAACCAACTAGGGCTAAAAGTATAACCTGCTGGAAGAGAACTGGTTTCTAAAATCTCAAACCTCTGCTATCAAACAGCTGCTTTCCCCTTTTGGCATGTGTCACATGGTCCCCCTTAACAACCATTTGTCCATCCTCTTGGTTAAAGGGCCCCAGCCTGCTGGCTTCTTTCTGCCTCCTATCAAAGTAATATTTTAGTCCCCAAGAAGGCAAATTGCCCAAACCCTATGCCTCCCTGAAGAACTGTTGCATCCTTGGTTGCTTTTTAAACTCATTGTACCTCCGTTTTCTCGTCTTTAAAATGGGAATAACCATAGAGCCCATCTGTGTTAGTTCAGGCTAACAGAATACCACAGACTGGGTGTCTGAAACAATAGAATTTTATTTTTTCCCAGTTCTGGAGGCAGAAAGTCCAAGATCGTGGTGCTGGCACAGTTGGTTTCTGGTGAGAGCTCTCTTCTTGGCTTATAGACAGCTTCCTTCTCACTATGTTCCTCTGTGCTCCTACATCCCTGGGATCTCTTCCTCTTCTTATAGGGACATTAGTCCTGGGGCTTCTGGCTGGCTCAGTTGATAGAACATGTTACTATTGATCTCAGGGCATGAGTTCAAGCCCCACATTGGGGGTAGAGATTACATAAAAAAATAAAATCTTAAAAAAAAAGTACTTTAGTCTTATAGGATTAGGGACCTGCCATTTTGACATCATTTAATTTTAAATACCTCTTTAAAGGCCCTGTCACCAAATACAGTCACATTGGATGTTGGGGCTTCAACATATGGATTCAGGGGAACACAGTTCAGTCTGTAACACCACTTCATGGGAATTTTGCGAGGATCAAGTGATCTAATACATGTAAAGCACTCAGTATGTGTTTGAGGGACTTGGGGAGGGGGTGGGATGATTCCCCTTGGGCGTGCACATAGTAGGTGCTCAGTAAACACACCTGTTGTTACTGTAGTTACTGAGCTCCTGCCCATGTCCATCACCGTTGCAGGTTGAGGCATTGAGGGGAGAATCTAGAAGCTGGACCTGCAGCCCTAGAAGAGGGGGGCGGGTCTCAGAGTTCAAGCATGGAATTCAAATTAGGGTTTACACCTGAGGATTCAAAATAGAAACAGGTGGCCAGATGCATTAATTCTGTTCCATCCTGTCGGGATCTGGAAGTGTCTGGTACTGGCTCCAGGAATCTGGAATCTGGAATCTGGAATCAGGCTGCTAGGATGAGGTCTTTCTGGGACCCCCATGGCCCTCTAGGGAATGCCCCAAGACCTCAGAAGGCCAGAGAGGGTCTCAGCCGTCTGCCCCATCTAGGTAGGAGCCGAGATAGCCCAGATCAACAATAGCCAACAAAAATAAGAGTCAAACTCTTATTTCTTATTTAAGCCCCAACATTAAATTGTAATTTTCATTTGCTCAGCCACATCAATGATTTATAGCAGAGAGAGCGTTAACACTCAACCCAGGAATGGAGCTCCCAGCAAACACCCTGTGTAAGGCAGGGGCAGTCAGGTTCTGCTGAAGACTCGGGTGCTTGGCTCCTCCTGGCCTTCCAGTCCCTGACCACCTAGCTCCTCCCACTCTTTCAGACATTCCAGCGGCTTCCACAAAACTCCCACTAGAGTCAGTCCCAATGGGGATTAGAAGCATGGGCTTTGGAGTCCAGTTAAGCTGAATCTGCAACCCAACTCCCACATGGTATGGCCTTTTCTCTTCTGTGCCTCAATATCTTCATCCATTAGATGGTCAGTAACACCACCTCCTCAGAGTTATAATTAAATGAGATAATACAAGCCCAACACTTAACACAGTGCCTTACACAGAGTTAGTGCTCAGTAGTCACTTATTATTAATGATAACAGTTCCTATACTAGCCCAACAGGATAAAAGTTATCCTATTTTACAGGTGGTAGAAAATCAGAATATTGCTATAAAGAAGTGGGATCTATCACACAGACTCATCTTAGAATCACATGTAAGTCTTCTGGATAGTCTAGCCAAACCTCCATATGCAGGCCTCTCAGATAGATAGTCAAGTACTTTGATGCCTATCCTGATGGGGAGCTCAGTATCTCATAAGGTAGCTCATTTTGAGAACTTAGAGCTTTCTAAGACTGCAATTTCCACCCTCCTCTCACCGCTGGTCCACCCCTACTCTGGAATATTTATAGCTCTATCCCTCTCAACACAATGGCCAGAAAGATCTTTAGCTGATTACAGACTGTTCTTGGGTGTGTCCCCCTACATCTGCTCCTCTCTCTTGGCTAAATGTATCCCACAGCCCTCCCCACCTTTAGTTCCATCTTGTCCGGAATCAGGAATTTATCTCCTAATCATCTTTCAAATCTTTTTTTTTAAAGATTTTATTTATTTATTTGACAGAGAGAGACACAGCGAGAGAGGGAACACAAGCAGGGGGAGTGGGAGAGGGAGAAGCAGGCTTCCCGCGGAGCAGGGGGCCCGATGCGGGGCTCGATCCCGGAACCCTGGGATCATGACCTGAGCCGAAGGCAGACGCTTAATGATGGAGCCACCCAGGCACCCCTCATCTTTCGAATCTGTTCTTTAGTCCCCCCTCCAGCACCCCCTTGGACCTGGGCACCAAACCACCCCAGCCCCTAAGCAGCCCCCACAGTGAGCAACTTGCTCCCCCATTCATAGCATCTGGGTTTCTTCCTGCCCTTCATTCTCCACATGCCCCTGCCCCCCTTATTCTCCATGTACCCCCTGACTGTTACTGCTCCCCTGCGGGTGTGTGCCCCCACTCCATGCTCCCCCTTCACTCTGACCCCCTTATTCCATGCTGACTCTTCATCATCCCCT
>NW_027397103.1:9538398-9620108 GCF_003265705.2 Callorhinus ursinus | reverse complement strand
CTCCGTGCTCCCCCCAGTGACCACGAACACCGCAGCCCTCCATGCCCCCTTGCTCCCCACGCACCCCTTCAGATCTGCACCCCAGGCCTCCAGAGGGATAACCAGGCCTCCGAGAGCATTTAAGGGCATGCCCCACACACCCCTTGCCATCCTGAGCTGATTCCTTTTCTCCCCAGATCTCATTTCCTCTGCATCCTCCGCAGAGGTCCTGATCCTGAGATCTTCGGAGCACCCGCCTCCTCTCAACTGCCCATTGTTCAGTTTCTTCCAGAATCCTGCCACATCAGACACACCGAGCCCTGTCTCCCAGAACCACCACATCCACCCTCCCCAGAGCCCAGGACCCAGTGGTAAAGGAAAGCTGTTCTCAAAGTGTGTTCCACAGAACCCTAGTTTCCAGGTTCATTCTCTGAAGCAAAAAGTTCTGTGGCCTAAATGCATTTGGGAAAACATTGGGCTAAGCTGAGTTAAAGGGGACTTTTTCCTGCAGCTCTTGTCCAAGCATCCGTTTTGTTGATATATTCTATACATATCCATGCAGAAAGTGTGTGCACACTTCATCACAGGTCCTCCTTTCCATGCCCAGGGGACCGTGCAAAATGCTTTGGAAAGCCGTGGTTTCTGGTTAGAAGCTTGAGTCCTGGAATGAGAAGACTCTGGGCCACCTCTGCCACAAACTGGTTCTTTCAGTTTCTTCCTCTGCAGAATGGGGGGCCATAACAGTGCTCACATCTGAGAACTGGGAGAGAATCCAGGGATAAGGCACTGAGCACAGAATAAGGTTCAGTTTCCAGAAGCTCAGACCATTCTTTGTAAAGAGCTTGGACAGAGAAGTTCTCGATAGCCAGTGGATATTGTCACCGCTAGCTCGGACAGCTCGTGGAAGCTCCGTCTCAGGAGGCCCCCAAATTTGCCACTTTTAACCACTTGACAGATGAGAGCTAAGTGGCTAGAACAGGCTTTTGCCTCTCCCCTGACTTAACTGGTTCTGCACCTGTTATTTTCATACTTGGGGGACCAAACACATTTTCACCCCTTGTATTACGGCGGGTGGTGTAAATGCCGCGTGCTCCATCAGACGCTGAGCTATTTCTGATGTGACCTTCTTGGTGTCTGTAGCTGGCCGCCACCTCCTCCTTCCCCAGATGGCCTTCAAAGATCGCCTGTCACAAGCCAAATCTGTCATTCTGGACACTTTCTCCCGCCCTTCTGTGTGGTCGGGCCCAGCCATGAGGCAGAGACACATGGCCTTTTATTTGTGCCAAGCTCACCTGTCTGGGCATGTGGGTGAAATGCACTAAAGTTGCAGACTTTGGAAAAGACATCCTGTGTGGTTGGAAGAATAATGAACTGCTTTATTAGAAAGCTTTTTGCCAACTTCCATGGGACTCTTTGCCACATGTTAGGCCATTCCTCCCCAGCAGCTTCTTAGGCAGATAGGGAGTATTCTTCCCACTTGGTGGTTGAACAAACTAAGGCCAAGAGATGCTTAATGACATTAGGCCCAGCACCAGATCGGGCTCTAATGCCATTAGGAATTTTGACCTGGCCTTCTAGAAACAGACAGGATCATTGTTCTAAAACAAGATTGAACAAGGCAGGGCATCCACATGGCTCCCTGTCTTCAAGTCATCTTGACTGTGGGAAGCCCTAAACTTGAACTGATTAAAACTGAGAGCCATTCCAGGATGTTTTTTGATCTCTGCTTTTGAAAATATTGTCCAGCCATTAGATTTGAGTCTCAAAAGCAGGGATCAGCGAACTTTTTCTGTAAAGGGTCAGATAATAAAATATTTATTTTATTTTATTTTATTTTTAAGATTTATTTATTTATTTATTTTAGAGACTGAGAGAGAGCATGTGAGCAGGGGGGAGGGGCAGAGGGAGAGAGAACCCCCAAGCAGACTCCCCGCTGAGTACGGAGCCCAACATGGAGCCCCATCTCATGACCCTGAGATCATGCATGACTGAGACAAAACCAAGAATCAGATGCTTAACTGATTGAGCCACCCAGGCACCCCTATTTTATTTTATTTTATCTTATTTTATTTTATTTTATTTTATTTTAAGTGATCTTTACCCCCAACATGGGGCTCAAGCTCAATGACCCTGAGACCAAGAGTCACATGCTCTACTGACTGCGCCATCCAGGCACCCCAGATATTTTTTATTTTACAGTCAGAGTCTTTGTCACAACTATGCAACTAGGCCATTATAGCATGAAAGCAGCCATAGACAATAAATAAAAGAATGGCTGCAACTATATTCCAATAAAACTTTATTTACAAAAACAGATGAAGGTCCAGATTTGGCCTAAGGACCATAGTTTGCCAGCCCTTGATTTAGACCAGCACTATCCAGTAGAAATACAATGCAAACCACATACGTAATTTAAGTTTTTCTAATAGCTACATTAAAAGGTAAAAAGAAACAGGTGAATTTAATTTTAATAATATATTTTACTGAACCCAATATGTCCATAGCGTTATCATTTTAACATAAAATCAATATAAAAAATTACTGAGATAGGGGTGCCTGGGTGGTTCAGTCAGTCAAACGTCAGCCTTAGGCTCAGGTCATGATCCCGGGGTCCTGTGATCGAGTCCCAAGTCGGGCTCCCTGTCCCTGCTCAGCGGGGAGGGAGCCTGCTTCTCCCTCTATCTCTCCCACCCCCGCCCCCCGCTCGTGCTCTCTCTCTCCCTCTCAAATAAATAAAATCTTTTTTAAAAAAAATTACTGAGCTATTTTACAACCCTCTTTTCATCCTGAGACTTAAAAATCCCGTATTTTACACTTACAGCCCATCTGAATTTGGAATAGTCACATTTCAAGTGCTCAGTGGCCACATGCGGTAGTGGCTACTGTATTGGACAGGGTAGCTCTGTTGGGCAGACTGATATCATAAGGAGACAGTCACACAGGTAAACAACATGCCCTTACAAATTGATAAGCACTGTGAGTAGAAAGCAGAAGGTTCTATAGGCAGGGACAGGGAAACATCAAAGGAATCTTCTGGTATTTGCCCCACCCCTGCCCAAAGTTCCTTTGCAGAAGTCAATGGAACATTCCTTTTTTTTTTTTTAAGATTTTATTTATTTGAGAGAGAGTGTGTGTGAGCTGGAGGGAGAGGGGGAAGGAGAGGGAATTCGAAGCAGACTCTGCACAGAGTGCAGAGCTGGTCACGGGGCTCAATCCCAAGACATTGAGATCATGACCTGAGCTGAAACTAGGAGTTGCCGCTTAACCAACTGAACCACCCAGGCGCCCCAAGTCAATGGAACATTCTTTATTTTTTTAAGATTTTTTATTTATTTATTAGAGAGCGAGCGAGAGAGAAACAGCATGAGAGGGGAGAAGGTCAGAGGGAGAAGCAGGCTCCCCGCCGAGCCGGGAGCCCGACGCGGGACTCGATCCCAGGACCCCGGGATCATGACCTGAGCCGAAGGCAGCCACTCAACCAACTGAGCCACACAGGCGCCCTCAATGGAACATTCTTATGCCTTTTCCCAAACCCCATCCACCACACGTGCTCAGCATAGACAACTGTAAGGTGGAACATTCAGACTTTGCTGGCTGATCTTTGATAATTTTCCATCTAGGGCTCAGGAGATGAATTGCTTTCATTTCTCATGGCTTTTCTTGGGCTCCAGATCAGCAGCACAGCAGCCTGTGACCTGGTACAGCCATGGATGATGTCATGAGGCAGCACGTGGGGTCCAAACGACTGTCCCCATTGACTGGGATGGTTTTTCTCTCCAGGAGAAAGGGGCCAGCATCTGGATCAGAGCAGGAGTTGGAACCCCAGACCTAGGATGAATCCCACTCTGCCATTTACTGACTGGGTGACCTTTGGCAAGTTATTCAGTGTCATCGAGTCTCAGTTTCCCCATCTGTGTAATCGGGATAATGACAGCAGCTACCTTTAGTGATTGGTGTATCCATGGAGAGAGATGATCACGGATAGTAAGAGCATATGGGACATGGTAAATGCTAAATATTATATATGTTATTATTATTATTATTGGCCCATCAAGGATGCCCCCCCAAACTCTGAATTAATTGCTCCCCCCTCACATTACTGTAAATACTCTAGTGTTTGCATCACCTCCTCCCATGTTGTGGTTCCTCTTGGGCGTAGCTATATCTCCCACTCAGCTCTGAGTCCCCAGAACAGGAACTGTGTCTTGTCCATCTCAGCAAGATCAAAAATCTACCTGCACTTGGTGGTTTTTCCCTTTCCTAGATTCTAGAACATTCTTTATGTTCGCCATTGTGGGTTTCCCATCTCCAGGAGACAATTCCTAATGTTTCATCCACCAAACTAGGTCAGCTTCTCCCCACTTACACACTCTCAAGGCCCCCTTGAACTTTTCCTTCAAAGCATTTAGCACTTGTAATTAATGAGTTACCTGGAGAATCTGCTTTGATACCAGTCTCCCCACTGGACTGTGAGTCCCATGACGGCAGGGCTCGAGTCTGCATAATCCATCCATGAGTTCTAAGCCCACAGTGCTTAGCACATAGCAGGTGCTCAGGAAATTTTTGTTAAATGAATGAGAGACTGTCATTCCCTCTGGAATTTAAAAGACCAGAGACTGTTCTCAGAATAACAAGAGAGCTTAAGGAATTTTTGTAACTGATCTTTTTAAAATCATTTGCTCAACGTAACCATACATTTCCCCCACGTCTCTTAAATAACGAATTCTCTGTGGACCTTGTAAAACCTTCAAGCTGTGCTGTCCAATAGAAATATAATGTGATCCATGGATGTACTTTTACAGGTTGTAGTACGTACACTGAAAAACAAGTTAAAAGGATGGGCGCCTGGGTGGCTCAGGTCATGATCCCAGGGGATCGAGTGGGATCGAGTCCCACATCAGGCTCCCTGCTCAGTGGGGAGCTTGCTTCTCCCTCTGCCTCTCTCTCTCTCTCTCTGTGTCTCTCATGAATAAATAAATTAAATCTTAAAAAAAAAGAAAAACAAGTAAAAGGAAACAGGTGAAATGAATTTTAATAAGAGATTTTATTTGACCCAGCATATCCAAGATGTAATAATCACTTTACCATGTAATCGATATAAAAAATGCTGATGAGCTATTGTCCATTCTTTTTCTCGTGCTAAGTCTTTGAAACCTTGTGTGTATTTTGCACTCACAGCCCATCTCAATTTGTGCTTGCCACATTTCAAGCGCTCAGTAGCCACCTGTGATTTGCGGCTGCCATATTGGAGGCCTTACAGGAACCACTGTGGTTTTCAAATTCCTCTTCTCAGTGTGTGCTACTAGGTGTGGAGGCAAGGCCTTTCTCAGGTGGTCTTTGTAGGACACCAGATAAGCACAGCTGGGGTTTATCACCCAACACTGGACAGAGCCTGTCCCCATAACAGGAAAGAAGGAAGGGGTCGGTCATACCAAGAGGTGACATATATGGGGCTTAATGTATCCCGTGAGTTTTACAAAGCGCTTTACATGTGTTAAATCATCTGATCCTCCAGCAAGGGAGGGTGTGGTGTTACTATTCCTATTTTACAGAGAGGGAAGTAGAGGCACAGGGATTGCCGTGACCTGTCTGCTCAAGGACACAAAGATAGTAAGTGGTGGAGCTGGGATTTGAACAGAGGTGGCCTGGCTCCAAGGCTTGTGCCTTAGTTGGCCACTTCTATGAATGGACCGTCTCAGAATTGGCCCCTGTCATTTCTCCAAAATGATATCACAAACAGGACTTAAAGTGGGGGCAACTCTCTTAGATTTGCTGATTCAACAAACTGTGTTGAGCACTTTCTGTGCACCAGACAGTGCACTCACAGAGCTCACGTCAAGGGAAGGAACTTGATAACAGACACTCCTCCAAGTGGCATCACTGGGATTGGTTTAAGAAGAGCCCACCTCCGAAAGAGAGAGATTGACAGGTAGATAGTCCCCATAGATCCATCGTTGAAGTTGGATCTCACCAAAGGGAGAGGTATATCAGTGTCAGGGAGAATAAAGATGTTCCAGTGCAAAGGAAGATACTCCATCTAGGGTGTTCTCGAGGATGTAGGGACGGTGGCCTGCGGGTACCAGGAGCTCGTGCCAGCCATGTGCTGGGGAGGCCCAGGACGATGCCAGGGGGACTGGCTACCAAGAGCCAGCACCAAGGGAGCTATGAGGCCAGAGCTTGGAATTCATAGCCAGGGGCAGAGAGGGATGAGATGGTGCTGAGCCCCAGAAATGTCTTGAGGAACTTCACTTGAGGAACATCATTTTAATGAACGTCACTGGCAGAATGAAAGTCTGTGAGGAAGGGAACAAATGCATGAAGGTAGCTCTTCACCATGGGATTATCCAGCCATTTGTGTTTTCATCAGTCAGGAAGCATTTGTTGAGCTGTTTGACATCTCACGAGAGCTTTAACAATTTCTCTGTAATTTTCAGTGACAAGAAATATTCCCCAGATGTGTCCCACTTTCCCCCAGAACATGTGTCATATCTGGATCTCCAGCATGACCCTTTCATAACAACAACAATAATAGCTGTTAACAACCTACTCTGTGCCAGGCCCTGTGCTAAGTACTTACGTGCAGCATCCTTCAGTCCCCAGAAGAGGCTCAGGAGGTAGGTTCTGTTTTTCCCCCATTTTCCAGATGAGGGAAACCTTAGTTAGATCAGAGAGGGCCAGTGACGTGCCCAAGGTCACACAGCTGGAATGCAGTGGAGCCAGGATTTGAACCTGGACTTTCTAACTCCATACGTTTGACCTTCATTTCCCCTCCCCCTCCCCCATCCCATGTTTGCACATGTAGAAAATGATCATATTTCCTTGTAGACGCAGATGCCATGGTTACACATGACTCTCTCTCTTGTTTCCAAAGGTGGTGGCCCTTAGTAAGAGAAGTCAGGAGGCTGAGGCAGCTTTCCTGAGTGTTTACAAGCAATTGATTGAAGCACCAGGTAAGATACATTTGGGTTCCATAATTGGATAATTAATGTCAAGGAAGAACCAGCCATTAGGTCGTTACACAGGGACCTCCCCATAATGGGATCTAGGGACAAGCCAAGGATCCTGGGGAAGGCTGGGCCCTCCACAGGTGAGGGTTGTTGTGGGGGGTGGTGAGAGGGCCCACACCCAGTCTGGTGTGACATGTCCCCACACAGTCCCGCATCCTCCCCCACCACCTTCCAGTGTTAGCCAGGAAGCTCTGGGGGGCTCCTGGAAAGATCTCCCACCTGGACCTTCTTGGGGAGCTGAGTGTCTTGCCTGCCAGAACCCTCATCCCATTGCTACAAAGGACAGATGGTGCCCAGTGCTCTCTGCCTGCTGAGGACGCTGGAGGAAAGATCTCAAATGGTTCCCCAACATGGCACAGCCAACCTCAACCCAAAAGAACACATACTTATATGACTCTCTTTACATAAAATATGAAGACAGACAAAAATTAATCTGTCGGCACTATTCACAGTGCCCAAAAGGGGGAGACAACCCAAATGACCATCAGTGGATGAATAGGTAAATAAAATGTGGTACAATGGAATTATGATTCAGCCATAAAAAGGAGTGAAGCTTTGACACCTGCTACAACATGGATGAGCCTCACAAACATGATGCTGAGTGAAAGAAGCCAGACACAAAGGTCACATAAGCTAAGACTCCACTTATATGGAATGTCCAAAATAGGCAAATCTAAAAGAGACAGATATCAGATTGGTGGTGGGGGGGGGGTGGTGACTGCTAATGGGTGTGGGGTCTCCTTTTGGGGGGATAAAAATGCTCTGAAACTAGATGGGGGTGGGGGTTGTGCAACTTCATGAATGTGCCAGATCCCACTGAACTATTCACTTTAAAGTGGTAAATTATATGTTCTAAGAATTTCACCTCAACTAAAAAAAAAAAAAGTTAACCTGTGCTCTTAGAAGTCAAGAGAGTGGTTTCTTTTGGAGGGGGCGATAGTTCCCAGAAGGGGTCTCTGGGGGCCATAGATGCTATTTCTTGATCTTGGTGTGGATTACAGAGCTGTGAGTAGTTTGAAAACATTCACCTGTACCCCTAAGATATGTAGATGCGCCTCTGTAAAAAAGTTTCCCTTTTCCAAAATGGCCCCTCCTCTGCCACCTTCTCATTTCTTGACTCAGAACAGGGAGCCCAGAGGGCTGTAAGTGATTTGCTTACAATGGTGGGGCTGGGAGGGGACCCTCTCTGCCAGCTCCCTCCCAGTCCTTTCCGGGGCCTTCCACACAGCTGCAGGAATCAGTGCTATCTGGTGCCTGGGGCTGGGGGTTTATGAAAAAGAAAATGAAATCCCAACTAACTCAAGTCATGGAGAAGGCAAAGTCATTTCTACTCGATGTCGAGGTCGTTTCCAGGATCTTTGTGTTTGTGGGTGGGAAAGTCCCTCATTCCATCTGTCTTGGACAACTAGAGTGGCTTGAATAGTGTCTTCCCAAAATTCATGTCTACCCCGAACCTTGGAGTATGATACTCTTTAGAAGCAGGGTCTTTGCAGATGTGATTAGTTAAGGACCTCGAGATGAGACCATCTGGATACAGGGTGGGTCCTAAATCCAATGACAAGTGTCCTTGTAAGAGGAAGAGAGAACACAGAGAAATACAGGGAAGAAGGCCTTGTGAAGACAGACACAGGTTGGAGTGATGTGGCCACAAGCCAAAGAACACTTGAGGCCACCAGAAATGGGAAAAGGCAAGCTCCCCAAGCTCTGTGAGCATGTCAAAGTTTGAAAAGCACTCGCCTGGTATAGAGGTTGTTCTACCCCCTGCATGTTACAGCCCCAGGGGAACAGGCCAACCAGCTCCCTTCACGGGGGTACCCAGAGGTTGAGTGTGACGCCTGAGGTCTCACAGCCAGGAGCAGTGGGGTTCAGGTCTCCGCACGCTCAACAAATACGTCCAGAGTGGCTGCACTGTGTCACAACTTGGCTACCCAGGGGAGCTCCTGTAACAAGTTACCACGAACTAGGGGGCTTCAAGCAACAGGTATTTATTGTCTTGTAGTTCTGGAGGCCAGAAATCCGAAATTAAGGTGTCCACAGGGCTGTGCTCCCTCTGAAGGCTCTAGGGGAAGGTTCTTCCTTAACCTCTTCCAGCTTCTTGTGGCTCCAGGTGTCTCTTGGCTTGTGGCCACATCACTCCAGTCTTTGCCTCTGTCTTCACAGGGCCCCCTCCTCCCTATGTCTGGGTCCCAAATCTCCAGCTCTTTTCTCTTATCAGGACACTAGTCATTGAATTTAGGACCCACCCAGATAATCCAGGGTGATCTTCTCCAGAGATCCTTAACTGAATTACATCTGCCAAAGACCCTTTTCCCAAATAAGGTCACATTCACTGGCTCCACGCATTAGGACCTGGATATATAGTCAGGGGCCACCATTCAGCCCACTGCAGAGGGGTGTGCAGACTCCACCCTCTTTGCCCTGGTCCTACCGTCCAGTTTCCCGCTCTCAGGAGGGCAGCAGGCTGTGTGGTCTTCTCAAGGAGGATGTTTGAGCAGTGAGAACAGCTGGGGTTGGACAGTGTAGCCCTTGGGGCTCTATGCCCACCATGAGGACATGGCCCTGGGGCATGAGGCTGAGACAGCCATGTATGCAGCCCCGGCCATTGTCACGCTCAGTGAAGACCACACCAGGCATGTGGCTGAGAAGCCCTGTTCCTGGCAGGTGCTTTGCTTATATCTCTACTCTCATCAGAGTTATCTGGAAAAAAATAATTGGGAAAATAAACCCTCTAATTTACCATCAATTTTCAATCCTTACAGTCCCACAGGCTCAGCAACAAATGACATTGGAGAGTGACCCACAATAGACCCCAAAAATGTCTCCTAGGACACCCCACACAAGGCTCCTCCTCTGGACCCCATATACCTCCCCTGTAGCACCAGGGGGCAGCACCGAGACAGGTTTGTGGTTCCAGGCTCAGTTTGGAATCCCACCTGGACCACTTACTTGCTGGGTGACGGCACATGAATTAATTGACCCCCTGAGCCCCAGCCTCCTCTTGTATAAATTGGAGACTGAGCTACTCTCATCATCATGTATGTGTCTGGCTTCCCAAGAAGTGAAATTCTCTAAGCCTGGGACTGAATCATACTGAATTTGTATACCCAGAACCTGGTACACAGTAAGCACCTAATAATTGTTGAATGAATGAGAAATAAGACTCAGATGCAGAAATGGGGGAAAGGGTTATTTGAATGAAAAGGTGCTCTTTCAACTAGAGCCCTCTGCCTGTCACATGTTTATTTACTCAGATAACATTTATTAAGTGCCTGCCGTGTGCCTGGCACTTACTAGACCCTCAGAACCTAGCCATGAGCCTGCAAATGCAGACACGGGTCCAGCCCTCAGGGAGCTTGCATTCTGGTGGCAGAGGTGACCATGATCATCCCTTGGATAATCATTGCTCATGGCAAACCTAGGGGAGCGCCGGCAAGTCTAGTACTTAAGCATGAGGAGAGGCTACGGCCCCTGCTTAGAAAAGAGTCATTAATTCTGGGGTTCACCGTGAAACCTTCATCTTTGTGGAGATAGGATAGATAACACAGTCACAGGGCCAGAGTGCCAGCCAGGGACTGTGAGAGTTCTCAAGACCGGTGCAGAGCTTTCCAGAAGGTTCTCATGCCCTCCGGCCCCTCCCCCCAAAGGGGTTGTTCCAAGTCTGGTGCTGACTCCATGCTTCTGATTTCGCAACCCTGCTCCCCAGAAATGGAGAGGCGGGGGAGACGTATGTCCCTAGCTGTCACTGAGTTGGAGAACAAGGAGCCTTAACTGATGGAGACATACCGTTTGAACGGCCCCTTTAGGGGCTCTAATTCATTTTCAAGACATTTAAGAATAACAAAATGTTTTAATGATTTCTTAGGGGAATTAGGAAGACATATTTTTGTTCTCATTAAATTTTATCCTCAGACACAAGAACCAAATGTCAGATGTGGTTTTGGTGCTCGGAGCTTCCCTGCGCACTGTCCCCTCCCCCTTCCAACACACACACACACACACACACACACACACACACACACACACAACACACTGCTCCAACCCCCTCCAGAAAAATAACACTCCTGGAAAATTTGCCAGGATGCACACTCTCCTGTTTTTATATTTCTTGACAGGCAAATTATTTGTCGAAATACTTTCCACCCCCCTCCAAAGCCACACAAGTCCTGATTCAACATTTTTGTTTTGAATGACTGCTGCCAACACAAATCTTTGGCAGAGAGTGCGATATGGTGTGATGGCTCAGCAAGTATTTTGATAAGTGTGCAGCCTGTATGTCTGTAATTACGAAAGAAAACCGTAAATCTTTTGGATATTGTTCACACAGATGTGGCGTGAAGTGAGAAAAAAAGCAGTAAAACGTGTTAAAAGCATAATTAATGTCATTGTTGTGGAGGATGATTTGATTTAAACCTTTCTGACTTCTGTATCGGTGGCGGCTGATTTCTTTCTCGCACTCGCAGTCACTAGGTACCGACCCGAGCCTCACAAAGCTAACTTGTTAACTGAGTGATTAGTTAAAAGTAAAAAGGTGGCGGAGGGGGGGGCGTTGAAGGAAAGAAAGAAAAAATGAAAAAAAAGGAAACAAGGAGAGAGCAAGCAAGAGAGCAGACAGAGGAGAACTGCTGAAGAGATAAGAAGAGAGAGGTGAGTGCCCCCAGAACGGTTTTTTCTGCTTTACTTTGGTTGTTAAAAATCCAATGCAGGAGACGGCAACTCCTGACAGGCGTTTCTCTCCCTGCTTCTTCTTTCAGGAGGCAAAGCTGGTCAGCTTAGGTGCTCGAGCTGCAGAGTCAGACACAGCGGGGTAGGACTCTGTTTGGTGGTTTTGAGCTGTGTGACCTTGGGCAGGGGCCCGAACCTCTCTGAGCTCTGATTTCTATGTCTTTAGCAGAGGGATAATAATAGAAGCTGCTCGCTATTTGACATGAAGATTCACTCTGCTAGGCGTGAAAGCATTTGGCAGGATCTAATAACCAGCAGCCCATTGCAAAGCTGACATCAGAGTGTAAGTTAAATGGATCACAAGTGTTTGCTGCTGATCTCACAAGGTTCTGTCAGTTATCAAGGACATGGGGTGAGCAGTTTAGGCAACAGGGTTACTGAGTCTGGAATAGGAAAATGCTTTACGGTATTTCGGGTTTTAATTTTTTTCTCCCCAATTATAAAAGTCACATATGCATGCTGTCAACTTCAGAAAATACAGAAAAGTAGAAAGAAGGAGAGAGAACTCCCTATTAGAGAAGCAATGGGAACACTGTTTTTCTTTCTGATCTTTTCCCTGTGTACTTCTTCAAAACGGTGGTTCATTCTGCTTGTACCATTTTGAATCATCCTTCCTTTTACCCAACATGAGCATACGTATTTCCCTGGGTGATTAAAAATCCTGAGTAACTTTGGTTCATTGTGTGTAATGGTCTCGTGTGGCTGTGCTGTAATTTGCTGGACCCCCTCTCCAACGTTGGGCATTTAGGGTGTTCAGGAATGAGCAGCTTATTCGTACTGTGCTGTAGTTCTGAAGACAAGGAAGAAAACTTGGGAAAGAAAATAGATTGTAGCCATGCATTGGCCCCAAACCCAGGATCAGTGGTCAGAAAGGATAAAAATTTTTTTTTCTCCTTGTTGATTTGTTTTGTACTCATTCATTTATGACACTAAATATCTTTTCATATGTTATGAACCACTCATATTCTTTTGTGACTCACTGGTTCATGTGTCTGTAGCCCATTTTAATATCAGAGATCACTCTCTTACTGATTTGTAGACACTCTTTGTATATTAAAGATAATAGCCTTTGTCCTGGTAAACTTGTCTCATATCTTCTCCCCTAGTTTGCTTTTTGTTTATAACATCTCTTGTATATGGTACATAGCAGGCATTCAAAAAATATTTGCAGAAAGTAGGAATTCTTACCAAACCTTTGCTTTTATGGCTTCTGGATTTCATGTCATATTTTTAAAAACCCCTTCTTGCTTGAAAGTTATAGGGGTTTTTTAGTACTTTTGTGACCTTAATTTTTAAAAATAATGAATCTTTGATGGAAGTGTAGTGAGGGAGATTAAGAATTTAGCTTTGCTTTTGTCCCAAATGACTAGTTCTACCGCCATCTAGTGGATAAGCCACCTTCCCAAATACAGGAAATAAGGATTTTAGTATGAGAAACTCTTGTTTCTGTTTGCTCTCCCTTCCTTCCCTTTCTCCCTGAATATGCCTCTGCTCACTTGATCCTGTAGGGAACAAGGCCAGATTTTCCCAAGGATGGTAGTTAACTTTAGAAGGCATTACACCACCGTCTCCCCTGCCAGAAGTGCTCTCGCCCCCGTGGCCGCCAGTCTAACATTCACTACTCCTGGTAACCAAGGACTGGAGGAAGGTGAAATGAAAGCATCTGGCATGATGCTGGTACCCAGTAGGTGCTCAATGCACGGCTGTTCCCTTTCAGAAGGAAAGCCAGGCATGTCAACTGTGGCTTTTCATCAGTTCATTCTGAGCACCTACTAGAGCTGAGCCCTGTGGGAACTCAAGCCTGAGCCTTCCTCTGCCCTCAGAGACTCGGAGTCTGTCAGGGACAACATGACCCAAAGTCAGATGGCCAGAACACCCAGCAGAAAAAGGGCTCCGAGGCTAGACAGCCAGAGGAGGCGCCTCAGAGAAGTCAGGCTTTGAATGTGGTTCTACGCATAAGCTACTATCCTTGCGGAGCTGTTTGTGGGGTGCTGTCAGGCAGTGCATGCAGCCCCTTACAGAAATAAGTTCTTGATCCCCACAGCCCCCTTGACAGTAGATAAGCTATCCTACTGTGCAGCTGAGAAAATGTAGGCTAGGAGAGATCAAGTCACTTGCCCGAGGTCACACAGCAGAGAGGCAATAGAGTCTGAATCTTGACCCTTGGCTCCTAAACTATACGCAGGTTCAATTTAAAAAGTGAAAGGATTTGGACAAAACCATTGGATGTTTGGCCTCCAAAAAGAGTGACAAACAGCTAAGGGTCTTTGTTGCCAGTAGGTTGAGAGGTTCTAAACTAAGAGGATGAGCCCTTTGCTGAAATGCAGGTGTGTTACCCAGAAGAGGAACAAGTGAACCCCCCTAGCTAAGAACTCCTCGTTCTCCCAGCTCAAGCCTCCAAATTCAGGGAGCAGAGTGATATCAGGATGAGCACTAGCAGGACCCCAGGCCAGAGGGCCTCCTACAGAGCAGGGCCAATCCCTGTCCTGCCACTGTGCTTCCCTTACCATTCTTTGCTTTTCTGCTCCTCAGTTTCCCCATTACAAAATATGGATAGTGATCTTAGCTAATTATAGGCCAGTTGGGTGGATTCGGTGAGAGTGGAGAACCATTGAGCATGGTGCCTGATATAGAGTAGCAGCCCCATGCAATTCATTAGACAAATACTGTTCGCTGGACACTCCACTCACCACCAGGAGCACAATGTGAAGCAAAACACACTGTCGCTGCCTGCCTGGCATGTCCCGTGAAACTCCGTATATGGGAACTTTTTTGTATTATAACGGACATGGCTTTGAATCCAGGTTCTGGGTGACCCTGAGTAGCTGGTTCTGCCTCTCAGCCTGTTTCCTGGTCTGGAAAAGTACACTTACCTCCTGGTACCTCGGAGAGGAGTAATCATGGTGCAGAGTATAGAAGGCCCTCTGAGTGTCTGGCACCTAGTAAGTGCTCAGTAAACAGTCCCCGCAGCTATGTTGGTGTTGTTGCATTACCACCACCACCCCTTGCCAAGAAGGAAGACCTTCCCCAGCCCCTCTGCCCATGCTTCAGCCAGAAGACCCCCTGGAGCAGCCGGTCCTGGCAATGGAGGGAAGAGCGGGTGGGCGGACACATGGCTCACGGCTGTGTGTAAGGGCTCCACACCCCATCTGCTCTCGAAAAGTTAAGATTAAGGGATCAGAGTTAGTCTCGCTGCCGCCGTCAATAGCCCGAGCCTCCCACCCATGCAGGCGCCCGGAGCCTGGGCCCAGATGGGAGAAGGCTTCTGTCTCAAAGATATTTTGGAGGGGCGCACGCATACTTCTGCATATATGTGTTTCTAAACAGCCTCTCGGACAGCCTTCGCGACTCCAGCTTTCCTAAAAAAGCTCTGAATGCCACTTCCCTTCAGATGGACACAGTGGGAGGAATGAGGCGGCTTTTCCTAGCTCCCCAGCCCCCCTCCGCCAACCCCATAGACACTTTTTGAAAAAACACCAACAGCATCAGCTAGTGGTGGGAGATGGAATAGACGATGCTTTACCCATCTCTGACAGTGCCTTTGTAGAGCCTGCTCTGGTATTAAAATATTACAAATCCGTTGGCAGTAGTCTCTAAGGGGTTAGATCCAATGTAACCAAAATGAATTAGTCATTTTATTAAGCAGTTTATGCATAAAGAGCAGGTTGATGGCTGTAAGACAAAGGCACTGCGCTTCCTGACAATGTCCCCCCTCCCTGCACTCCCACCAGGACCTGCCACCTCAGATGGTTCATATTTGATTTTCCGTGTCTGCCAGTGTGCTCAATTAATCCGAAAGATTTGTTGTAGTCAAACAACAATTCTGATTTGGGGTCCCCTGTTTGGGGCTTTTTCATTCAGGTTGGATCCAAAGCCCTTTGATTCCCACTGCCACTGCCCTCATCTATATATCAACTGTGTGTCTGCCGCAGGAGTGAAGTGGCAGAGTCCCGCTCACGGCTCTGGACAGCTACATGTCTTGGCTGAAAGGTTTCTGCTGGAAGTGCTGACCCCGGCAGAACCCTAGGCTCCCTGGCTCCAGATGAGGAGATGCAGGGATGTTTTGTTACTTCTGACACCAGGATAGGAGGCTTGCCAGACACCAGAGTGGGAACACGGGTCACTTTGGAGGTTGGGGGCTTGGTGGGACCCGGCACTTCCCTTCGTGGGGTCACCTGACACGGGGAACAGCCTCGGTGTACATGGCACAGCAGTGAAATCTTTGAACACATTGCGTGCTGGGTGTCACCTTTCTGCTTCCTTCTAGATAAAGTTTCAGTCCGGTGCTAGAACATCTTAAACACCTATAGAATACCTGAGAGTCTCCCCCCTTTAGCCAAGGGAGAGCCAGCCTCGGGCTCCCAGTCTTAGGTAACAAGGGAGTCTAACTAGAATTTAATAACATCAGTTATCACCCAACATGGGGCCTGAACTCACGACCCTGAGATCCAGAGCCGCACGCTCTTCCAACTGAGCCAGCCAGGCAGCCCCTCTTTGTGTTTATTTCTACGGTTTAAAGCACCTTCTATTTATGATACAGGATCCCAATTATCTATTTACAATAATGTAACAAAATTTTCCTTTAAAATATTTTTGAGTTAAAAAGTACTGAGTCACATAAGGACAAATGTCACGTTGGTAACCTTTTAGGGGCAGGTGGATACAGCAGAAGTTGTGAAGTGAGTATGCCAGTGTCTGGCATTTGGGCTGTACTGGGTTCATATTCAGCTCTGCCTTATTCTAGGTTGGTGGCCTTGAACAAATGGCTTCCCTTTGCTAGGCCTCAGTTCTCTCCTCTGGAGGATGGGGATACAACCATCTCTCACATGATTTGATTGTTTTGATGATTAAATGAGATGTAAATATATGCAAAGTGTCTGGCATATGTGAGTGGGGGGAATATGAAGAAATGTCAGTTCCCTGGAGCTTTTGGCTCAAGACACTGGATGGGGGTCTTATCTACCCCATGCCCTAGTTGCCCAGATAGGGGTGCCCCACCTGCTCCAGGATTGATGGTAGCTGGAGTTTTGGGAATGAAGCCCGGAAAAGAGTTGTTAGTGGGCCACAGCCTGCTCTGAACCCAACTTCCACCTGTGGTGGCAGCACCCAGACCAGCCTACAGGGAAGGGAGGTGAAGCTGGCACCAGAAGTCCCCAGACATTGCCAGCCTCTCTCAGCCCCACATCCTCATCTGTGAAATGGGTCAGTTGTTGTGATGATGGAGCTAAGCTTTGTTTCTGGGACAGTAACTGGCAGGGGTGGGGGGCGGCTGGTCACAAGGGTCCACCACCCTTTCTTGGTCTGGTGGGGGCTGTTTATCCTGGTGCTTCCTGTGTCTAGATTATTTTCTCTCTCTCCCCCTGCTAGCACCCTCATCTCCTTCAAGGCGCTGTTCAAATGTCACCTCCTTCAAGAAGCCTTCCCTGGGGCGCCTGGGTGGCTCAATCGGTTAAGCGTCTGCATTCGGCTCAGGTCATGATCCCAGGGTCCTGGGATCGAGCCCCGCATCGGGCTCCCTGCTCCACGGGAAGCCTGCTTCTCCCTCTCCCACTCCCCCTGCTTGTGTTCCCTCTCTCGCTGTGTCTCTCTCTGTCAAATAAATAAATAAAATCTTTAAAAAAAAAAAAAAAAGGAAGCCTTCCCTGGCCAGCCTGCCTTCATTAGCACCATTCCCTCCACCACACACATCAGGCCACTCTCTGCCCTGGCCCTGCCTTCTTTTTCTTCTCTACCCCCTTACTCCCATTGGTTTATTTGTCCTTTATCCATCTCTCCTCTCTAGAGTATCAACTCCAGGAAGGCAGAAATCCCCTCTTATTCACTGCTCTATCTCCAGGG
This sequence comes from Callorhinus ursinus, assembly GCF_003265705.2. Taxonomy (NCBI): domain Eukaryota; kingdom Metazoa; phylum Chordata; class Mammalia; order Carnivora; family Otariidae; genus Callorhinus; species Callorhinus ursinus. The sequence goes on along the minus strand of NW_027397103.1, from coordinate 9,602,562 downwards.
CCCAGAAACCTCCCTGGCACACAGCAGATGCTCAGAAAATATTTGGCAACTAAAGCAATGGTGTCTGGCACATAATAGGTACTCAGTAAAAATGTACTGGTGAATAAGTGACAGCATTAGGGACTGTATTCGCTTCCTCTTGCTACTATAACCAGCGACCACAGACTTAGAAGCTTAACACAACCCACATTTACTGAGCACCTACTATGTAAAAGGCCAGAGGAGGGCCCCAAGGGGAAACAGAAGACTGAGGAACGAAAGCAAGATGTCCCCCCAGTTCCCCGTGACTGTCAGGCCCTCTGAGAAACCTCTTCCAAACATTTTAAAGATCTCTTGTCACTTCTCTCTCTTTCAATTTGTGTTTGTAAGAGCAGCCAGTGACAGCTGATGGATCGAATAATGCTGTTGGACAGAGTAAGCGGGAAACCCTTGGATTTGCCAGCTGCCACGGCCGAGCATTTTACCTATGTGTGATTTGGCAAATCTTCCAGTCGTCTGGATGCTAGTCATTTTTTTCCTCCCTAACTCAGCCCCCAGCAATAGAGCTCAGGGCTCCGTGAGTTTCTCCCAGATAGGGGAGGTGGGAAGAAATGAGTTCCCCACATACTGTAAAGGCTAAGAATTCGCACTATGCACCAGCAGGGAGGAAATAAAGGGTAGAAAGTGCCCGGGGAAGTGAGAGGCCATCATTGCTGTATACTGTTCAGAGCAGGGCCCCTACTCGACCCACTGCCTCAGTAGTTGCAGAGGATAAAAATGCAGTAGAGTGAGAGCCCCGGACCTGCTGCTTTGTCTTACACAGTGGGCTTATTCTCTGGACGCCGGGTGTGATGGGTGCAGCAGGAGAGAAGTAGGTTAGACTTGAGTGAGGACTTCGTTCCTGTGGGACTTGGAGTCTTGGCAGCTCCTCAGTCCTGCCTCTCTCACAGTTGGTATCCAGTCAGTTATCACATGTTAGGGTTTGAATTGTGGGCCCCAGAAAGATATGTGGAGGTCCTAACCTCTGGTACCCTCATTTAGAAAGAGGGTCTTTGCAGATGTAATCAAGTTAAGAAGAGGTCATCAGGTGGACCCTAATTCAGTATGCTGGTGTCCTTAGAAGAGGAGAGAGACATACAGAGGAGAAGTCCATGTGATAACAGAGCCAAAGCCAAGAAACAATGGCCAAGGAACGCCAAGGGTTGCCAGCAACCCCAGAAGCGGGGAGGAAGGCGTGGAGCAGATGGAGAAAGCACAGCTCTGTTGGCGGACTTTGGACTTGTGTCCTCCAGAGCATGGTGTATTTGTTTTCTGGGGCTGCCATACCAAATTACCACAAACTAGGTAGTTTGAAACCATCGAAATTTATTCTCTCAGTTCTGGAGGCCAGAAGTCCAAAATCAAAGTGCTGGCAGGGTCGGTTCCTTCTGGAGACTCCGAGGGAGAACCTGTTCCAGTCCCCTGTCCTACCTCTGGTGGTGGCTGGCCGTCCTTGATGGTAGAAGCATCACATGAGTCTCTGCCTCCGTCTTCACAGGGACTTCTCTGTGTGTCTCTGTGTGCCGTCTCCTCTTCTTAAAAGGACACCAGTCATTGGATTAGTGAACCCCAATCCAGTTGACCTCAACTTGATTCCTTCTGCAAAGACCCTGACCTTCTAACTAAGGTCAAGTTCCAAAGTTCTGGATGGACGTGAATTTCAGGGAACACTATTCAAGCTAGGACACCGCACCCCATCAGTTCTTCCTGTCTACCTCTTGAATCTGAGCACTCTCTCCACTTCAGCCGCCTCCCTGATCCCAACATCGCTGCTCAGAGAGTCCCAGTAGCCTCCCCTCTGGCTCCCTCTACAGCTCGTTTCTCACACAGCAGCTTGGATGAGCCTTTGAAAAAAGCGAAATAGAACTTGTCACTCACTTCCCACTGCCCTCAGGATAAATCCCATCCCCACCCACATCACCTGACTGGGATGTCAGTTACACACAAACAAGGCACCACCGTGCCCCCCACAGATGCTCAACAAACTTGTGCTGAGCGAAGCCTGTACATGGACTCTTCAGTCCCCCTGTGAGCTCTGCCCACTCCAGACTCATGAATGGGAAGTGCCAGCACCACACCATGGGTTTCACATCCACAGACTCTGGATTCTAGCAGCAGCTCCACAGGGGAACCACCATGGCTGTCCCCATTTTACAGATGGGAAAACTGAGTGTCCAAGAGGAGAAAGAGTAGTCACATGTTGGTTTTGGTCCTGTGGAAGCAGGCAGATGCCAAGACGGCATTAGACAGGCAAGAGGTTTATTGGGGGACATGCCTGTGATGGATGAAGGAGAGGGAGAGCCTTTAGATGGCAATGCTGGTCCGAACCTGGGGGTGAGGGGAAGAAGGAAGCTTGGTGGGAAGACCCTCAGACTGCAGTGCAACTCTGGGAAAGTCTCGGCAAGGCTGACAGGCAGTGCCAAAGCAAGGTGTGCTAGTCTGCTCAGGCTGGTCTGACAATAGCACAGACCAGGTGGCCTAAACAACAGAAATGTGTCTCTCACAGTTCTGGAGGCTGGAAGTCCCAAGATCAAGGTGCCAGCAGCCTGGTTTCTGGTGAGGGGTCTCCTCCCGGCTTGCAGATGGCTGCCTTCGCTGCCTTCACAGGGCCTTTCCTCTGTGCACGTGCAGAGAGAGTTCTGATGTCTTCCTCTTCATATAAGGACACCGGTCCTAGAGGATTAGAGGCCCTATCTCCAAATACGGCCGCATCTGGGGGTTAGGGCTTTAATAAATGGATTTGGAGAGACACAGTTCAGTCCATGATACAAGGGTTGCCTGTCCCAGCACCATCAGGAGTGGCCCTGCTCCACACCCCCTGTCATGCTCGGTTGCGCTGGGAGCAGCCCCAGACAGGCGTGGCCTGAGCTAACACTATAGTAAGATCAGAAGTACAACCCCTGCTGTGTCACTGACCCGTTGCAGGAGTTTCCACGGCTGCCACAAGTCTTAATGATAAGCGTAAGGGCAACACTCGCTTAGAGTCCGCTGGGTGCCAGGCACCATTACAGGGCTCAGCATCTCATGGGATCCCTGCACAACCATATGCAGTCAGTCCGGCTGTCCCCATTTTACCAACGGGGAAACTGAGACACACAGATCCTAAGCGACTTTCTCTGGAGATGTCACAGCAGGGAACTGTCCCTCAGTCTCCCAGCCTGGCCCCCTCCCCCTCTGTCTGAGGGTGGTTTGGGAATTCACAACATTTGCACCCCTTGTGTCAGGCTAGCCTGTGAAGGTGTCTAATCTTTCTGCCAAGCATCCCGGCTCTAAGGGATAGGCCCAGGGCCAAAAGCACTCACTTCGACAGGACCCCACCCCTATCTGATTGACATCCAGTGTTGATATGCCTATAATAGGAATTTGAACGGAGAGCCCAGGGAGGTCTGGTGCTCTGTCCAAGGCCACACAGCAAGCTGACAGCAAGGCCAAGGAAAAGAGCCATCAGTCTCATGCTCCTGGCCTAATAGTAAAAAATCCCCATGCCCTGCCTCAAGGCAGCTTGGCCTACTACAAAGAATCACCTGGCACCCTGAGTTCAAATCCTACCTCTGCCACTTCTGAGCTACGTGACCTTGGGCACATGGCATCTCTTCTCTGGGCCTTCATTTTCTTGTCTGGAAAATGGAGAACAGCAACATCTACCTTACTGGGCCTCACCTTGGGGAAATGACTTCACCCCACCCCTTTATGCCTCAGTTCCCACATCTGTAAAATGGGGACACAACAGTACCTACCTCATAGTGCTGTGGTGAAGACTGTAGGAATTCTAATTCGTGTAAAGTGCTTTGGTTGTTAGATTTGGTCACAGTTTGACTTTGGCTGAGTCATCTGAATACCCCCTGCCACCTTCTCCCTCAAATCGGGGAACCAGGAAGGAAGTGTGGGAAGAAGAGGCCCAAGGGCCTATCTCAGTCCTGCCCCCAACTCGCTGGCGGACTTCAGGGAAGTCACAGGACTCCACTTTTCCCCCTCTGTGCACTGGGAACCCTTTCGGTCCCTCCCCAGTATGACTTTCCACACTGGAATTTTTGGGTCCCAGAGTGGAGTTCAAAGCAGGATTATTAGATTCTGGATCTCCTGGGGACTGATGAGAATATATGAGGCCATACCTGATCCTGAGACTCCGCAGAACATCACCAAGCAGACAGCGGCCTCCAGATCACCACAGGACCAGGCATGCTGCCTCCCCTCACATAATAGCAGCCTTATCACACTTACCAAGCCCAGCTATGCACCTAGCACCATGCAGAGCTCTGTGTTCTCTCATCCAGACGTCATAACGTGGCCCCATTTTACAGATGAGAAAATGGAGGCTCTGAGTGGTTAACTGTCCAAAGTTATTGGCCAATCTGGAGCCAGAGCTGGCCCCAGCAGCCCTTGAATCATATTGCCTCTGTCGGTATCTTTTTTAATCTTCCCAATAGTAATTCCTGGGAATTAGAAACTGTTGTAGATCTCCCACTGTACTGGGGGGAAACGAGGCTCACGGCTCCTTGAGATTTGGATGCAGAGCTGGGCTTCAGCTTCTGTGAGCTTAACCACTATGTTCTACCCTGTACCAGCAAATGAAGGCAAAAAACGGGAGCCTTGGAATTGCTAGACCTCTATCAAAAAAAAAAAAAAAAAGGAGCAGGAATCCAGTCAACCCTGTTCCTCCAACCTCTCCAGAGGCCCACCTAAAGGCAGCTCCCTCTGGACAGAGTGTGCAAGGCAGCAGGAGTGGCCCACAGGGCCTCCGAGCAGAGTGAAGGAGTGAAGCGTCAATCCCTGATCCCTGGAAATGAGGTGGATGATACCCTTTATCACCCAAGTGTAATCGTTTGGCTTAGATGGGCTCGTGGCCAGCCAGCCCTCAAGCCACGAGCTGGATCTTTTCCACCTCCTTGGAACCAGAGTGAACCCTCCATGGCCCACTCAGAGCTGCACCCTCCCGTGTTTATCTAACTTCCCTGACCCCGGCAAGTGCTCGTAGCCTTTCTCTTCCTTTCTGAAAAACCAGGACACAATAGGAAGCGTTTCCTTGAACTTATTAAAAAATCCAGACTTGTAAATTAATTTGTCCGTGTTGTACAAAGGCAGTGCAGATGGACTCATTAGCATGCACACAACAAATAATTATAGATGAATTTTTAGCTGGCCTGCCTAATGCGCTTGCTGGGTTAATTATGTCAATGTATAATTACATCAGCCCGGGGAGACATAATGGCATACCCCGCTGAGCAGGCCCTGCCTAATGACGGGGCGTGGGGGGAGTGCTGACAGAGGGAAGACAGCAGCGTTCCCGCGCACCTGCTTACCTCGGCACAAACGCCCATTGTCAGAGCATCCCGAAACAGGCAGGAGGAGAGGGATAAAACGCAGAGGCGACCTTGTTCCAGCCGGACCTGAAGGCTCCTGTATGTAGACACTGCCCCATTTCTTCCATCAGCAGATGTTTATTGGGTCAGATTGCATGTTGGACTTCATTCACCCACAAGGGGTCAAGTTGGGAGCAAAAACAGGTGCAGTCCCAGCCCTGCCTTGTGGAGTTTGCAGACCAGTGGGTGTTAATTAGGTAGACTTGCCAATCAATGAAAATTGTAAGTACAATGAGTGCTGTAAAGGAAAGGTGCAGGCAGCTGGGAGAGCTCAGATGGAGGAATGACTGACTGGTCAAGGCAGGCTTCCTGGAAGAAGTGGCATTTGAGTTGCAATATGAAAGGTGATTAAGCATTAACTAGCGGGAAGAGGTTAAAAGAGAAGACAGGGTGTTCCTGGCAGTGGCTCTTGCCCAGACAAAGGCTCCAGGGTAGGAAGGTGCATTTGAGGAACTAAGAGAAAGCCAGTGTGACTGGAGCTCAGAAAGGCAGGAATAGCCAGGGCTTCCATTTATTCCAAGGTGAACAAATGCCAGGCGCTGTATTGAGCACTTTATGTGTGTGGATCCTCATCCCAGCCCTATGAGGTCGGTACTTTTATGGTGAGACACAGAGAGGTAGAGTTGTTTGCCAGAGTCGGACAGCAGTCCTAAAAAACAAGTATAGATTAGACCAGGACCCAGGATCCATGCTCCATGGACCAGACCCAGGCCCCTTGGTCTGGAGCAAGGAGGCCCTGGCTTTCCTGGGTCCCCCCTGAACACCCGCCTGGGCTGCTTGGGTGGAAATGTCCACACCTCTGGGTTAGGAAGCCTTTGTGGCATCTGAGAAAGACACCCAGACTTGAACCTCACCTCCGCCCTTCAGCAAGTCACCTGGCTTCTCTGAGCTGGTTTCCTCATCTGTGAAAATGAGTTGAATGCAAGCCAGCCTCCAGGGGGTGCTGGGAGCATCATGGGAACCCATTCTCATGAACAGCTTTGTAACCTAGAAGAGGCCATAGGAACCTCTGGCATTATCCAGGTGTTCTTAGTACCTGCCCACAGTGGGGAGTTGGGGAAGATACCTGGAAGAACTGCTGGAATCCAGATCTGAAGGAAGAGGAAGTTCTTACTAGATGGGGGGGGAGGGCGGGGGGGGGGACAGGGAGGGGCCATAATTTTAGCTATTGAGAAATTGGGGGGTATCTTACATCCAGGTATGTATTTCACCCCCAGAAAAGCCATTATTTAATCAACCGCACGTGGGGGCACGTGGGTGGCTCAGTCAGTTGGGCGTCTGCCTTTGGCTCAGGTCATGACCCCAGAGTCCAGGTTCCCTGCTCAGCAGAGAGTCTGCTTCTCCCTCTCTTCGCCCTCTGCCCCTTCCCCCCCCCCCCATGCGCTCACTCTCTCTCTCTCTCTCTCTCAAATAAATATTTTTTTTAAATAGACCATGCATGTAACAAATGATGGTGTGTTTGTCCAGGTCCATTGAGAAGCACCCCAAGGATTAGATAGATAGATAGATAGATAGATAGATAGATAGATGATAGATGATAGATAGATAGAATTGAGGAAATGCAGGGGAAGGAAAATAGGGAGGGAGGTGGGAGAGGTGTCAGAGGAAGAAGAGGTAGCAAACTGGGTGGAAGCATCCAGACGGTTTAGTCTGGACCATCTGTACAGTGCTGGGCAGGCCTTGGAGGAGTCGTTGGTCCTCAGAGCAGTCCTGTGCCCCTCAGGAGTCGGCCCCATCTCAAGCTGCCTGCAGGCCTGTGTGGGAAGGCCAGGGGCAAGGCTGACCTCAGACTGATGGTTGTCAGAGTGGGGTCCTTGTTTATGGACACCTGTGGTTGGAGGCATACAAGACAGTCTCACGGCCACCAGGGATGGCACCATAGAATCCAGAAAATGCAGTTATTGTGACAGTTATTGTTGTTATTATTATTCCCGGGTAGGCAAGACACCCATACGCATGGGGATGGCACACACTCCCCTGAGCAGATCCCTAAAGAAGGCTGCTCCCTCACAAAGCAGAAGTTCCACATTGCTCTCCTAAGCCGTCAGAGCAACTCCAGGAGGCTCTTGTGGATGGTCCCCTCCACTCCCTGTAGAGCGGCTTCAGCCTGGGCAGCCCTCAGCCCTCAGGGCCCCCACCACTCCTGGGCTCCTCTCTCTGTGTGTGCAGACCCTGCGCCTGTGTTTGAAGCGACGCGCAGCCTAGACGACAGACTGCAGCCCCCCAGCTTCGACCCCAGTGGGCAGCCGCGGCGAGACCTCCACACTTCGTGGAAGAGGCACCCCGAGCTCCTTGGCCCCAAAGGTACTAATAAGGCCTTATGGGTTGTCCATAATAAACAAATGGGCTGTGGATCTTCAGCTGCCAATCTTGGCCACCTTTGGAGGGGTGGGGGTGGCGGCAGCAAGGAGCTCAACTTTATCATCTTAGATGTAGGGTGGGTTACAGTACACCACTGCTGAAACAACCCAGCCCCAAATCCCAGAAGTCTAAAGTACTTGAAGGTTGGGAAGTTGGAGGGGATGCTCCATGTCCCCTGCTGCGATTCTGCCGTCTTTGACACATGACATCCAGAGTCATGGTGACTGTCACAACCGGCTGACAGGCAGAGAAAAAATGTGGAGGATCATACCGAAGTTTATGGCTCCAGGCTCAGAAGTGGCACACGTCACTTCCAGCCACATCCCAGTGACCAAAATTCCCATCATGTGGCCCACACCCAGCTGCAGGGGAGCCGGGAAGTACAGTCTGACTATGTGCCCAACAAGGGAGGGAAACAGGATGTGGTGAACACAGCACTGTTTCAGTATCAAATGAGACGAGTCAAGAAACTGGAAGAGCTAAAAATAGAGTTCAGATATACATATATTATGATAAAAAATGTTTAAAAGCAAGAAAATAATGGACAAAATTCAGCTTGGTGGTTACCTCTGGCAGGTGAGGTGGGAGGTCTCCGTGGGGAGGAGCAAATCTGCACGAGAAATCTCTTGGTAACCATCTGAGTGTTGGGTGTTCACTGAGCTGCAAGCCAGGCACTGTCATAGGCACCGGTGATGTATCTGGGAACAAAACAGACAAAAATCCCTGTCCTCGTGGCGCTGACCTTCTAGAGGGAAAGGCTGACTGTCAACCAATAAATGTTAAATATATAGTATTTCAGGTGGTAAGAAAGGCTTTGGGGGGAAAATGAAGCAGAGAAGAGGGAAAGAGTCTAAGGAATAAATGAGAATTTACCTCAAAGGTCAGCAAGATTACCTTCGTTTTTTTGGTAAAGGACCAGGAGAGTAAATACTTCAGACTTTGCAGGCCACACATTTTCTGTCACAGCTACTCAAATCTGTGTGGAAAAAAGCCATAGAACATGGGTAAATGAGTGGGTGTGGCTGTGTTCCAATAACACTTTATAGACAAAACAGGTGATGGGCCAGTTTTGGCCCAAGGGCTATCATTGCAGATCCCTGGTCTGTCGCCTGGAGATAATGGGCTGAGGCCTGCCAAATCAAAGTTTGACTGCTCTGGCACACTCCCCAATTCACAGCTCCCTCCCTACCTCCCAGTGCCTAGTGAGCACCTACTGTATGCCTGGTCCTTGGCAGAGTCCTTTGGGGAAGATTTATGGTGACTAAAATACACCACTTTGCCAGCTCTGTTCCTGTACCCAGAATGCCCTTCCAGCCTCCCTGATAAGCCAGCTCATATATAGATGGCTCTGTGCAGTCTCTGAGGTCCCTTTAGGGCTTGAACTTCCCTCTATCAGAATAATGGCAGTTGTGGGAACCGCTTCTTCAGAGCATTCTGTGCCATGTGCATTTCACACGGCTTCCCACTGTCCCCTTGTATCAACCTTCTGAGGTGTCACTGGCCCCAGGAAAGGGGGCCAGCTTTTCCTTGACAAGCAGGAAAACTGAGTCTCAGAGGCAGTGGGCTGCCAAGCAGGGATTCAAACCAAGGGCTCTTGACCTTGGCCCTGGGCTGTGTCTCTCTTTGAGTGCTGTGCTTCGTGATGGTCAAATCTTGTTTGTTTGTTCACTGCTGTGGCCTCAGCCCCGGCAACAGTCCGTGTGTGTGTGTGTGTGTGTGTGTGTGTGTGTGTGTGTGTGTGTCTGCGCGCACGCGTGCAGAAGAACAAGCCAGGCCCTGAACACTCTGTCAGGCCCTCAAGGGACTCACTCTACAGCCTACCCTGTTCTGCACTCACCGTAGGTGCCTAACAACCAGGACAGAACGTAATGGAGTCAGTCAGACCCAAGGTCAGGAGCCCAGATTTTGGAATTCTTGAGATATTCACCCTCGATGGCCAGCCTCTGAGCACCCTTTCCGCTTGTGACAAATTGAATGCCAAAGGCACACACACTGATACCCTGAAGGAGCCACCACGGGTCTGCAAAGCTGGACCCGATGTGGGCCCTGCCCAGGGGTACCCGCAGGTGCAGTGGGCTATGACTGAGCATCTGAGTGTGTGCCGTCACCTACAGTTACCCCATAATCCAGCAATTTCACTCCTAGGTATCTACTCCAAAGAACTGAGAACAGGTGCTCAAACAAACACATGTACACAAATGTTCACAGTAGCACTATTCACAACAGCCAAAGGTGGAAACAATCCAGATGTCTATCAGCAGATGAATGGAAAAACAAAATGTGGCCTGTCCATGAAATGGAATATTATTTAACCATAAAAACAAGTAAACGAGTGATGGTCTGATCCATGCTACAACCTGGAGGAACCTCAAAAACATTTTGCTAAGTGAAAGAAGCCAGACACGAAAGGACATATATTATGTATGATTCCAGTGATAGGAAATATCCAGGATATGCAAATCCCCAGAGACAGAAAGTAGATTGGTAGTTGCCAAGGGCTAGGGGAGTAGGGAAAAGGAGTGACTAGTTAGTGGGGACGGGCTTCCTTTTGGGGTAGTGACAGCACTCTGGGATTCATGCTAACGGTTGCACAGTACTGTGAATGTATTAAATGTCACTGAATTGTATACTTTTATGTATATTTTACCATGACTCTTAAAAAAGTAAGAAGGCCAAGGAGGCAGGAACAGGTCCAAGAGGGTAACGGAAGCCTCTGAGCTTGCTGGCTAAGACTGGCACATGGGAACCTGACATTCATTCACACACGCCCCCCACGGTGACAACCCAGCTGACCATGGTGATGGCAGGTCTCTCCAGCTGCACTCTCTCTAACACCCGAGTTTAGGAAGTTAGGTCTTGTCCCAGCACTGCCAATCCCTCCGGTTTGCAGAAGGCACCTCTGGCTGCCACGCCACTTCCAGTGATGGGTGGTCTTCCCTCTTTTCTCCCCCTCCAGAGCAGAGAGAGGGGACATCTCCGGCAGGGCCCACGCTGACCGAGGGGAGCCGCCTCCCGGGCATTCCCAGCAAAGCCCTCCTGACAGAAACTTTGCTGCAGAGAAATGAGGCGGAGAAACAAAAGTGAGTGGGGAGGAACAGGTGGGCCCGTGCTGCCCTGCCTGGCTGGGAGGTGGGACCTTCAGGGAATCCAGATGCAGGTTGGAGAGAGAGATGCAGGCCCGGGTCTCCAGCCCCTCCTCAGCAGCTCAGCAGCCAGCCCTGGGCAGCTCACATCACCTGTCTGAGCTTCAGTTTTCGCAGTTGGAAAATGGGGCTAGTGGGGGTGTATTAGTCAGGGTTCCCCAGAGAACTAAAACCAGAAGGGTTTTCTATTTTAATTAAGACACGTATTTCAAGGACTTAGTACACACAGTTGGAGCCGACAAGTCTTAATCAGTAGAGCCAGCCAGGAGGCTGGAAAGTCAGGCAGGAGTCAGTGCTGCAGTCTTGAGGCAGAAGTTCTTCTTCCTCGGTTTTAGTCTTAAGACCTGCAACTGATTAGACAAGGCCCACCCACATTATTGAGATTATTCTCCTTTACTTAATGTCAACTGACTGTAGATGTTAACCCCACCTTCACAGCAACCCCAAGATTAGTGTGTGGTTGAATAACTGGGTACTGTAGCCTGATCAAGTGGACAGGTGGTATCAACTCCTAGTCTACCGTGAAAATGAATATGTGTGTTTAGCTCCGCACTCACTTGGAGGAGTATACATCAGTAAATGGTTGCCCTTACAGTTGATGTGGGAGTAGTAATACCTGGATTATTATAAATCTGGATCTTTGGGGCTTCATGGTGGTCATTACATTTATCCTTTCATTTACTTATTTCTTTATCCACTTGTTCCATATATTTATGGAGCCACCTGCTGTGTGCCAAGCACTGTTCTAGGGACACAGCAGTGAACAAATGGAAAAACCTCCCTGCCCTCCTGGAGTTTACTTTCTCATGAGGAAGACACAAATAAACAAGATAATTAAGTAAATAGTCTGCTACATGATGATAAATGTTGTGAAGGAAAATGAAGGGGGGGGCGTTTGAGATTGAAGCTGAAGTTTTAAATAGGGTATAACGGGAGGACTCACTAAGAGGAGGTGAGCAAAGCCCCAAGGAGGTGGGGGAGTGAAACTTGCAGATCAATGGGGAAGGGTGTTTCAGGCAGAGGGGACAACCAGAGCAAAGGCCCTGAGGTAAAAACATTCCTGGTGCGTTTGACCAGCAAGGAGGTGAGTGTGCCTAGAGTGGTGTGAGAGAGGGGAAGGGACGGGGTGTAGGACCAGAAGTAAAGGGTATCCTTCCCTAGAGTCTCTGAGCCGGACAACATAAGGCCCAGGCTTTGTATAAACCCTCCCCCAGTCCAGCTGGGGCCCCTCTGTCTCTGCAGAGACCCTTGCATCACACCGAAGCTCTAGGCTGCAGTGGGCTGGATGACCATCCCAAACAACTGACACAGAGACAGGAAAAAATGCCTCCCCAAGGACAGGAATAGTAAGTAATGGTACTGAGGGAGCACCGGTACCCCGCATCACGCTGAAGATGTTTCATAGCACCCACGAGGCAGACCCCAGCAGGAACCTTATTTTACAGATGAGGAAACTGACGCCCAGAGAAGCAAGGTCACTGGCTGATAGAGGTCCACACAGTCAGCAAAAGAGCAAGGCAGTCAAATGCCTGAATGTCATGTTTAAGGACCGGTTAAAAAGGCAGAGGTACAGATTACAGGGAGCAGGTGAGTGGGTTAGGAAGCCAGGAGGACCGACTCAGGGACCCAGACAGGGCCCATGCACATGGGCGTGTGCAGAGCCAGTGTGAGCAGGCCCGGTCTCTCCGCAGGGGCCTTCAAGAAGTACAAATCACTTTGGCAGCCCGACTGGGGGAGGCAGAGGAAAAGATCAAAGTCCTACATTCAGGTATGTATCTGGCACACGTCCCCTGGCCCCGCGCAGCTCCCCAACCCTGTCAGACCAGGAGGAGGAGTGGGAGGGGACAGTGACGCTAGGAACACAGGCTCAGGTAGTCTAGAATTGGGGGGGGGGGGGGGGGGGGGCGGTTTGAGGAGGAAGGGGATAGATCAGCGCTACACCGTGGGGGTCTGAGCCCAGTCCCTGGAGGCCACATTGCTGTGGAGAGAGGGTTGGAGAAACAGAATTAAATCAGGGGTGGCAAACTGAGTGCCTGCAGGGGCCAGACACACAACCAAGCCGTCAGGTCAGGGAAGGCAGTAGGGCAGGACGGGGTCTGGGGCAAACTGGACCACCTGGGCCTTGGCTAAAGAGATGGCCACTGTTGAGCATCAGCCAGCCACTGCCATATGACCCAGTGTCACGAGGCCTTCAGTCTTCTTGGAGAAATCAGAAGTCTTGAATTTCATAAGAAATTTCTCATTATAATACACACATATCTGTTGATTTCTTTGCTCCTCCCTGTCCCCCTCACTTGTCAGTCTGAACCTTGGAGTGGGTGAGCTCATGGATAGATGGCCCCACCCAGGTCCCGGAGTAACCTAAGGGTGTGGGGCAGCTCATACATAAGGCCATGGGACAGACAGATCCCCACCACTTGCCTGGGTCCTCTGAGCTTCGTAGACTCCTAGAGGGTCATCCTGTCTGCCCTCCAACCAGCTTGAAGCCTCTCCATGGGCAGGAAACTCTACCTGTCACTGGTTCTAACCAAAAGAAAGGTCTTCCCTTACTACCTTGAACTTCATTCTGCCTTCTGAGGCCTGCAGAAGGAGTGGGCTTCTGGGGGAAGTGGGGGGTGCTTCACCCTGGCTCTTTGCTTTTTCCCAGCGTTAAAGGCCACACAGACAGAGCTGCTGGAACTGCGGCGGAAATATGATGAGGAGGCGGCATCCAAGTAAGTGAAAACCCTGCTGAGGTATGCCTCCTCCCTCTGACCCTCCCAGACATGCCTTCTCACTCTGACCCTCCCAGACATGCCTCCTCCCTCTGATCCTACCAGATATGTCTCTTTCCTCAGACCTTCCCAAATATGCCTCCTCCCTCTGACCCTCCCAGACATGCCTCCTCCCTCTGATCCTACCAGATATGTCTCTTTCCTCGGACCTTCCCAAATATGCCTCCACCCTCTGACCCTCCCAGACATGCCTCCTCCCTCTGATCCTACCAGATATGTCTCTTTCCTCTGACCCTCTCAAATGTGCCTTCTCTTTCTGACTCTTCTCCCTCCAACTCACTGCCTGAAGCACCTTTTTCATTAAGCACTCAGTGCTCCCCACCCCAATAGGCACACAGCTGTTCACTGGTCTGTGCCATTCATGCACCACAGACTATAAGTGACGTTCTGGGTCGTGGCTGAGTAGGGTCTGCTGGGTGGGGACCTCCACCTTACCACAACTTCCTAGAATTGTCTCCATCACAACTCCGCAGTCCAACCCTCGGGGGCTGAGTGTCATTCACTTAAATTACTCTGGACCCAGCATGGCTTTAAGACATCATTTATTCCACAAATACTTATTTAGCACCTACTGTTTACCCAGTGCTATGTTGGGTCCCTGGAAGAAACGCTAGAACATGGCCCTGTCCTCAGTCAAGGAGAAGAGACAGACAATCACTGATGATGTATAGTGCTAAATGCATTCCTTCGCAGATACTATTGAGCACTTACTGTATGCTTGGTGCTGTTCTGAGCGCTTGGTGAATGCTAAGAAAGGAAGAGCCAGGAGCAGCAAGAGAGACTAACAGGGAGGATGGGTCCTGTTATCCAGGGTAGCCCCAGAGGACTTCCCTGAGGAGATGATCTCCAGAATGAGAAGGAGATGGCCATATGGAGAATGCTGGGTCAGGCGCTCTGGGCAGTGGGGAACAGCTTGCACGAGAGAAGGCCCTGAATATGCCTAAATGTGCACGTGCACAGCTTATAGTCACCGAATGCTCCCCACAGGCCTCCTGTGTCCCCCACCCCATGCTCAGCAGAGCAGCGACCGAGTGGATACGGCCTGTTCTGGCCCCCTCAGTGCTGGAAGCCTGGGGGTTGAGGGGCAGCAAATAAACGAATGACCACCACGGGGGTTGTTGAGGGAGGCCTCCTAAGAGGACACTTTGGAGCTGGGTTTTAAAGCTCAGAGTCCTGTCCTCTTAAGGAAGGGCATTCCAGGTAGAAGGCACAGTGTGGGCAAAGGCTGGGAGGTGTAGCTCTGTCGGCAGCTAAAGAGAATAGACCCCTGGCAGGGGCAGCAGGCCAGGCCACCTGGAAGGGGTGTCGTGTTGAGGCCCCTGTCCCATTTCCCCACAGCCTGGGTTCTTTTGTGCCCAGCCCGGTTTCTCTCTGGTAGGAGGGATAGAGGGCAGCCTCCTTAGCCTCCCATTGTGAGCGAGACCCTTAGGTTCAGGCAGGGGCTGGGGTTATCAGGATAGGCAGGGGTCCGGTGGCTGCCAGAAACCCTTCTCAGGGTCTTATCTTTCTGTCTCAGGGCAGATGAAGTCGGCCTGATCATGACCAACTTGGAGAAAGCTAATCAGGTGAGAAGATGTGT
The DNA here is from genome assembly GCF_003265705.2 of Callorhinus ursinus. Lineage (NCBI taxonomy): Eukaryota > Metazoa > Chordata > Mammalia > Carnivora > Otariidae > Callorhinus > Callorhinus ursinus. The sequence goes on along the minus strand of NW_027397103.1, from coordinate 9,587,327 downwards.
GCTAACACTCATTCTGCCCAGGGTGGGGGGTTCGGGCTGGGGGGAACCCAACTGAATCAATTGAACCCAACTGATATTTATTGATACCATTGCCATGTGCCATGTGCCATGTGCCATGCTGAGTGCTAGGGCTGAGAGTGTCTGGGACCCTGGGCTCCCGGAGGAAGGAGGAAGGGATGCTGACAGAATACTCAGAAATAGGGTGACCGAGGCAGTAGCAGTTGGGGAAGGGGCACCTGGCCCAGACTTGAGGGTCAGGGAGAACATCATGGAGGAAGGGCCATGTTGCTGAGACCTGACGAATAAATTGAAATTGTAGCGGGATGGCATTCCTGGCCAGGGGACAGCCTGGGTGAAGGCCAGGAGGCCACCTTCAGAGAACTGCAGTGCCCTTCCCTGGCAGCTCCTGTGCAGGAGGCCTCTCCAGCAGGAGGAAGGCGGCAGAGCGGTGACTGGTGAGCCCAGCCCGCAGGCCAAGCTGGGACATGGGTCTCTCCCAAGCAGACCAGGCGAGGAACTGTGTTCCAAAGAGCCTGAAGTGGTGACAGGGGACAAGCCCCAGCTGCTTCCTTCCCTCCCTCCCCACACCACCAGCTCTCCTGCAGCCTCCTCCCTTGATCCCAGCCACGCCAGCCAATCACTGGATGGACCCCAAACTTGCTTGGGGCCCCCATCTTCTAGTCCCAGCCCAGGTCCTCAAAAGTCCATGAGCCTCTGCGAGTCCCCATTTTCACATATGTAAATGGGGTCCTGCACCCTGCCTTCTTTTTTTTTTTTAAAGATTTTATTTATTTATTTGAGAGAGAGAATGAGAGAGAGAGAGAGAGAGCACATGAGAGGGGGGAGGGTCAGAGGGAGAAGCAGACTCCCCGCTGAGCAGGGAGCCCGATGCGGGACTCGATCCTGGACTCCAGGATCATGACCTGAGCCAAAAGCAGTTGCTTAACCAACTGGGCCACCCAGGCACCCTGCACCCTGCCTTCTTCAGACCTCAGACATGTTGCCGTCTGGGGGGCAAAGGGGGCAGGAGTCTGAAAGGAGGTGAAGTGTGGCCATGGGGTCCGGTCTGGAGTCTCAAGGGCCCAACCCATCTCCACCCACCCTCAGCTCCCTGCAGTGCCAGCAGCCAGGGACATGGCTAGGAGGGGCCAGCAGTGTGACAGCGAGTGGTCATTTCCCTGGAGGAGCACGCTTTACAGCTGGGTTCTAAAGCCCAGAAGGCCTTCTCTGGACGAAGGGCATTCCAGGCAGAAGGCACCACAGGATCAAAGGCCCAGAGGCACGGCTGTGCCGGCTTAAGGGCAGGGCCCGCCCACCTGCTAAGGAAACGTGGAAAAGAGTAGCATTTTTAGGGTAGTTTTTGAATATGTAATCCATTTACGTAGTTCAAAGCTCAAAAAGGTTCATACTTGGGAAACTCCCAATTCCTTCCCCAATTCGGCTTCCCAGTTCCCCCCGCTTTGGCAGCCTCTTTTACCTGTTTCTAGGGTCTCCTTCTAGAGATCCATTCACAAGCTCAGGAATATATCTATTTTTACCCTTTTTATAACAAAAACCATGATATACTGTACCCACCCTCCTGAACCTTATTTGTTCCACGTGTATATCTTAGAACTCATTCCATGTCTGCATAAAAGCAGTCCACTTATTTACAGCCGTGTGGTATTGCCCTACATGGCCACTCTGTCATCTAACCGGGGGGTGGCAAGCTTTCCGTGAAGGAGCAGAGAGTAAATATGCCCAGCTTTGTGTCACAGCCATTCCACTTTGCCATATGTGAAAGCATAGACCGTATGTGAGCGAATGGGTGTGGCTGTGTTCCGGAAAAACCTGATACACAAAACAGGCATCCAGCTGCAGTTTGCCTGCCCATGGTCTAACCAGTCCCCGACGGATGAAGACCATGATATTTTCAATCATTTAACATCATCATCAATCCTGCGGGGAACACCCGTACACAGATACTATTTCAGACATGCATGAGCCACTAAATAGGATGAATTCTGAGAAGTGAAATTCCTAGGCTGAGGATCTGTGCATTTTTATTTGACAGATGTGGCCAAACTGCCCAGTTTACACTCCCTGCAGCCAGTTAAAACAGGGCCAGTTTCCCTACAGCTTCACTAGTACCATGTGTCGCCAAACTTTTGGATCTTTGCCAGTCAAATAGGCTTGAGAAAAGAGATCTTAGGGCGCCTGGGTGGCTCAGTCGGTTAAGCGACTGCCTTCGGCTCAGGTCATGATCCTGGAGTCCTGGGATCGAGTCCCACATCGGGCTCCCTGCTCAGCAGGGAGTCTGCTTCTCCCGCTGACCCTCTTCCCTCTCATGCTCTCTATCTCTCATTCTCTCTCTCTCAAATAAATAAATAAATAATCTTAAAAAATTAAAAAAAGAGAAAAGAGAGCAGTTTGAATAGGAAACAATTCTTTTTTAATGTTTATCTTTTCTGAGTATAAAAGTAAAACCTCATTATAGAAAGTATGGAGAAGAAAATAAATGTCATCATATTAGGGTTTTTTTAATCTGTATTAAGATTATCCAGAATGTGAACAAGAGGATTCTGGAGCAGAGCAGATCAGTGTTACTACTTACATAGTAATAACCCTGCCGGTTTGCCCCAGTTCTTCCCCCAGGGGTGACAATCAGACATCATCTTGCACGCACCAGATTTCTTACTGTGGGCAAGGAACCCCCACATGTGAATCTGGATGGTTATATAGGAGAGGGACTTTCTGAGAGAGGGAGAAAACTAGCTCCCTAGTGTCATGATGAATGGAAGGGCAAGCATCCTGAGTTTTTAGCATGTGGAATGAAAATACTTCTCTCCATGGGGAAGATAAGACTCGTAACTTTCTAGTAGCTTTAAACCCAGATTTCCAACCCAGGGGATATGTCCATAGTCAGGTTCTCATCCCCCACTGAAATGTAAACACATACCTTCAGAGAGGAAAATTACTATGACTTGCTTCACCAGCTGATGTCAGAAACTGACTTCCGGGCTTGTCATTTAGCCCCGTCCTGTTTCAGTCAGATTTGCTCGGGAAGCCCCAGCTGTGCAGAAACATAAAAATATTTCTCTACACCTTCACACCCAAAACCTTTCCCAAAACAAAACTGACTTGAGCCATTTCTGGAACAAGGCAGGATACTAGTAAGTAAACAAATCAATTTAAAAAATAAATTAACAAAATGTGAACATGGATATATGTGGGTCTCCATGTGCCTATAGTAGGTATAGTGTCTTGATTGCCAAGATCAGTGTGAAAGTTAATCATTATGACCTGCATCACCAACTGAGAGTTAAAATACAGTCACAGCTCTTTTAACAAAGTTAGCTAATTAATGATACCTAAGCTAAGATACCTAATGAGTTGTAGTTTACCAGGTCACTCAATTTGCAAAACAACTCTATGAGGTAGTTACTTTTATCATCCCCATTTTATAAATAGGGAAACTGAGGCTGGGCAGATGAAATCTGTTGCCCAAGGTCACACAACCAGGGAGTGACAAAGTACAGATTTCTCTTGAAAGCCATAAGGCTGCATTGTTAACATTTGGAGGCTTCCTTCCAGGCTTTTTTCTTAGAAATTTTGGAGGAGTTAAGATCCACCATATACCCAGTTTGGAAAACTGGCATTCTGATTTAGAAATGTATTTCATTGCCCCCATTTCACAAGAGGAAAACTGAGACCCAGAGAGAGGAAGTGACTTGCCCAGGGGCCTGCCTCAGCTCATGGGAAACGCTCTGCAGACACTCCATCCAGGTGGCACTAGGTGGCATGGGAGCTGGAGACAAACACCCAGCCCTGCCTGACGCGTGCAGGGTGACGGCAGAAGGCCAGGATGGGATCCAGTGTGGCCCTGCTCACCTTTTAACTGCACTTGCCTCCACTCTCCTCCCCAGCGAGCTGAGGCTGCCCAGCGGGAGGTAGAAAGTCTTCGGGAACAACTTGCCTCAGTCAACAGCTCTATCCGCCTGGCCTGCTGCTCCCCCCAGGGACCCAGTGGGGTAAGGATGGTGGGGGAGCCAGAGGGAAAGGTTGGGAAAAGCCATGTTGGTGAGTATGAATATGCAGATGACATTTTGTGGATCAGTCATGTGCCTCTGTGTGAAATTAGGCCCATGAATGTGTGTGGATACAGTGGGCATAGCATCTAAATTGCCAAGGTCAATGTATAGTTAACTATAATTACTATGACTTGCTTTACCAGCTGAAGGTCAAAATACAGCCACAGCTCTTTGCAAACTCAAGCTTCCATATGTGATTCATAGGAGTCCAGCGTCTTCCTTTGGAGGCCCTCCTTTACCCCCCAGTTGTCCAAGAATACCAGCAACTTACTCAGGCCAAAGAGGACCATTTCCATGGCCAGATGCCTGGCAAGACTGGGTGGGTGGGAGGGTAAGTTTGAGCAATAGAGCAGCAGTGCAGTTTTGGTGGCTGCCACCAGGTGTCGCCATTGATCTCTGGTTCTCAGTCCTACCAAACCGCCGTAGGACCACTTAACCAAGATCTGAGATTGACACTCCTATCAGCCACTGGTTCCCAAACATGCCAGAGTGATTTCAGTGGGTTTTTCCAAACAGCCACGTGCTACAAAGCACCAGTCTTTAGTCATCAATCCTGAGGTTCCTGTGTTAAGCCTGCTTAGTGCATCTTTCTCTTTCCTCCTGGTTGGTGCCCCTCTGGGGTCCTGGGGTCAGAGGGATTTCAGTCAGAGCCACCCCAACTGACACTTCTGTCCTATGTTAAGAGTCTTCATTGCGGGGCACCTGGCTGGCTCAGTCAGTAGAGCATGCAACTGAATCTCACAGTCCTGAGTTCAAGCCCTGTGTTAGGCATGGAGCCTACTTAAAAAAAAAAAAAAAAAGTCTCCATTGCTCCTCTCCCAGAAAGCCTTGGTTCCTTATGTAAGCTGGTCCACCTTCTCTCCAGATCTCTGCCTACCAAGGGATTAGATTCCCGATTCCTTACATAATGACAGGTCTGCTCCAGGGTGATTTGCAGCCTCCACCCGTGCACCCGAAGCGGCCAGCATACCTTTCACTTCACCTGCCACCCTGAAACACTGGCCACTGTGCCCGTATGTGTTTTTCTGTTTCAGTGTTGGACTGTGTCTCTGCGAACGTGAATTACTATGAATGTATATGTCTGTGCCCTTTGGGCAAGTAACTGTATCCCTAATCTAACCGTGCCTCAGTTTCCTAACCTGTACGAGTAAGACCTACCTGACTGGGCTGTTGAGAAGATTACATGTAAAGTACCTAAAATGGTGCTCGGACCTCCTCACTGAGGTCCATGCTCAGCTAATGTTTAATGCTACCATTAGTAGTAGTGGTGTGTTTGGGGCATGTCTGAGGTGGTTTTGCCCATGCCCCATGTGACCTCTGAGTACATACATGACTCTGTGTGTCATAGTGACATGTCCATATGTGTATATCTCTTTGATGCCTGGATATTTCTGTGTGTCTGCATGTCAGCGTGAGTATTCCCACAGGTACTTGTATCAGTGTGTGCTCTGTTTGTGTCTGTGCCCCGGGAGGCAGTGTGTGTATATGTCAGTGTGCCTGGATATCTGCACAACGCAAGGAGTGAGCACAGGAGAGACTGAGAACAAGAGAGCTCATGGGTTCGCCTCAGAAGGAACTTGCCAGTGGTATTTAATTAACCCCTGTGGAACCTGGCAAATGCCTGTGTTAATCAGCCATGGGGAATTTTGCTGGTTTGGGGGTGAGTTTTTCTGATCCCCACAGTGGTGCTCGATGCTAATTAATTTAATGTGTTAATGGCATCTGCTTCCTGTTTTAATTGGCATTTATCTACCTGGAAGAATAGCCGGTATTGGTAGTGGTAGGCTGTGTTTTCTGCTCTGTTTTGTTTTTTGTAATGCTTCTTAGAGTCATTTGTAACTGCTCAGGACCAGCCCGACTTCAGGTCCTCTCAAACATCAGCTTCTTTTTCATGCAGGACAAAGGGACCATTTCCTAAAACCTGGAGAAGCCATGGGGCTTGGGGCCAGGGGCAAATTAGGAAGAGAAAGGAGCCACCGCTTGTGTGGCCTGTGGCTGTGGGGTCTCAGGTCTAAAACTGAGGGTCTGCCTGGAAGGGAGGGGAAATGTCTCGCTGGGATAGGACCTGTGCCCCATTTAGAAACCTAAACATTTATCTGTGATGTTCCCTCTGCTGGGATCACCCAGTCCCCACCTCTTCCTCACCAGACTATCTCCTTTTTTTCGTCCTTTTATAACAAAGGTTTTATTAAAGTATAATATATATAAGGACAAATGTGCATATCGTAAGTGTACAGCATTGAATTTTTCAGAGATGCCATAACCAGCATCCAGATCAACAAGTAGAATGCTCCCCGCCCCCAGAATGCCCCCCCCCTTGTGTCCCCATCTGGGGACACTGCTACTCCCCAATGGGAGCCACTCTCCTGGCTTGTAACCGCACAGCTGGGTTTGGCCTGGTTTTGTATCTGATCTTAATCAGATCGCGCGCACACACTTTGCTGTCTGGCTCCTTTCACTTCATATTCTTTTTTTTTTTTTAAGATTTTATTTATTTATTTGACAGAGAGAGAGACAGCAAGAGCAGGAACACAAGCAGGGGGAGTGGGAGAGGGAGAAGCAGGCTTCCCGCTGAGCAAGGAGCCCGATGCGGGGCTCAATCCCAGGACCCTGGGATCATGACCTGAGCTGAAGGCAAATGCTTAACGACTGAGCCACCCAGGCGCCCCTTAATTCATATTCTATTTGAGAGCGTAGTCCATGCTGTGTTAGTAGTTGTGGATTATCCATTTTCAGTGCTGTAGCATGTTCCATTGTATGGATGTGCCACGACCTGCTCATCCATTCTCTCATTGGAGGGCATTTGGAAGCCAGTGGAGGGTTTCCAGCTTGGGGCTGTTACAGAGAGGGCTGCTACGAATATTAGTCTTGGTGTTCGCATGTGTGTCTTGTGCGCGGTACCTGCTTTCCCCCCACATATGTACCAAGCAGAAGTGCACATGTCCACCCTTAGTGGACGCTGCCAAGCAATTTTCCAAATCACTAACTTGTTCTTGAACTTCATCACAGTTTAGACACATCTTCCTCCAGAAAACCTTCCCTGCCCACTCCCCACCAGTTTGAATACTAGAGGGAAGGTATCTAGGCTGGTAGGAGTGGCCTGAGCAAAGGCTCAGAGATAGGAGGAAAACCAGAGCCTGTAAGGAGGGGCTGAATCACTCTGGGGAGCACAGCACCTGGGCGGGGCGACACGTACCACGGATGGATTTCCCATTTTGTCTGGGATTCAGGGGTGGGGAAGCCAGCCCTCCAGCTGCCTGCCCCACACCTCTTAGCCCCTCAAAGCTCCACTTTGTCCTCAGGATAAGGTGAACTTCGCGTTGTGCTCAGGCCCCCGGCTTGAAGCCGCACTGGCCTCCAAGGATCGGGAGATCCTGCGGCTGCTGAAGGATGTGCAGCACCTCCAGAACTCTCTGCAGGAGCTGGAGGAGACCTCGGCCAACCAGATCGCGGACCTGGAGCGGCAGCTCACGGCTAAGTCCGAGGCCATAGAAGTAGGTCTTGGGAGAGGAGCTGTATAGAGAGGAGACGGGCGAGGTGTCCCCAGGCAGAAGGACGTGGGCCAGCCTGAAACCATCTTTGTTTCCTCCTCTAGAAGCTGGAAGAGAAGCTCCAGGCGCAGTCTGACTATGAAGAAATTAAAACGGAGCTGAGGTACTGTGCGGAGTGGGGCTCCACCACCCCCAGCCCTCTTCATTGGTGGGGAGGGGCCCTGGACAAAGTTCATGATCTTCCTCCCTCCCACCACACCCCATTTGGTGATACCCTTGTCTGTCCTCCATGGCAGCCTGGGTCTCAGAACTTAACCACACTTGGTTCTTTGCCCTCCAGAGCCACCTATCCGAGAACTTGCAAGGTAGCTCGTGGTCTGTGCGGGAACTGGCGGGGGGTGGTGCTTGCATCACATTACCTCAGGCCGGCCAGTGTGGGAGTTTGTAAATGCAGCACCCCTCAGGTGTCATTGGAAGCAGTTCACAGTCTGCTACTTAAGGCCTGTTGTTGTCCTGGGTCCAGTGTTATGTAAGGTCCACGGGGTGGGGCAGTTCTCAATCAGGGAAGATGAGCTAGAGGAAGTACCTCTCAAGACCTCTCCCAAGCCCCGGGAGCTTGGCTGGCCTCGGACTCTCTCCACTTTCTCTGGCAGCATCCTGAAAGCCATGAAGCTGGCCTCCAGCACCTGCAACCTCCCCCAGGTGAGTGTTCCCGCCGCTGTCCCCGCCGTGCAGGCTGCCCTTGAGAGCCTTCTGCCAACTGTGCCCTCTCAGCCTGGCTTCTTGTCTCCCCAGGGCATGGCCAAGCCCGAAGACTCATTGCTTATGGCAAAGGAGGCCTTCTTCCCCACGCAGAAATTCCTTCTGGAAAAGCCCAGTCTTCTGGCCAGCCCTGGTAGGGGAGACGGAATGCTCTTGGGGCCAAGGGGCTGTGATAGGGGCTGCCCGTGGGCCTCTGGCCTTCTCCGCGCCCCCACACCACCGCCTCCCATGGGGGCAGGAGACGGATGGAGAAAAGGGGTGCACATTGAATGAGCAGCTGCTGTGTGGTGGCGCTAGCTGGGGGCTGTCCGTGGCGAAGCCAGCTGGCAGTGCCCCCCACAGTGTCCACACACACCTACCCCACGCAGCTCACTCGGGCCCTCCCAAGGCTGCCCCCCAAAGGCTCCACTCAACCCCGAGCGAGCCCTGATGAGCAGCGGGAAGAGGTCACAGGGCACACGGAGGGCGTTCACATTGTACCCCCGCAGCAGGACTGCTGGTAATGACCCACAGACATTGCTCTCTCCCCAAATCACCTTCTCAGCTGCTCAGCCCTTCTCCCCACACAGTGGCTCCATAACCTTATAGCTGTGTGGCCCCGGCCAAGACTCTGTGCTGCCTCTGTTTCCTCATCTGTAAAGTGGGGACAACAACGGATCCATTCCATGGGTGCTGTTCACGTGGGGAATGCAAACACGTAGGACGCATAGGAAGAGGAGGGCTGCAAGGTGGGCAGGGGCCAGGAGTGGGCACCCTGCCGCGGTGGGCACTGGTCCGGATGCCCCATCCTGGGGCCAGGTGCTGGCACGTAATGGGTGCTCAGTGCATGGTCTAATGTCGGAGGGAGGGCTCCCCAGCACTGGCGTGTGGGTCAGGCCTGCACAGATGGGGGTTTGAGGGTCAGAAGGGGAGCTCTTAGCACTGCTGGACGCCCACAGCACTTCTCTCCCCCTCCCTGCCTGCCCTCTCCCCCGACCTTTTCTCCCTGAATTGCTCTCTCATGTATGTGTCTCTCTGCCTCCCACTTTCTGTCTCTTTGTCCCTCTGTCTCTTTCTGCCTTTCATTCTGTCTCTGCCTCCATCCGTGTCTCCTCTGGTTTCTCGTTTCTCTCTGCCTCTCTGTTTCCCTGTCTCTGTTTCGCTGGTGTCTCTCTCACTCTCTCTGTCACTCTCGATACTTCTGCCCCTGTCTCTCTCTCTCCCCATCACTGTCTGCTTCTGTCTCTCCTCTCTTCCTGCATCTGTCTCTCTGACATTATAGAGGAGGACCCTTCGGAGGACGATTCCATCAAAGACTCTCTGGGCACGGAGCACTCCTACCCATCCCCCCTGCAGCCCCCACCACCACCAGGGCCTGAAGATCCCCTGTCCCCCAGCCCTGGGCAGCCCCTGCTGGGTCCTGGCCTGGGCCCCGATGGCCCAAGGACTTTCTCACTGTCCCCCTTCCCCAGCTTGGCTTCTGGGGACAGACTGGCAGGGGACGCACTGCTGTCCAAGCACATGATGCCCCCGGCCACCTTCAAGGGGGAGGCAGGCGGCCTGCTGGTGTTCCCCCCGGCCTTCTACGGTGCCAAGCCCCCCACGGCCCCTGCTACCCCCGCTCCTGGCCCTGAGCCGCCTGGGGCCCCTGAGCCTGTGGACGGGGGTGGGGGCAGCACAGCTGGGGCAGGGGCCGGAACCGGAACCGAGGAGGAGCACCTGGACACGGCAGAGATTGCATTCCAGGTGAAGGAGCAGCTGCTCAAACACAACATCGGGCAGCGGGTGTTTGGCCACTATGTGCTGGGGCTGTCACAGGGCTCGGTCAGCGAGATCCTGGCCCGGCCCAAGCCCTGGCGCAAGCTCACGGTGAAGGGCAAGGAGCCCTTCATCAAGATGAAGCAGTTCCTGTCGGACGAGCAGAACGTGTTGGCTCTGAGGACCATCCAGGTGCGGCAGCGAGGTAAGGGCCCCTCCCAAGGCGCAGGGGCTGAGGGCACAGGCTCTGGGTGCAGAACCAAACTCTGCCACCTCCCAGCTGTGTCACCTGGGGCAAATGACTTTGCCTCTCTGTGCCCCAGGTTCCCCTTCTGTAAAACAAGGAAATATATCCTCATTCCCCTCTTCCTGGGGCCTGTGGCTACCCCTTGCTCCCCACCTGGCCCTAATGGGACAGCTCAGGCTGATCACTGTGGGAGAAGGCTGAGCCCAGGGGCTGCCCTGGCAAGTAGGTACTTCCTGAGGACCTCCAAGCCTCAGTTTGCCCATCCATGAAATGGCCTGCGTTCCTGCCAACTTGCCAGACTTGACTTTTAGGGTAGCCCATGTGAATGGCCCAAGCTTTGACCTTACAGACACACCTGAGCTTGAGTTCCAGCTCTGCCACTCGCGGACTGGGTGACCTGGGGCAGCTGACTTTAGCTTCCATGCCTCGGCTTCCCTATCCATCCCCATCTGTCAGCCTCCTCCGAGGGTTAAATGAGTATAAATCTGTCAGCAGGGCCCCTGGAACATAGTAATTGCTTGAGAACTATTAGCTGTGGTGGTGGCCATTGTTGTCATCATTGTAGTATTATTATTATTATTATTAATTCAAGCCAGAATCATTTGTAGATCCAGTTTATCACACAGACTGGCTAAGTGGTGGTCTTGCCACACACACTCAAGGTCTGGCCCTCCCTCTCCCAGCCCTGGCCCTGGAGCCCCTGAGGGAGGAGGGGACCCACCCTTCACCCTGCCCAGCTCCAGGGACTGACCCCCAGCATGCAGGTCCCCACGACAGATGCCCCCTTGCCTCCCCCAGGCAGTATCACCCCAAGGATCCGCACACCAGAGACAGGCTCGGACGACGCCATCAAGAGCATCCTGGAACAGGCCAAGAAGGAGATCGAGTCCCAGAAGGGGGGTGAGTGCCACTGCCGTAGGGGAGGCCTGAGGCCTCCAGGACCTGCCCTGAGCAGGAGGTGTGCCCTCATCTGCCTTCGTCTACTACAGCGGGATTCCGAGCAGGTCAGAACCTCTTTGCCAACCAACCTGCAGCCAAGTGAGGCCTGGAAAGCCAGGTCCCTGTTAGTATGGGAGCCACTAGCCATGCGTGACTATATCCACTCAATTTACTTCAAGTTAAATAAAATTACAGCTTCAGTTTTTTGCACAGTGACGAGTGGCCGCCATATGGGACAGCCCAGCCACTGCCGCCGCCCTGGTCTGGATTGTCCGGGTGTCTTCAACTTTGAGGAGACACAGTGCTCCGTAATCGCACAGAAACTCTGCCAAGCACAGAGGCCGAGACCTCCCCTCCTTCCTGCACCTCCACCTCCTAGTTCCCAAGGAGACCCTGTTCTGGCTTCCTCCTGCCTCCCCGTCTATACCTTCTGCACATTCCAGGGGTCCCTGCGTTAGCCTCATAGTGCTGCTGTTCAGCCCCAAACTCAATGGCTAAAAACAACACAAACTGATGGTCTTACAGCTCCAGAAGTCACAGGCCCACAGTCAGCTCCCTGGGCTAGAGGCAAGGTGTCAGCAGGGCTGCATTCCTTCTGGAGACTCCAGAGGAGAATCCATTTCCTTACCTCTTCCAGCTTCTAGTGGCTCCCACATTCCTTGCTTCATGGCCCCTCCTGCAGCCTCATGGCCAGCATCATAGCAGCTTCCTCTCTGCCTCTGATTCTCCTGTTTCCCTCTCATAAGCACCCTTGTGATGATGCGGGGCCCACCCACGTGACCCAGGATCGTCTTCCATCTCAAAATCCTTAACTTAATCACATCTGCAGAATCCCCTTTGCCATGTGAAGTAACATAGTCTGGGCCCAGGGAAGTGGATACCATTGGGAGACCGTTATTTAGCCAACCAGAGTGTACTTTCTCCATCAGCCCCTGAAACACAGGGTTCCCCCAGGGGGCACCCCCAGGCCCTCTGACTTTCCTATCCTTCCTAGATGAGCTAGTCCATTCCTGGAAGTTCCAACAACACCCAAACTACCCCCTCTCCAGGCCACACCTCTCTCTCGAGTTCCAGAGCCCTAAGCCAACTGCTGGCTGGACATGTCCACCAAAGGCCCCACTGGCATCTCAGACTCAGCATGTCTGAGATGGAACTCACTGTCTTCCCCTACCCCTCACTCACTCCCCAAACCCACCAGCTCAAGGCTGGGAACCCGTCACAGCTGGTGCCAGGTGGGGTGAGAGGCCATCCTTGACTGCCACCATCATCACTTGCTGGGACCGTTGCATTAGCCTCTTCACTGGTATTACCAATGATATTCTAGGTCCCACTGCAGCCCATTCTCCACCCAGAGGCCAGAGGGATCTTTCTAGAGCATACACATGGGCATGTCACTACTCAGAATCCTTCCACAGCTCCCCATTGCCCTCAAGATAAAAAGGCCAACTCCTCAACAAGGCCCCAGGCCCTATGGTCTTGACTTGTCCCGACTCCCTATACCTCTCGAATGAACTGCTTATAGCCATGTCCATTCTCATGCTGTTCCATGTGTCCCTAATGCCATCCTCACCCCTGGCCAACTCCTGCTCATTCTCAACAATTCAACTCAGAAGTCACCTCGTCTAGAAAACCCCCCACCCCCATCCAGATGGATTGGATACCCACCCTCCTTGGATTCCCCATAATCACCTACATTGCTTGATGCAATGGAGCCAGAGTGGCCTGGCTGCAAATTTTGTCTCTGCTGTTTATTAGCTGTGTGACCTTGGGCAAGCCTCTTAGCCTCTCTGTGCCTCCATTTTCTCATATTTAAAATAGGCACAATATTAGTACTTCTTTCTTAAGGTTGTATGAAGATCAAATGAAATCAGTCCTGACGAGCACTCAGCCTGGGGGCCTGGCATGTAGAAGATGCACCTGAAAATTTAGCTGTCATTAGAGTTAACATCATTGTTTTTGTCTCTGTTACATTTGTTCATGTTACAAATACCTCTGCTATGTCTGTCCCTCCTACCAGTCTGAGGACTTTTTGCAGCCAGGGACGGAGTTGCATCCCTGCACCCAGCACGGTGCATCGCCACACCATGTAGACTGTTGCTCACGTTGAAGCTGACGCTGGCCTCCACATTCCCACTTTGTGGTGCCTGCTGCCCCCTGGTGGCAACTCAGAGCAAAAGTGTCCTGATTCCCCAGCGTCTGATTTTGTGGCGGGGAGCCAAGTGTTTCCCAAGGGCCCTCCCTCCTGCCTGGTCCCTGGTGAGGGGCAGAGGAGGCTCACCCTGCTAGGAGCCTACACTGCCCCACCCAGATAATCCACTGAGGCCCTACTGTGTACAGTATAATTTCTTTCTTCTTGAGCTCCTGTGGCAAGAGAGGCAATCGTTCAGTAAACATTGGTTAAGTGTCTACTGCATGCTGGACACGAGGTACAGCTGTGGACGAGACACAATATTGGAGTGTAAAGAACCCTGAGAAACAGATTAATCAAACTCTCCCACTAAATAAACGGGACAGCTGAGAACAGAGAGGGGGAGACACGCTCACAGTTACACAGAGACCCAGGTCTCCTGACTCCCTATACAGTGCACTCCCACAGCCCCGGGGGGGCATGTCCGAAACAAGATAGCAGAGAAATTAAAAAGACAACATCAGGGGCACCTGGGTGGCTCAGTTGATAAAGCGTCCAACTCTTAATTTCAGGCTCAGGTCATGATCTCAGGGTAGTGAGATTGAGCCCCGAGTCAGGCTCCATGCTGGGCGTGGAGCCTGCTTAAGATTCTCTCTCCCTCTGCCCCTCCCCCCCATGCACACTCTCTGTCTCTAAAAACATAGTAATAATAAGACAAAAGGCAACATCATAGCAGAGTGGACCAGCCAGGGAGCTTTCCATTCAGGGTCTGTGAAGAGGTAGCAAGAGAAAAAAACGCCTGGGTTCTTAACCCCATGCCACTGACAAGAGTGAATGCCACGCAGAAAGCAACTAGCAGTCCCCCAGGGAGGAAATGAATATGGCTGACTGCTAACTCGAGAGTTCTAGTCTCAGAATTGAAGGAAATATCCAGGATGGGGACAAAGGTTTATATCCTTTATCGTTGTTCACAACAGTGACAAACTAGAAACAACCTAAGTGTCCAGCAGTGGGGGAATCAGGTAAATAAAGCAGAGAATATCCCTTCAAGTGGCATAGGTAGTCGCCAAAGATAGAACTTTTAATCATGAGAAAATAATACTCATGTTGATACTAAGGGGGGACGAACCAGGCTACCCTCCCACATCAAGGATGATCACCCCATGCATGCGGTTAGAAAGCAGACCAGAAGCAATACATGACGATATTCCATGTGGTTGCCTTTGGCGGAGATACTAAATTCATTTACCTGGCTGGCTTTATTGCAGTATCTTCACAGTATCTCCAAAGCATGCTTATACTGATGCTGAGAACATCTTTGCCCTTCAAACCATGCCCTGACCCTGGGCCTCTGGCCACCCTTTCATCCTCCCGATAGGTGAGTCCAAGAACGCGACAGCCCCACTCAGCATCACCAATGGCACAGCCCCCGCCAGCACCTCAGAAGATGCCATCAAGAACATTCTGGAGCAAGCACGCCGCGAGATGCAGGCGCAACAGCAGGCGCTGCTGGAGATGGAGGCAGGCCCCCGGGGCCGCTCGGTGCCTCCCTCGCCCCCAGAGCGGCCGTCGCTGGCTGCCGTGAGCCAGACCGGGGCCCCGACCTACGTCAAGCAGGAGGACAGCAGTGGCGGCAGTGGCGGGGGGACCAGCAGCAGCGCCACACAGACGTCCCTCACGGTCCTGTCCCCCGCAGCCTTCGTGCAGAGCATCATCCGGAAGGTCAAGTCGGAGATCGGAGACGCCGGCTACTTTGACCACCACTGGGCCTCGGACCGCGGCCTGCTCAGCCGCCCCTATGCCTCTGTCTCGCCCTCCCTCTCCTCCTCCTCCTCCAGCTACTCTGGACAGCCCAACGGGAGGGCCTGGCCCCGCGGGGATGAGGCCCCCTCAGCCCCTGAGGATGAGGCGGCAGGGGCCGAGGACGAGGCCCCCAGGCTGGGCGAGCTGAAGTCTGAAGGGGGCGTCCCGGAGGCCGGCAGCGGTGGGCGGCTGGCCTACTACCCTGCGTATGTGCCCCGCACACTGAAGCCCACCGTGCCGCCCCTGACCCCCGAGCAGTACGAGCTTTACATGTACCGGGAGGTGGACACCCTGGAGCTGACACGCCAGGTCAAGGAGAAGCTAGCCAAGAATGGAATCTGCCAGAGGATCTTTGGGGAGAAGGTGAAGATAGTGGGGCCCACCCCCAAGAAGCTCAGGGGGCCGTGGGGCCCATGGGACCTGGGGAGGGAGGACCACCGAGGACCCAGCCCCCAGCGTTTATGGTCTGGAAAGAGAGGTTATGTATATGAACAGGAACAAGGCAAAAGCAGGATTCAAACCCAGGTCTGCATGACCCCAAACCCTTTTTCCTGCATCCACCTGTCCCTGGGTCCTGGGGGAAGGGCACCATAGGCAGGGCTGACATTCAGTCCTATGGTTGTTCAAGCAGTGAAATGCTTCTGTCTGCTTAGGAATAGCTACTTACCTCCTCTCCTCCAGAACCCTCCATCCCTCTCAATGGTCCACCCACTAAAGGGTTAAGGCTCAGCCCAGGCAGGGGTGCCCTGCAGTACCAGTGGTTAAGTAGTTTTTAACAGCACCTCTGCCCATAGCAGAGGAACAGGCAAAGGGTCAGGTGAGCTGAGAGATAGGAGTGACTTAAGTGGAAGACACTGGAAGACTTCCTGGAGGAGGGGGCATTTGAGGGCTCTTAAAGTCAGGAAGGATTCTTACACGTAGGAAAATCTGGAAGGGCACTGCTGATGGGGGGCATGGCCCAGGCACACAGCAGGCACCTGGGAAATGAACAAATCAAGGCAGCCCTGGTCTCCCAGAGAATCCGAGTGAACAGTCGTCCCTATGGATCTCACGGAGAGGGAGGGAGAGGAGGCCAGGGAATGGCCCAGGAGCCTACCTCCCTACCCTTCCTGCTCCGCCCATCCCCAGGTGCTGGGCCTGTCCCAGGGCAGTGTGAGCGACATGCTGTCCCGGCCAAAGCCCTGGAGCAAGCTGACGCAGAAGGGGCGAGAGCCCTTCATCCGCATGCAGCTGTGGCTCTCGGACCAGCTCGGCCAGGCCATCAGCCAGCAGCCCAGCGCCTCCCAGGGTGAGTGTGGTCGGGGCCCTCTCGTAGGATGCTGCCAGCCCCCCAGAACTGCCATTCCCAGCTGCCATTTCCCTGCTCCACCTTTCATCCTTCCTTCAACCAGAATGCCCTCTGTTGGTGGTTTTAGACTCTAGGTGGCGCCAGGGTTCCTAGAGCAAGTGGAGAAAATACTTTGCTTGCGGAGCCGAAGCCGCAACCCCCCATCCCCTGACCAGAATCGCTGACTGAATCTCTCTTTCCCAGTGATGCAACACGCAGCCTCAGAAGCCTTAGCACAGAGATTTGGGCTGTTACCCATCCATCAGTGATGCACAGGCAGGGTGGGGTCTGAACGTTGCCTGGGTGAGGAAACTCGGGCTCAGAGAGTTACCCAAAGTCACAGAGCAGAGATGGAAGGACAGAATCCGGGGAGGGACTCTAGGAAGCCCACGCTCCCTCCCCCACAACGACCAGTGGGCAGGTCAGTCGGAGTCCGGGTAAGGTGCAGGTATCAACAAGAATACTACCAGAAACATAATGTCAGGCAACAAAAGCATCCCAGGTGATGGTGTTTATTTTAGAAGTTCATGGCCACAAGACAAGACAGCACATTGTTGCAGCATTGGCTACAAGCCTGTGCATTAAAATGTCAAAAAGAGGGGCGCCTGGCTGGCTCAATCGGTAGAGCATGTGACTCTTGATCTCAGGGTTGTGAGTTCAAGCCCCATGTGGGGCATAGAGCTTACTTTAAAAAAAAAAAGTCAAAAAGAGCCACCACTCACCAGCCCGGGAAGAGGGGTTCCATGGGGGAGGGGAGGGCTCTGGCTGGCTCTGTTGCTTTTTGTCTTTAAAACAAACAGGGAGATTTGAAGCAAATAAGGGAGCATTAACATCTATTAAGGGCATGGACCCAGGGAAGGGAAGGAAGATTTACGTTTTCTTTTCAGTATATTTCTATACTTTGAAATATTTTATAATCAAAAATTTTAATTGAAAAACCCTGCTCCATCAGGCAGGTGTAAGGACTAATGCACCCTTTCTAATGACAGTTGCCATTTGTCACACACAAGGCTGAGCATTTGCAGTATCTTCCTCTTTAATCCTCACATCAGTCTTGACCAGAGGGACTATTTGTCATTCCCATCTTACAGAAGAAGAAATGGAGGGTCTGAGTAGCACAGTGATGTGCCCAAGGTTATCAGCCAGTTAGTAGCAGAACCAGGATTAGAATGCAGGGCTTTTAGCCATTAGGGTCCCTAGGAGTGCTTACCCAGAGCCCATAGCTGTGAAAGAGTTCCCATTCTTATGTTGTATTGTAATTAATCTGTTTATTGTTGTAAAACTCACATCATTTACCATTTGAACCATTTTTAAAGTGTACGATTCAGTAGCGTTTAGTACATCCAAAACTTTGTGCAACCCCCCCGCCCCCCCCCCGCTCTCTCTCACCCCAGGACATTCTTATCACCCCAAAAGGAACCCTGTGAGCATTAATCAGTCATGCCCACTCACCCCTCCCCCAGGCCCTGCAACCACCAATCTGCTTCCTGCCTGTGTGGATTTGCCTCTTCTGGACATTCATACATTATGTGGCCTTTTGTGTCTGGCTTCTTTCACTGAGCATCATGTTTTCAAGGCTCATCCATGTTGTAGTCTGTCTCAGTACTTCATTCCTGTCTATGGCCAAATAATATTTCCATGTGCAGATAGACCGCCTTTTGGCGGTTGTGAATGATGCTGCTGTGAACATTCACGCATATGTTTTTGAACACCTGTTTTTGATGCCTTCGGATTATATACCTCAGAGTGGAATTGCTGGGTCGGATGATAATTCTATAACTTACTGAGGAGCTTCCAAACTGTTTTCCATAGTGATTGCACCCTTTTACAGCCTGGGCAGCAATGTCAGGGGAGGGGGGTCCTATTTCTTTACATTCTCACCAACACCTGCTATTCTCTGTGTTTGAAGCCATCCCCGTGGGTGTGAGTTGGCATCTCATTGTAGTTCTGATTTGCATTTCCCCAAGGTCGAATTGTTTTGGCTTTTAAAAATGTCTTTGTAGTGTAAGGATAGGGTTATGCTAAGACAGTCAAGAATGGCGTTCCTGGTGGAAGAACAGCACAAGCAAAAGCTAGGAGGGAGGATCCTTCGCAGATTAGGAAGGGAGTGAGGTCCAGTGGACGCCTTGTCCCTGCCCCTGCCACCAACACCCGCGGAACAGGAAGCCAGGGCCCACATTCATGGAGGCAGAGATGTGGGCAGTGGCTGCTGGCTTGGGGTGGGGGTGGGGGGCTGATCCAACTAAGACCCCCAGAGCCACCACCTGTCCACAACCTAGAGGCAGGAGAGAGATCCATTGCCCACACGGTCCCACATAGTCTGGCCAGGGGGTTGAGTATGGACCTGTTCCAGCCCCATTTTGTCCATGGCCCGGGGAGTTGGGGGTGAGCCGGATGACAGGGGAGCCTTCTGAAGCATGCCCCCCTGCCCCCCGCCCCAGCTGCCCACCAGCAGAGCCTCGGTCAAGTAACAGGCTCTTCGGCCCTGCGCCCAGTGGTCTGCATGGGTACTGCAGCCACTGGTGCCCGAGGCTTGCTTCTCAGAATTCTCTAGCTCCCCCCACGGGGTCTCTGACTCCCGCACTGAGTCTCTCCCACTGTCGTTGTCCTTTCTCCCCCCTCCCTTGTCTTTCTTGCTGCCTTTTTCCACTCTTTGTCCCAGTCTCTCCCCCCCCATCTCCTTCTTTCCCTGTTCCTCTCTCCCACTCTGTGCCTGTCCCTACCCTGTGTCCCCCTGTCGCTTCATCTCTCTCCTTCCATCTCTCCCTCACTGTCTCTCTCCATCATGACCAACTGTCCTGTTTGCCCAGGACACAGGACTTTCTGTCCTACAACCAGCAAAATCCTGGGCAAACAGACCAGGTGGTCACCCTGCTGTCCCCACTCTGCCCTGCCAACATCCGTTTCCAATGCCCTTGCTCAAGCCCCAGCCAACCTGTTTGGGTTCAACCTCCCAGCCCTTTATAATTAGTGGGTTCCTCCTGATAGAGTTGATTTCTGAATCTTTCGATAATTTTGTCGGAAGTGGTACTCGAAGTCTGAGTAGTCAGAAAAGGCTGGCACTGGGGCGCCTGGGTGGCTCAGTCGTTAAGCGTCTGCCTTCGGCTCAGGTCATGATCCCAGGGTCCTGGGATCGAGCCCCGCATCGGGCTCCCTGCTCGGCGGGAAGCCTGCGTCTCTCTCTCCCACTCGCCCTGCTTGTGTTCCCTCTCTCGCTGTGTCTCTCTGTCAAATAAATAAATAAAAATCTTTAAAAAAAAAAAAAAAAAAAGGCCGGCATTCTGCCTGGAGGCTGGCTGATTTCAGGCTCATCATCTGGGTCTCCCTCCATCTCCTCATCCCGCTCCCTCTCTAGTTGGAAATCTGGCCCTTTAGGAGGGGATGCAGTGTTCCAAGAGGCAGATGCCTTTGAAGACTCTCGATTCTCCTCCAGCTGAGCCCAGCTCCTCTCCCATGCCAGTGATGGATGGACTCTCGATACAGCCTCTTGCTTTCCCAGGCTGGCCCTTCCCCACCAGCTCTGTGTCTCTGCTGGTGACAGCGACAAGGGACGTGTCAGCTCCAGCATCACACGGATGCCACCCGAATGAGCCCGATTTGGGGGCGGGGGGAACAATGTGTCTTTATGATGCCAGATGTGGGCTGCCAGCTCCACGGGGCTGCAATGTCACTGCTCAGAACTTTGAGGCTTCACTTTGCACCTTGCAAGGGAACACAGAGGTCCTGGCCAAAATTTATTCACTCAACAGACTTCTGCCCAGCACCTCCTTCCTCCTTCCTCCCCAGGCTCTAGAACTCACCCACGACTAACGTGTGTTCCCGGCCTGCCAGGGGCTTCTAGTGGAGAAGAGGACAGTGTCGGATATAAGCAGACCTCAGCTTGCCGCTACTAGTCCCCGTGTGACCTTGGACACATTGCCCAATAGCTCTGAGCCTCAGTTTCCTCCTCTATAAAATGGGATGACATGGTAGCTACCTCCTAGAGATGTTACAAAGGTCATTGAGATCACATAACATTATTCTGGACATGTAATAAGTACCCAGTAAAAGGAAGTTTTATTAATTATCATCATCATCATCGTTGTCATCATTGTCATCTGGTAAGGGTGAGATCTGGCACAAGAAGGAAATTATAGTGAAGTGTAACAATGTAGTCAAAGTGCTATTATACCTTAAAGGTGTGCACCTCAGGGAAGGGACGTTTGGGACTGGGTCTTGAAGGATGCATAGGAGTTCAAGGTTAGGGAGAAGGCCTTCAGGATGGCAAAAGCATAGGGGCTTAGAAGAGCCTAGGAGGTTGGGTGGGAGGGGATGATTGGGCTGTGGAGAGTAGCTCCAGGTCTGTGGGGTGGGGTTCCTACAAGAGAGTCCAGAGCCTTAAAACACTAGGACAAGGAGAACACATTTCACGTGCAAGGGTCAATGGGGAGCCATTTAAGGTTCTGGAACATAGCAATCCACTTGCTTTCCACAGGGAAGGAAAAATCCATCCAGAGCAGGGGCTCAGGATATTCTTTCTGGAATCAAACCACTGCAGGATGGTTGTGGGGCTCTTTTCACTTCCTAGCCATCATACATTTTTATGCTTCACGGATTTACAGCAGGCAGCAGCCAAATGTCTTGAAGTAGAGGAAACTGTTTCTAATTTGCTGGAAGGTACCAGGTGCACCAGCACTGGGATTCCTCAACCCTCCACCATGGTCCCCACCCCTTTAGGGGCATCTCCTCAGGCACCTCCCCTCGGCCTGGGATAGTCAGGAGGCTCAGCTCATGCCCGAAAGCCCAGTGGGAGACTGACTCCTCAGGAGGTGACCTGCATCCTCTCATGGAGTCCTCTTGACGGCACCGCAGGGAGGAGGGCTGCTGTAGGCATGGTGCCACGTGCTCTGCGGAGCCATTTAACAGATTCAGGGACCGGGGCTCTGGCAAGGTTGTCCCACCCAACTTGTCTTCCAAATGGCCTTTGACAAATGAAAACCGTGGCTTATAAACTCACTATTTAAAGATGTCAGTGTACCGTGGACATCTGGTTTTTTTTAGCTTTATTGAGATACATTTGACATAGTAACATTGTGTAAGTTTAAAGTATACAGTGTGATGATTTCATAGGCATATATATTGCAAAATGTTTACCACAATAAGACTAGCTAACACATCCTTCACCTCACATAATTACCATTTTGTTGTTCTGTTGGGAATAGTGAAGTTCTACTCTCATAGGCAAGTGTCAAGTATATAATGCCGAATTGTTCACCATAGTCACCACACTGTATGTTACATCCCCAGAACTGACTCATCTTATGTGGACGTCTTTTCATTATGTTATTTTTCAATGCTTCAGGGAATCCCCATATTTTATTTAGTTAATCTCTGGTGGTTGGGTTTATAGAGGGTTGCCAACTTACTTTTTGGAACTTTTCATTTTTGAAGTAATTTCTAATTAATTGAAGAGTTGAAACAATGGAACAACAGACTCCCTGTACCCGACACACAGACTCACCAGTTGCTTATTTTGCCATGTTTGTGCCTTTCTCTCCTGACCACTGGAGATATTAGTTCATATCATGTCCCTTTACCCCTAAATGCTTCAACAAGCATTTCCCAAGAATGAGAAACCTGACAATGATACAATACCATTGATGTAGCCCACTATCTATATTCAGGTTTCTTTGGTTGTCCCAATAATATCCTTTATATAGTTTTTTAAAGTAAACTCTATGCCCAGTGTGGGGCTTGAACTCACAACCCCAAGATCAAGAGACTCCACAGACTGAGCCAGCCAGGCACCCGCCCCATCCTTTATAAAATTTTGTTTCTCCCTGTCCAGGATCGGAGTCAGGAATACTTGTATTTTGTAGTCCTGTCTCTTTAGTCTCCCAATTTGAACAGTCTTCTGCATCTCTTTTTTTCCAGTTTTGACATTTTTGAAGCCCAGAAGCCAGTAATTCTATAGACAGCCTCAATCCGGCTTTGTCTGCTGCCTCCTCGTGATTAGGTTCAGGCCCTGCACTTTGGGCAGGAATATCACAGAAGTGAAGTGAAGCTGTGTCCTCAGTACATTGCAGCAGGAGGAACCAATTGTTGATTTGTCCTTTCACTGGTGATGTTACCTTTGGTCCTTTGGTTAAGGTGATGTCTGCCAAGTAGCTGTATCCTGTAGAGTTACTGTTTTTCCCTTTGTAATTAGTAAGTATCCTATAGGGAGATACTTTGAGACCATGTAAATATGCTACTCTTGATCAAACTTTCGTCTGCTAGTTTTTGCATCCAGGATGGTCCCTGCCTAAGATACTACTATGGTGGTTGCAAAATGGGCTGTTGCCAACACTTGGCTCCAACAAACACCCAAACCATGTGTGTCTGTTCCAAATGGCAGTGACTGCCTTCTCTGTCTCTCTGTGCCCACAGCCAGTCCCACGGAACCAAGGTCCTCACCGTCCCCACCACCTAGCCCCACAGAGCCGGAGAGGAGCTCCCAGGAGCCCTTGATCCTTGCACTGGAGGGCAGCAAGGAGAACCAGCAGCCGGAGGGACGCTCCAGCTCCTCGCTGGGGGGGAAGATGTACTCGGGCAGCCAGACCACAGGGGGTATCCAGGAGATTGTGGCCATGTCCCCCGAGCTGGACACATACTCCATCACCAAGAGAGTCAAAGAGGTCCTCACGGACAACAACCTAGGTACAGGGTGGCGGGAATCAGGGATGCTGCCTCCTAGCCTGTTTGGCTCTTACTTGCTTTGAGCAGAGTGCCCACAGTGAGATCCTGGGGCCCAAGGTCCAGCCTGCAGGGGCTGGTCAGCCCAGAGGCAACCAGGACCCTCTGGGAAGCATCTGACTCTGACCTGGTTCCCTAGAGTAGGACAAACGGGGGGTGAGTGCAGGTCTGATGTGACCTGAAATCCTCAGCCCACAGCGACAGTGAGCCTCTAGCACAATCCTGACACAGGCTCAGGCCCCTTGTCCTCAGGGGACACAGGAGAAACCTGTTCTCTTTCACTCTATGGATCACAAACTCCTCTGAGTCTCCATTGCCGATCATGACCCTCTCCCAGAGGGATGCGCACAGACCCCGAATTCTTCACTGTAATTTCTATTATAAAAATAAGACATGTTCCTTATTTTAAAATATCAAACAGTATAGAAAAAAAAGCTAAAAAGTAAAATTCCCCTAAGCCCCCAATCATACTCCAGTTTTTATATATCTTTGATACTTCCTAAAAACATTCAAGAATATATGTATACCTGATTTTTTATTTTTTTCTATGTAGATGAATTTGCATACATACTATCCTATAACTGGCTTTTTAAAAGTGAACCCTGTTTTAGACACCCTTCCACATTAGAATGATCAGAACACCTGCAGTCTTCTTCCCTGTTGCCAAGTGTTGCAGACCCCCCACATTTTTGACCCACTTGATGAGCATTTTGTTTGTTTCCAATTTCCTTCTGCCTCTGAAACGTGGTTTCATGCGTTTCATGCGTCTTTGTGCCTTTGAGCAAGTAGGACTGGAGGGAATTGCAGGATCAGAGAATATACGCATTGAAATTTTGATACAATATGTCAAATTACTTACTAACGAGGTAACACTAATTTGTACACACAAAGTTTTCAGACCTGCTCCGGGATCTCCTAGGAGTGAAGGAAATCTAAATTGTGAAAGCATTTTTGTTGGTAGCTGTTGGGTCCCCTACCCCCAACCTCCTATTTTGCAGAAAAGTCCCTTCCAGTTTCCCCCTGGGTGTGGGTTCCCTCCCGCATGTGTATGGTGCTTCCCTCTGAGTTAGTGGAGACGTCCCGGGTTCTCTTTTTCTTGTCTCTCCTGGGCGCACTCGGCCCAGCCTGGGGTAACAGGTTGCCCTCCCCTGTCCCTAGGGCAGCGGCTGTTCGGGGAGAGCATCCTGGGGCTGACACAGGGCTCCGTGTCTGACCTGCTGTCCCGCCCCAAACCTTGGCATAAGCTGAGCCTAAAGGGACGGGAGCCCTTTGTACGCATGCAGCTGTGGCTCAATGACCCCCAGAATGTGGAGAAGCTGAGGGACATGAAGAAGCTGGAGAAGAAAGGTGAGCACTGGGTATTCTGGGCGTGGCTTCAGGTTCTTCCATTGCAACCATATCTAGTTGTAACCCAAAGAAAGCCAGCGCCCCAAGGCCCCATCTCAACCTGGTGTGGGGCTGCAAAACACAACAATCCCCCAGCGCATAATTGAAAGCAACTAAACCATTTACTGTTTCTCCCATGAAAACCCCTATACCCCAACTCTCTCAGCATCCTTCCATACACCCATAGCCGCTTCAAAGTCTTTTGTCAACCCCAACTGCACATTCCCCAGAATGCTCTCTGTCTGATCCCCCTTTGCCTGTAACCCAGACTCTACACAAACAAAGCACAAAAGTGGCCCAGCAGACAGGAATTCTCCCTCCTGGGGGTGGGCGAGGAGATTGCAGATTCTTCCATCATCCAATGTTATATCCCTGAAAAACTGAGCCGGCCCTGAGCACCTGCTGTGTGCCCGCCCACTCTCATGCTGTGATGAAGGGAGTCTAAAAAAGCTCGAGGTTGGGAGAGGAGATACAAGGAACTGAAAAGCTGTCGCTCAGGGCACCAGGGCAGTTCCCGGTGAGGGCCCAGGGCCAAGCCAGGCTGTGAAGGGCCCACTCCCTGTTGGCCTCAGACAACTCTGCACTTGAGAACTTGGCCCGCCACTTCCTGGCTCTGTGACCTTGGGCAAGTCGCTCCCTCTCTTTGTGCCTCTCCTCCTTCGTCTGAAGAGTCTCAGGGCATTGCTGTTTACAGCAATTAATTACATCCTCCATTCTTGAAGCGGGCTTCTTTTCCCCACATTTTGGTGATTTGGGGTTGAGATGCATCATGCAATTATGGGGATCATTTAAATGAATGTCCTGCCCTGGCCCCGCAAGACTGTAGTGAAATTCAGTGACACTTCTGTCAACCAAGAGACTATAGCATAGCACCTGGTGTTGAGCATTTCCTATCTCTGAGCACCCAGCTAAGCTCTCTGCATACTTAACACCTGGGTGCTAACGACCAGACTTCAGAGGCAGGTGTGGGCAGACAAGCATCTCAGCGGAGGGTTTGGAAGGATGTGGAAGCAGGAGCAGAGGAGGGAGGAAAGGATGAAACTGGCAGTGGGCCCCAGAGTGTGAGGCACCGGCCCAGAGCCGCCCCCACCCCTGCTCCAGCCGCCACTAGGGGATGACCCGGCCTCTGGTCTGCACCCCCTCAGTGCTTCCTTCCCCCGCCTGCCCCAGCCTACCTCAAGCGCAGGTACGGTCTCATCAGCACTGGCTCAGACAGCGAATCCCCAGCCACCCGCTCGGAGTGCCCCAGCCCCTGCCTGCAGCCCCAGGACCTGAGCCTCCTGCAAATCAAGAAGCCCCGAGTGGTGCTGGCGCCCGAGGAGAAGGAGGCACTGAAGAAGGCCTACCAGCTGGAGCCCTACCCCTCCCAGCAGACCATCGAGCTCCTCTCCTTCCAGCTCAACCTCAAGACCAACACCGTCATCAACTGGTTCCACAACTACAGGTACGGTGCCCGGCCGTGCCTGCTGGGAGGGTGGCCGGAGTGCGGCCGGACCCCTGCCCCATCCCAGGCCCAGGGGGGAGCCCAGCTTGGCCTCTGGGAGGTATGGCCCAGGTGTTTAGATTCAGAGTCTAGGCAAACCTGGGCATAAATCCCAGCTCCACCATTTCCAGCTGTGAGCCCCTGAGCACGGCGCTTCACCTCCCTGATTCGGAGTCTCCTGACCTATAAAATGGGAACTGTAGTGGGATCTGTTTTCTGGAGTTGAGCACTGATTCAGTGGGCTACCATATTTACATAACATACTGGCCACATGGTATGGGGTAGGTGATGATACTGTTGTCACCTATCTTAATTATTACTTCACCCAGTTTGTGTCTGCCTCTCTGAAGGGACAGGGAATGGTGTTTGGGGCATAGGACTGAGGAGCCCTAACTACCCATTGAGCCTCATGTGGGAGCCCTGATTTGGGACTATTGGCCTCTCCCACTCCGGAGGCCAAAAGAAACCCCTCTGGCAGCCCCTCAGTCTCCCCCCGCCTGGAGGAGTGGGTGATCCCTATGTCTGCGGCTGCCTCCCACTCACCGGTCCCTAGTCTTGGGGGTCACCGACTTAACAGTGGCTGGGCTTCTGGGAGTTCAGCGCCGGGGCTGGCTGGGAGCGTTGACGGGGTTCAGCAGTGCCCGAGGAGACTGCAAAGGGGCTTCCTGAGTTCAGCTGAGAGCCCTGTGGAGAAGGCTTGATGGGATTCCAGGGACCATCTCTGAGCTTCTCTCCACCCCCCCTCCGCCAAGCTTCCTGAGCAAGAAAGGTCTCTGGTGTCCATGCG
Organism: Callorhinus ursinus; assembly: GCF_003265705.2. Taxonomy (NCBI): domain Eukaryota; kingdom Metazoa; phylum Chordata; class Mammalia; order Carnivora; family Otariidae; genus Callorhinus; species Callorhinus ursinus. The sequence goes on along the minus strand of NW_027397103.1, from coordinate 9,560,453 downwards.
GTGCCAGAGAGAGTCCATCCACGTGTTCCAGGGGGCAGGGAGAAGAGGAAGGAGGAACCTGGAAAGGTGGAACATTTGAAATCTCCTCTCTCCACTGCCCAGGCATGGGCACCCCAAAGACCTGAGTTCAGTCCCACCTCGGCTGTGTGTTCTTGGGCAAGTTACTGTACTTCTCTGGGTCTCATCCCTATTTTACAGATAGGGCAGATAAGGAATCTAATACTTAACCCACAATGCTGAATCAAGGATCAAATGAAAAAACGTCAGGCATAAATATATTGTTAAATATTGCTGCTTATGATCTGGCTCAGATTCAGGGCCTTCCAAACAGCAAAGAACACAGGTCCCTAAATCCTCACATCCTCCTTCCCTTCCTGCGGAATATGGGGATGTCCTCTCCCCTCTTGTTCCCCGTAGGAACTGAGCACTCCATTTTTATCCAACGTATTCATTCAACAAATAGTTACAATGTATGCACAGTGACCCAGGATCTGGAGATACAGGGGTTCAAAGCCATCATCCTGGGGCGCCTGGGGGGCTCAGTCAGTTAAGCGTCTGCCTTCAGCTCAGGTCACGATCCCAGGGTCCGGGATCAAGCCCCGCATCAGGCTCCCTGCTCAGCGGGGACTCTGCTTCTCCCTCTCCCTCTGTGATCTCTCTCGCTCTCACTGTCTCTCACTCTCAAATAAATAAAATCTTAAAAAAAAAAAAAGCCATCATCCCTGCCCTTAGAGAGCTTAAAATTGTGAACCAGATCATTTTACTACAACCTAATTGCTGTAAAGGGAGGAATAAGGGGCTGAGGGAAAAGGGAATTCTGTCCAGGGAAGACTACAGAAGAGGTGGCATTTAAGCTGGGTTTTAAAGGATGACTAAGAATTTGCACCGAGGAGCAGAGAGAATTCCACTCCAAAAATAAGAAACTGGTCTCAAAGAGTTACAGGAGAACATATCATTTCCTTTCGTAAATGTTTATTGAGCACCTGCTCTGCACCAGGCACTGAAGAGAACAAGACAAAGCCCTTGCCCTTACTATCTCTTACAGACCAGCAGGGACAGTCACTACTACATGAGCATTCATAGTAATACATCATTACAAACTGCACTGAACTCTGGGAAAGGTGAACAACAAGATGTTTTGAGAATAAATTATCAGGGAGGGGTGCCGGGGTGGCTCAGTCAGTTAAGTGTCCAGCTCTTGGTTTCAGCTCAGGTCATAATCTCAGGGTTGTGGGATTGAGCCCCGAGTCAGGCTCTGCACTCAGAGTGGAGTCTACTGGAGATTGTCTCCCTCTCCCTCTGCTTCTCCCCCTGCTCGTGTGCTCGCTCTCTCCCTCTCTCAGATAAATAAATATAATCTTTAGCGGTGCCTGGGTGGCTCAGTCATTAAGCATCTGCCTTCGGCTCAGGTCATGATCCCGGGGTCCTGGGATCGAGCCCCGCGTCGGGCTCCCTGCTCCGCGGGAAGCCTGCTTCTCCCTCTCCCCCTCCCCCTGCTTGTGTTCCCTCTCTCGCTGTGTCTCTCTGTGTCAAATAAATAAAAATTGTTTAAAAAGAGAGACTATTTATACTATGGTGTGAATGACTATTAGCCTCATATTTATATTTGTTCTACAGTTTAGATCGTCTAATGATGGAACTTCAGACACTGAGCCATCCTAAACGCCCCCTCCATTCTCACCTCAGTGGAACCCACTGGGCTCTCCCTGATCGCAGGAGCTCTTCCCTCTTCTAGAGGAGACTGAGGGTGAAGGTGGAGTCCCCTGGATGGTGGGCTAATGCCACCTTTGTAGAGGGACTGGAGACTGAACCAGATGACCGCTCAGAGTCCTTGTGGGCCCAGGCTACTGGGATGGGACCCCATCGCCAAACTGGACAGGGAGCCAGGGAGGCAAGGGAGTGTAGCCCGATCCCTGGGCTGCCAGCCCGACTGCTTGCTCTGTAGTCATGGCAGTCCCTGTGCTTCTCTGAGCCTTGTTTCTTGTATCTGTAGGAATGAGACTAATATCCTTTTCCTAATAAGGTTATTATGAAAAATAAATGAAATAATCTGCAAAAAGCACTTGGCCCGGTGCCTGATACATGATAAGCAGCCATTAACGTGATGTGTGTAACTTACAATTTTTAGTATTCTATATCAATAACTTGTACTTTATTATCAATATAAATGGGCAGAGGGCTACAGCAGGTAGCTGAGGAAGCCATTCTGTTCTATGACCTTGAGCGAGTCATTTGACTTCTCTGGACTTCATTCTACTGTTAGGAAAATAATGAATGGGGTTAGTCCCAATCCTGACCTGTCCTGCTTAAAACGTGTGTAAGACTGAGGTGCCCTCTGATGGCAGGGGAGCAGTTGGAGTGAAGAGAGAGCGAATGGGTTCTGGACTGGAATCTGGGCTTGCCAGGTTCTGCTCTGCCCACGTGCCGTGGTGACCTGTACAAGTCACTCTTCGCACCTCGGTTTCCCCGTCTGGGCTGATGTCTAAGAGCCCCCACAGGAAAGAAGCAGAGAGATGTTGCCACAAACTAGATCTGGGTTTGACTTCAAGAAATGCTCTAGACTGGTGCTGTCCAAAAGAAACATAATGCAAGCCACATGGGATTTAAAATTCTCTAGTAGCCACATTAAAAAACAGAAATACGTGAAATTAATTGTAACAGTGTATTTAGCCTAATGTAACCATTTCAGTGTGTAATCAATATAAAAACTTTACCAATGAGACCTTTTACTTTTCTTTGTATTAAGCCTTCAAAATCCAGTGTGTATTTTAACCCGTACAGCACATCTCCATTCAGACTAGCCACATTTTAAGTGCTCAAGAGCCACGTGTGGCCAGTGGTTCCTCTTTTGGACAGCGCAGGTCTAGATCATGAACTTTGGAATCCAGCAATCCTGAGGTCAGGCCCTGAACTCCACTACTTAGTGGCTGTGTGAGGCTTGTTTCCTCCTGTGTGAAGTAAGGATAATAATAGCACCCACTAGTAAGGTTGTTGACAGGACTTACTAAGACACCGCATGTGAGGAGGCCCCTGGGAAAGTGGGTGGGGTCAAAATGCCACTTGTCTGGATTGAGTCCCGCCCCTCGCTCACCACCATCTCTGCCCCAGGTCCCGGATGCGCCGGGAGATGTTGGTGGAGGGGACCCAAGACGAACCAGACCTTGACCCCAGTGGGGGTCCTGGCATCCTACCACCAGGCCACTCCCACCCAGACCCTACCCCGCAGAGCCCCGACTCTGAGGCTGAGGACCAGAAGCCTACCGTGAAGGAACTGGATCTTCGGGAAGGCTCTGAGGAGAGCATCACACCCCCAACCACCCAGGACAAGGCCCAGGTGAGGATTAAGCAGGAACAGACTGAGGAGGATGCAGAGGAAGAGGCGGGCAACCAGCTCCAGGACTCAGGGGAGCCAGACAAAGGCCAAGGTTCCCCCAAAGAGGCGCATCCTGACCGTCCGGGTAACGACAGACTCCCTAAAGTGGCCCCGGGGCTCCTCCTTCCAGGCGGGACCACGCCGGACTGCCCCTCACTACAGCCCCCCCAGGAGGACGAGGGCGGGGAGCGGCTCCACCCGGACCCTCTAAGTTTTAAGTCGGTCTCAGAGTCCTCGCGCTGTAGCCTGGAGGTGTCCCTGAACTCACCCTCGGCTGCCTCCTCGCCGGGCCTCATGATGTCTGTGTCACCCGTCCCTTCCTCCTCAGCCCCCATCTCCCCGTCCCCACCCGGCGCCCCTCCTGCCAAAGTGCCGAGTGCCAGCCCCATCGCCGACACAGCTGGGGCTTTGCACCCCAGCGCCAAGGTGAACCCCAACCTGCAACGGAGACACGAGAAAATGGCCAACCTGAACAGCATCATCTACCGGCTGGAGAGGGCTGCCAATCGGGAGGAGGCCCTGGAGTGGGAGTTCTGAAGGCAGGGGCACGAGGGCAGAGGGCATCCCAGGGGGCCAGCTCTCCCCCTCTCACTCACGCTCCCAGACGGGGTGGGGGAAGGAAGGAAGGAACTCAGCCATCCAGATGTGGACAGCAGCGTTACGCAGTTTACGTTCTTTGTTGTAATCCTAGTTCTGTGACGTTGTGAGTGAGCGGGCGGGCCAAGTGCCACTGCCTCTTCTTTGGGGCACCCCTCGCCCCCCCACCCCGGGAGCATCCTCTTCCCCACCCCGGCCTCTCTGCGGGAGGCAGAAGCGACGTGGCACCACATTTTCACCTGGAAACTCCAAACTCTTTTAGAAAAATAAATATTTATAGACCTCTTTTAGATATTTTAATAAAGGATCCTTTGGAATTTATTCCCAGCCAATGCTGTTTTGATATTACAGAGAGTTATAAAATCAGGATGCTGTCACAACTGTTGCGAAGTATACCCTGAAGTTGTGTCGTTTTTGCCACTAGATGAGATTAAAAGAAGACGATTGTTCAAAGCCATCACGAAACACTGTAAGACTGACCAAAATTTAGACAACCCTTGAGCTGCGGGTTTTTTTTTTCCCATATCTGTCTGTGAGACACAGCACATTGCTACTGCCCTTCCAGAAACCGTGCTGAAAAGAAAAAGTCCAAAAGACTCTAAATGAAAACCTCGATGCCGTTGAGGATGTGTTTCATTCTGGTGGTCTGTTTTGCAACCTTGATAACACAGAACGTCCCGTGCCGTTGTCAGTGTTGTAGAGGCGTGGGCTGCGGCCAGCCATGCTCCCCAAGACGTGACACGGTACAAAACTGCTTCCAGTCCCGCTCATCAGAAACCTGGGGGCCGCCGGGGTTGGACACCCAGCCTGTCCGTCTGCAGACAAGATGTGTTTCTGGATCCTTCGGAAAGCCAGGCGAGGGGTCAGGTGATTGGAGGGCAGCACTTGAGCTAAAGTGACCCCGTTCGCCCACCTGAACCGTGGCCACGGCACAGGAAGTCTCCCCACTGGCTTTCCAGAGCAGGACTGCAGCCGTCATCTTCCCCTCCCTGTGTTCTAAGAAAATAACAGCGTTGGTCATCCCACGAGTACCCAGCACCAAAAAGTAGATTCCTCCAACTAGAGACCCCAGCTCCCTTTACCTTGCCATCTCCTCTCTCAAGCTGACCCAAGTGCTGTTTCTGGAAGGCATCTGCAACTCCCAAACCCACACAGAACAAAGCGAGAGGGTTGAGGGCACTGCAGCATGACCACCGTATCTCTCAGTCTGCCCTCCTGCCTTCCAACACACGACATTCTGGGGAGCAAAGACTCAATCCCCCCAACTCAGAGAAGCCCTTCCTTTAGCATCTTCATCGTCAGGGTTTCTGGTGGGAGAGTTCCCAGTTTGGATGGAACAGCCACCGTATTGGTTTTTGACTCTCTTCTGTTTTTCTTTCTTTTCCTTTCTCAAACTCTCTGTGGGAAGGCTGAATTGGTGACTCCCCAGCTGAATCCAGAATGACGATGAAAAGGTGGCCTTAATCGGTGCCAGTCTAGTGCCGGGGGAGATAGCTGAGGGCTTTCAAGGATGCAGCAAGCATTTTGAAACCAGGCCGGCAAAATCCAGTGACCAGAAGGGGACAACTGAGGGCTGTTCCAGAAATCTCAACTCTCATGCACCCAGGCCAGGCTGCAGTCTCCACAACCAACGAAGAACAACACAAACCCTGCAGGAAAACATCCTTTTCCACACACCCAGGCTATGCATTGAAGAGTTTTCCACTGTATACATTTTTATCCAGATGAAGGTATTTTTATATTTTGACAATAGGAAACAGTGACCAATTTTCAGAGTAATCAAATCTGGAACAAACGAAACATCTCCTTTTAGCCACCACCGCCCTGTCGCAATTAAGACAACCGTGAGGGAACACACCACTTTCTACTGTTGAAACCCACACAACATTGAAATCCAGGCTCACCCGCAGACTACAGATCTTAGAGGACTAAATCTGGCTTTGTGTGACGGGATTTGATTAAGCACTTAGCATATAGTCTTTTGAACACGGAAATCCTGTTGTACTTAAAGCTAGCAGACCCATGAACAACTTTGTCAGGTTCGCGTCCTATAATGGTAAAAACAAAACAAAAACCCACAAAACTGTTTCTATGAGAGATTGATGAACTTTGTTTAAAATTTTAAAAAGAACACGTTCTGTAAACGCGTCGCTCAATACAGAATTGTATAATAATGTCTGGGTGTCCTGCTTGCTTTGTTCTAGAGCTGGGGATGCAAACTGGGGGTCCGAGCTGGCCCTCAGAGGTGTTTTACAAGATGTTTTGTAAAAAAACAACAACAACAACAACAACAAACTGGCTTTTAAATTAGTCTGCCACCACTAAAATATGGGGGTATGTCACCTAAAAATCCTAATTACTGGCTTTTCTTGAAAACCATAAGATCTGGCCACACTGGACCCAAGTTCCAATGTGACAGCAGCTCCCCCCCTTTTAGAGAGGACATTGGCTGTGATGAGCCTCAGTCCTCACCTGTGCCACCTCCCTGGGTCCTGTGGACATCTCTGTTGGAGATTGTGCTGTGGGCTCCGGCAAAGGAAAATGGGTCGGATTCCATTTTTCTCCTCAGTGCAGCAGGGTAGAAGCAAGTTAATCTCTGGGGCTGAGATCATGCCCTGCCCAAATCAGTGGCCACAGGTCATGGCCCCAGGATCACCCAGTTTATAAGCTGCGCCCACCTCAGTGGAGTGAGGAGCAGGTGACCCCGGTCTCCCAATAGGAAAAGGCCAAGACGGACTTCCTAGTAACCAACAGAGCATCGCCCCTTTCCATGATGTATAACTTGGGCCTTGGTTTCCCCGTCTGAGAAATTAGGGGTATCACAGCCGCCAGCTCGGGAGGTGATTATGAGGAATAATCATGCACATAAATTATTTTACAGTGTGGCACATCAGGGCTCAACATTACCTATTGTTATCACGAGCAGGGGTCAGTTTCTTTCAACCCGTGCTGGTGAGTCTCTGCTTCTGGCTACAGGTTTTTTTCTTGACCAGTAACGTCAGGAGAGTCCCTGAGGGGGCATTACTCACCCGTGAGCCAAGGCCACATGGTGTCCCAAGACAGACCTTTCCTGTCTGGAAACCTTCCACACGTCCTTAAAGTGGGAATTAAATGATTAATTACCTTCATTACGATAATTACTCCAAACCAGCAGGATGGCCCCCTGTCAAGGCAGGGAGAGCAGCATTGTGTAAGGCCAAAGGCCCCCGTCCATGGAGGCGCCAAGCTAGCCCTTAAGGGTGACATCTCAGGCAGGACTGGCCTTCTCCTGGAGAAGAGAAGGATGAGAGTCAAGAGCTCCGGGTGAGGGGCCAGACCACCTGGTCTCAAGCCTCGCTCCACCTATTGGAGCCATAGGACCCTGGGTAAATGCCTAAACTGCTCTGTGCCTCAGTTTCCCCAAGCTGTACAGTGGAAGCAATAGTTATGGCACCTTCCCTATAAGGTTGTAAGGATTCAAATGAAGCAAAGCCATGGCCTGACCCTTTGGACCCTCGGTTCACAGCTCTGGAAAAACAGAAGGCAGAAATCCCCAGGATGTGGCCCCAGGGTGTAGGTGGGGGCTGGAGTAGAGAAGAAGCCACATCTGACACAAGCCACCTAAGAACCTGTGGAAGCAGGTGCCCCTGCCTTTGGGAACTAAAGCTCCATCCTGGGCCATCATCTTTGGTGTTGACATTGTCTGCAGTTGCTGTCCATCTGGAGTGGAAAATGCAGTAAAAAACACAGAAATGTGGAATGCTGAACTAGGGAGCACAGGCGAGGGGGAGTGGAGAGACCAGAAAGGTACGAGAAGGCAGAGAAGGCCTCGGAGGAGGGTGATGGTAGGTTTCGATCAGGGGACAGGGGAGAGCAGAGAGCTGAGCTGGGGGAAAGTTGGTAACTTTCTGTCCGGGTAATAAGTATTTATTGAGTGCCTATGTGTGCTCAGTGATCCAATGGCAGAAACATGGGGAACCATGAGAGTATGAGTAGTGAGATCCAGGAAGGCTTCCTGGAGGAGAGGACATCTCAGCTGATAACCTGAAATACTATAGGAGTTAGAGGAGAAGCAGGGACAAGAACATGGAGAAACAGGTCCAAAAGAGGCTGGAATTTGAGGTGGGGTGGAGGAAGGAAGAAGGATGAGGGTCCGATCCTGAAGATCCTTGAGCCATGGTGGGAAATACCTTTCTCCTGAGGGTACCGAGATCCATGGACAGTGTGAGGCAGGGGGTTGCTATGGGCAGACCAGCATTCTTAGGAAGTTAGGAGACTCCATCTGCCTGGAGAGGTGGCAAGCCAGAGAAGAGCAGCAGGCCCACGCCTACCATAGGCCCTGACCCTCAGGCCACTATGGTCCTTGCTTCCTGACCCTCAGGCCACTATGGTCCTTGCTTCCTACTCCCGCCCTCCTTTGGCTCCTAGTTAAGCTCCTGCACTGGGCCAACAGCCCCATCTCCCATCACCTACTGGTGAGTGAAAAAACCAGACCTCACCTGGCTGATTAACCCATGACTGCCAGGGTGGCTATTCTAGAGATCATTCCAAAGGCCAGGCTCTCAGGGAGTCTGCTTCTCCCTCTCCCTCTGCCTCTCCCCCTGCTTGTGCTCTCTCTGTCTCTCTCTCTCAAATGAATAAATAAAATCTTTTTTAAAAATAAAGAAAAATAAAGGCCAGGCTCTCCATAGCTAAAGGCCCAGGGTATATGTTGCTCTAGAATCTGGGCTGCCTTTGCAGGCACCCTGGAGGCTGAAGTCACCCCCATAAACCCAAGGGCAGTAGGGAAGGGGCAGGGAACAGCATCGTGAGTGACCTTAGCCAAGGTGACTCCTCACCCCAGGTCAGTTTTCCCATCTGCCACAATGAAGGGATAAGACCGTTGGTTTCGTGATCTTCTCCAGCCCCCCAGGGCGTAGTTGTTAAAAGCACTAGCTTTGGACTCAGCCTGGCCTGGGTTTGACTCTCCACTATCAGGTAATCTGGGGTCCTTCGATGAGACTCAGTTTCCTTATCTGTAAAATGGACCAGATCATAGTAATATCTACCTGTGTTTGCTGACTCTTACCATATGACAATGCCAAAACTTAGTGGCTTAAAACAGTAAACGTTTACCTCTCAATCTCTGTTGGGTCAGGAATTTGGGAGTGGCGTAACTGGGTGGTTCTGGCTCCTGGGTCCCTCATGAGGGTACCATGAAGCTGCCAACCACGGGGCTGCAATCTCCTGAGGCTGTTCCAGGGCTGGAAAATCTGCTTCCAAGATGGCGTCCTCCCATGACTGGCGGGCTGGTGCTGACTTGTTGGCTGAGGGCTTCCGTTCCTCTGTCAGGGCTGCTCCAGTGTCCCCACAACAGGGCAGCCAAGAGGGAGCAAGGCAGAGGCTGCACTGTCTTCCGTGACCCAGATCTGTAAGCCCTACTGTCACTCCCACAGTATTGCCTTGGCCACACAGGCTTGCCATGATTCAGTGTGGCAGGGGACAACACACAGGCACAGGCACCAGGAGGCAAGGATCATCAGGACCCATCATGGGGGCTGGCTACCACACTGCCTCAGAAGTTTCTCTGGAGACTAAATTAGCATTTCCTAAGCATGGCCCTAAAATTCCCTGTTTCCTACTCAAAATGCAGCTTCATGGGCCCTGCCCCAACCCACTGACCCAGATTTCCAGGAGCCAGGGCCCAGGAATCTGCATTTTAAACCATACCCACCCACCCCCAGGTGACTAGGCTGTCACAGGTGTCAGTAAATGGGAGGCAGATCTAATTTCATCGTGGTGGTCCCACTGGGTATGCCAGGCCCCTGGAGGGATCCTGGTGAAACAGAAGAGCACGGGTGTGCAGAACAAACATTCCCTGGGTGTCTTGGCATAGTCGGGAACGGCTGGGTTGAGAGAAATTTTGATCCATGTAGAGATGTGCGAATGGCTTATTGGGAAGATCCAGGGGAGACCCTGTGAAATCCAAAGGCAGGAGGTTCAGCCGGGCTTTGGGGCACCAGACGGTCTCTCTCTCAGGCCGCCTCACACCTGAGTCTGTTCCTCCCAGTCCGAAGTTCCCAGGACCCTGCCTGGCTCAGCTTGCGTCTGAGACCAACTCCTGCCCCACCAACCATAGTCAGGGAGGGAAGAATCGCGGGAGCTCAGGGGCAGGGGAGGCAGTGGTTGGCATCTCAGTGCCAAGCCCGGGGTGGGGGGGGCCGGTGCACCGACAATCTGGGAGGTTGCAATCTGGGAGGCCTGCATACTCTGCCCTGGGATCTCGGCCCCACAGCCAGAGAAATGACCACAGTTCCCCCGGAAATTGACGGGCGTGCAGTGGCGGCGGCCCCAGCCCCCAAGTGCTTCCAGAGCTGCTCCTGGTAAGAACAGCTGTGGCCGTGGCCCCAAGTGCGATCAGAGCAAGCCGGCTCTGACCCGTCAGGAGCAGGCAACCATTTTGATGAAACCCTAAGTAAAAAAGCGGTTCGTGGGCCCACCTTTTAAAAAGTCCTCATCAGAAAATGCAAATCTGGAGTTGAGCTTCATTAAGCAGTTTATCATTTTACTGCTCTTGAAGAGTTTCATTTTATATGCTGCGATTTTAGAAATTGGGACAGGTAGTCGGAACTTTTCGATAACCAAGTTTGTGTTAAGGTGAGGTAAGGTATCTGGGGAGGGGTTGGGGGGAGTGGACAGTTGGGACAAAACAGCCCCTCTTAGAACGTAAGGTGCAGTGCTATTCTTTCAATATTTGTTCGCTCAGAATAGTAGGTGGAAGGCTTCCAAGGAAAGGATGTCCCGGGGAATACCATCCAGCACTAGCCTTCACCCCACTGAGCTGACAACAGCCCTACATTTGGTCACCTAGAGCCATGCTCCTTAGAGGGAACAGCTACAGTCACTCGAACTTACCTATTAGGAAGCCTCTGGCTGCAAAGAAAAAAAAAAAAAAGTCCCTCTCAAAGCTTTAAACAAGGACATTTATTACCTCAAATAACGAGATGTTCAGGGGTAGGGCAGTCTCCTTGTCCGTTGACTTGTCAGTTCAAGGATATCTTCAAATGTGTACAAAACCCAGCAGGGCCTATTTTCCTTAGTGTGGCCTACGTTGTGATCACAAGATGGCTGCCACAGCTCCAGGCATCAGACATAACTTACCCCCAGAGAGCAATGAAGAGCTCCTCATTGTGTCTCTTTTCAGAAACAAGAAGACCCTTCTACTCACATATCATTGGCTGAAATTTGGTCACACAGCCATTCTTTAGCAGCTAAAGTTGATCCCTGAAAGTCAAGTGGGAGCAGCACAACTAACCATTTAGGGTGGATGGATGGATGTGGGTAACCAGCCCATAGCTTCTGGCCTGGTTGCCCTCTTTGAGGTTCTCACCCCTACCCCAAGTGGCTTCTCAGAATATCCCTCTGAATATATACAATATGCCCCAAACACTGTCTGGGTAAGGACAATTTCCTCTACTTTGTCATGCTTCTGGGATGTTTTAGTCATCCTTACACACGTGCCCCAAACATCGCCCCTTGGGCGGAAACACTGACATATTAGCAGGTGGATGCACACCACTCGTATTGACTGACTTGTCTCCCCTCCCGCCTTTCAGGGGGTTGCAAGGAAACATTCCAGCCCTAAAAAGCCTGGCAGGTGAGGGCACCCTTGTGACCACCACCACCCCCACACACACCACCCCCGTCTCTCTCCTGCTACTTCTTCCATCCTATACTCCAGGCCCTGCAGAGGTTGTGGTCACAAATACCACAGGCAGCACCCTGACTCAGCCTGTGTGGGGAACCACTTCCCCAGCTCCCATGTCAAGCTGTGGTCCTAGGAGAGGTGGAAGTAATTACTCAGCATACACTGAATGCTCACACTGGCATGATTCCCTGACCTTGATACTTTTCATTTCTTATTCTTGAACTTGTTCTGTGGACTGAGGACGGTAGATTGCTCATCCTAAGCCACATCTTCCTGAGTGTGCATGATTTTTCCCGGCTGGCTAGGGAGACATGTGACTCAAGTTCTGAATCCACGTTAGGAAGACCTAGGGCCTGGTCCGTCATGTTGGGTGACCTTGGGCCAGCCCCTCCCCATCTGTGAATCCCCCATTAGCCCAGCAAACAAGCTCTGATGAGTCTAAGATACACAGCATGAGCACCATCACCATCCCCCCTGTGCTCATAGCAGACATCACTAATCAATCACAGGCTCTTTCTCTCTGAACCAGCACTGATGCCAGAATTCTCCTCACTCCAGGCCCCCAGGCAACCACCGTGAACTGATCTGTGAGAATAGGCAGGTTTTTGCACAGAGCCTTCCATCTGCCATCCCTGACGTCCCTCCCGACTGTCAGGCCCTCAGCCCAGTTTCCTTTTAAAGCTTCACCTTTCCCCCTGCCTCCTCTCCCCTCTGAAAAGGAACTTTGCAACTCCATCCCCCCTGGTATTCCTCTGGAAGGCTCTGCCCTTCTTCCCATAAGATTCTAGGCATTTACATCCCTGCTCTGACATTTTTCAGCTCTGAGAACTTAGCAGCTTTCTTAACCTGAGTCTCAGTTCCCTCGTCTGTAAAATGGAGCTGTTATCTGCCATAAGAGGCTGAGAATGTGCCTGGCAGAGCATCAGCCATGGGCACTCAGCATACACTAGTCACTTCTCCTGTAGGGTCTGCTCTGCAATGAAGGATTTTGATGGGGAAAAATGACACAATCAGCCATCACTTGACAAATTTTTTTATTTTAGCCTTTGCATCCCCCTCCCAGGCTGCCTGATATCTCTGTCCCCATCCAACTCTGGAGGCAGCCTGACCCCATCTTGTGCTTTTTGGGGGGGTGGGGCCTTAAGGGGAGCAGTGGTAGGCACTGTACCTTTATAGAGCTTGTAAACCTGTACCACGATGGGGGCCAAAACCTCACCCCACCAGCTGGGTCTGGCCAGGACATGGGCTCTGGGCAGATCCTAACATCCCTGGAGACCCAGAGCCTATGGAGGAGAGCAGCCATCCCCACCCCCTCCATTTAGGACTTGGAAAGGAGGGGGGTGGGAAGCGTACAAAGACCCCAGGGGCACCTGTCAGGAGAAGAGGACTTGCTGGGAAGAAGGCAGAGACCCGGGTGAGATTCTTGAGGTGCCTTTGTCTTCAGCCAAGGCTCTTGACCCTCTCCCTGGGGGCAGTGCCAACCCTCAGCCAAGCCCAGAGCTGGGGCACTTCATCCCCTCCCACCAGCTAACAAGGAACAAAAGCAGTGAAAACACCAAGCTCTGTTGCCAGGGGGGAAAACACCCTAAGTATTAAAAATTAAATTAAAACTGTAGCCCCAGTCAACTGAGCCAGCAGTGAGCTGGTGATTGCAGACACACACAGACACCCCCCATTCTTCCCCGAGCCCCAGGGTCTCCAAAGACAGCAGGAGGGGGCCTCAGGACCAAGTCCCACTGTCACCAAGGGGAACCCTCTGGGGAAATACAGGTTGGGGCATATGTGTCCCCTCAGGTGGTCCCCAGTGTGGGGCACTGAGAACTGTAAACATAACCCAGCTTGAGGGTCGGGGGTGTCCCAGCCCCCCCGAGATTCTCCCTGGATGAAGAATGGCCACTGTGGTGAGTGAGTACAGTAAAACAGCAGTCGGTCTTGAAGCAGAGCAAGACCTGGTCTCCCCATCCGAATACTGGGGGTGAAGGTGGGCTGAGACTGTGATGGAGGAAGGGGGTTCCAGAAGCCAAACACAGCTTGGCAGCTGTTCCTTTGCAGTACCAGATCAGCACCCAGGCCCTCTCTGGGGGGGTGAGTCAGCTCCCAGCCACCCATCGCTGGGGAACCCGGCTAGAAAGTCAGCTCAGGCCACAGCTGCCCAGCTCAGGACTGGACAAGGTCAGGCGAGCTCCTGAGAGGCCCCAGCCCAGGCTGGGGCAGAAGACCCGCTCCAGCAGGAGACTGAAGGAAGTGGTTAAGGAGTGTTGCGAGGGCATGTGAGAACCACCACAGGGACACAGGCATGGCCCAAACCAGAGGGCCACTACAGTGCCTGCCGCACCTTCTCAAGGCCTGGCTGAGGCCCACTCCAAGCCAAGAGCCCTTGGGACCAGGCAATCCCACCATACGGGTCACGCATTAAAACCTGCGCCTGCACCGCCTTCTGTACCTGTTCTGGAGCCAGGCCCCGGAGCAAAAGGTCAAGCCCAGGTGTGGTGCCCCACAGCCAAGGCTTCTGTCTGTCCAAGTCCAGGTCCAGTCCGAGAGGCCAGGAGGACCAGGGCTGACCCGGCATTGCCTTTCAGGCCCCAGATCCTCCCATGGTCGCAGTCCCCCCAGCGGGGGGCCTGTTACCAGCAACAGGCCTTTGCTGGGTGACTCCCGCGGGGCGTGGGGCCCGAGTTCCCTGGATACCAGGCCTCCGGCTTCTTGAGGCTCACCGAGGCCCTGGATGCTCCTCAGAAGCGGCACATGGCCCCCTCCGAGTCCCACAAGTCCTAAAGCACCCCGCAGAACCCAGCACTTGCTCAGAGCCGGGGCCCGGAAACCAGGCCACCCCGACTTCCCTCAGGACCAGGCCGCCCCACCGCCACCCCTCCGGTCTCCCAGGGCAGGGGCTGTCAGGGCGAGGCCTGGGGCTGCGGTCCCTCCAGAACCAGCCCCCACCCCACCCCCGGGGGCGAGCTCAGGGCTGGCCCGCCCCGCTCAGCTCTTCAGGGCTGGGCCCGGCTCCGGCTCCCGAGCCACTGGCTCCTCAGCGCCCTCACCTCCTGCCCATACCACTCGTGCAGCCGCGCGAAGGAGCCGGCGTGCGGAGGCCCGTTGGGCGCCCAGGCCCGCCGCCGGGGAGGCAGGGGCGGCGGCGCGGGGCCGGGCCGCGAGCCGGCGGGGGCGGCAGCGCCCGCGGGGCTGAGGATGAGGGCGGCGGCGGCGGCGGGGGGCGGCTCGGCGCTCCACACGGCGCAGCCGTTCTCCTTGGGCGGGAGCGCGCGGGGCCGGCGCGGCGGCGGCGGGCAGTCCCCGGCCCGCATGGCGGCCAGCTGCTGCTCCAGCTCGCGCACCACGAGCCGCAGGTAGTCGAAGCTGGCCCGCGACAGCGCCTTCACCCAGCCCTCCATGGCGGCCTGGCTCTCGGCGGCCAGCACGTAGGTGCGCGCCCGGGCCCCGGCGAAGCGCACGGCGAAGGCGAACTCCTCGGCGGCCTCCACCAGCTCCACGGTGCAGCCCTCCAGGATGATGACGCCCACGGGCTCGCGGCTGGCCGGCTCCTCGAAGTAGAAGAGCATGTTGCCGCGCAGCACGAACCAGCGGCGGTGGTAGGCCGCGTGCCGGCCGCCTTTCTTGTACAGGAAGCCCGCGTTGTCCACCGGGGCGTCGCACGTGGCGTAGAAGGCCAGGCTGCGCTCGTTCAGCTTCATGGCAGCCGCGCCGGGGCCTGTCCCCCACCAGGACAGCGAGCCGTGACTCCCATGGCCACCGCCACCGGGTTCCACCACCCCCCGGCCGCCGCCACCACCGCCACCGCCACCACCACCGCCACCACCGCCACCGCCACCACCACCGCCACCGCTGCCACCACCACCGCCACCGCCGCCACCGCCGCCACCGCCACCACCGCCGCCACCGCCGCCACCGCCACCACCACGCTTACCGCCGCGCCTCGCCGTGACCTCGCGACCACCCTCGGCCACCGGCGGCCCTCAACGCCCCTCTCGCACAGGTGAGGAAACAGGCTCCTGGAGCAGAAGCGGCCTGGCCACGCTCACGCAGCTCCTCAGGAGCAGAGCCAGGGCCCAAGCTCGGGCCTGACTGGCCCCAGAAGCCTCCGCAAGGTACGGTGGAGGAAGACTACTGCAGGCCGAGCATTTTACACGTATTAACTCATCTCATCTCGCAGCAAACCCCGGTGGGCGGGGGCCTCGCACCACCCCTATTTGACAGGTGGGGTAACAAGGGACAGAAAGGCTAGTCACTCTCAGGCGGTCACAAAGCAAGATGGGCGGAATGAAATTCAAACCCAGGCCTCATTTCAGGGGTGGACGTTTTCATCATCCCCAGAAACTAGACCGGCTGTCTTTCTGTGGTCCCTTCCAGGTCCCAGCTCTGCTTTTATAACTCGGCTTTGATTTGCCCATCATGAAATGGGGACATGAACAGAACTTATCTGCAGGGCCTTCATTCATCAAACATCTGTTAAACACCCGCATGTGCTGTTCCAGGCACTGGGAGTACAACCATAAACAAGATAGAGAGGGTCTCTGCCCTCAGGGTACTGCTATGCTGGTGGCAGGGGAAGGGGGCAGACAATTAACAAACAGGTAAAGTACATCTCCCAGGTGGTCTTCAGTGCTGGAGAAAATACAATACAGGGAAGGGACCAGGGCGTTAGGGACAAAAGGAATGTTTGACTTTAATGGGAGTCAGGAAAGGCTGTACTGAGAAGGTAACGTCTGAGCAGAGACCCGAAGGAGGTGAGGGAGGGAGTCCCAGGGACATACGAAGCAGAGGAAAGAGCAAGTGCAAAGGCCCTGAGGTAGGAACCCACTGCTGTGCTTGAGGAACAGCCAGGAGGCCGATGAGGCCAGAGCAGAGGGGCAAGGGGAGAGGCAGAAAAGACTTATTATGAAGTGACCCAGATTAAAGGGCCAGGGCTTTTTTATACAAAGGGGATGGGGAGAGCACCAGGTACCCACTTAAAGCGGAAGACTCTAACTCTATACACTTGGCCCAGTGATATTTATCCACCTTCCCCCAAGGAGTACATGATGGGGGCAACACTGGCCAGATGGGACTAATTGGGAGGTGACGGGCCCCTAACATAGCCATACCTCCCTTGGAGTTTTTCATGGCCACTTTGGGCTTCACAGCCCCACTCTGCCTAGGACAGTAGCTGAATTTTTCAAGAGGCAAAGCATGTAAAGTCCCTGGATTGCAGAAGATACTCAATTAATGTTCATTCCCCAGCCTGGGTGGTGCCTTACCCAAGGCCTGGAGGAATGAGGTATGGCTGGTGACTCCTGGGAGCATCTGCCAAGCCAGGCAACCTGACCCAGAGCAGAGGGGAATGATTGCTCCCAATGGAATCCACCTCATCTAACTTGCCTGAGCAGTCAAGGCAGGCTTCCTGGAAGAGGCAACACGCGCTATGATTTAGTAGTTGAGATCAGCCTGTCTTGACCTGGCAGTGGCACCAAGGTCAGAGAGAGGCCCTGAGGGCTCAGGGTGTTTAATCCCTGCTCTGCCTACCTGAGCTGAGTGACTTCAGACACGTGGCCCTGCTCTGAGCCTCAGTTCCTCTCTGCAAAACAGGACTCATGCGTTCTCCCTCACACCCCAACAACTCCATGTGGACCCTGGCTCCATTTCTCACAGGAACCACCCACCCTTCTTGTCCCATCACCCTCCTACCTTGCAGGCCACCGCTTGCCTCCCTGCCCTCTGCCCAGTCTGGTATCGGCTTGCTCTTCTCTGGGTTCAAACGTCAGCTCTGTAGTGTCCAGGTTGTGTGACCCTGGGCAAGCTTTAAGCTTCTCTGGGCCTCTGTTTCCACATCTGTAAAATGGGATCATGACAGCACCTACGTCAGGGTGTTGTGATATGACACAGTGACTCTGTAGAAGGTGCTGAGCATGGTGCTGGACACACACTACCCACTCAGCAGCGGTAGTGTTGATATTCTTCTCAGCCTGGCCAAATGCTCCCCTCAGCACTCTCTGTCGCAACAAACGGCTTTGCCTTCTCCCCCCACCCCCACTCTGCACTCATCAAGCGCAGTGGATCCCCCCCATCCAAACCTCTTCCAAATCAGTGGCCTAATATCTCTGACCTCTACCACCTCCCCGTCCTCGGTCCGTATCGTCACTCGCCTCAACAGCTGCAGTAGCCTCCTCACTGTCTCCCTGCCTCCCTACCTCCACCCTTGCCCCTTCCCTGCCCCTGTTCTTCAGGGTAAGACCCAAACTCCCTCCTTGGCCCCTCCCCGGGCCCCACTACAATCCATTCCCCACACAGGGATCCTGTTAAGATAAGTCTAACCACACCCCTCCTCTACTCTAAACACTCCCATGACTCCCTACTTGTCCCAGTATTAAATTCAGTCCTCCCCATGGCTTCCAAGTGCCCTTCCCCAACCTCTTTCCCCCTTGCTCATTCAGCTCCAGCCACCCTGGCCTCTTTGCTGTTCCTCAAACACACCAGCCTTTGCCCTGGCTGTTCCCTCTGCCTGGAATGCCCTTCTCCTATCTTCACATGGCTTCACACTTCTGATCCTTCAGTTTTAGCTTGACCTTCAGTATGCAAGAGACAACCCCCCCCAGTCACTCTCCTACACCCCAACCTGAAATTACCTAGGTCATCTTTGCCTACTCTAGGAAGGCAGGGGTTTTTTGCCTGAATTCCAGTGCCCAGCATGTAGTTGGTGCTCAAATACCTGTAGAATGAATCAGACAATTATCTTCTGAAATCTCTCTACAGCTCTGTAAGAAGGGATCTGTTCATCAACCCACATTCATAGATGTGGAAAATGGAGACAGAGAGGTTAAGTAACTTGCCCAAAGGCACAATGTTGTGCCCAGAGTCACAGGCTCCAGGCAGCCAGCACAAAGGGGCTGATCCTGGGATGTCCCCACCCCATTAAGGCCCAAGGAAGAGCAATTTCCCTCATGGCTCAGCAGCCATCCTCCCCCTACTGCCCAGATGGGGCCGGCCTGGCCCAGGGTCACCGGCCAGCACAGAACCCCACTCTGCCCATCATCCTTACCTCCTCCAGCCCAGCAAAAAACGGGGGGGGGGGGGCAGGAAGCAGCAGGGGTGTGGGCTCCAGTCTCTGGGAGGGCCCGGTCACCCACTTATCTCCTCACACTCATGCTGTTTTCCAAGAAGTTCAGAGTCCACTGTGGGTACTGCTGTTGATTCAACAGTCCTTGGCCAGGCAGGAAGCAGGAGGGAGCCTGGCCTCTCTCTGGTCCCAGGGCCAAGTTTTCCCCTCCACCTAAAGAATATCACTTCACCTTCCCTAGCCTGTTTCCTCACCTGTCAAATGGGCCATGGAGTGGGTTCAATGGGCTAGAATGAGGAAAACCCACTGGCAAACTATGGGAAAGGCACCGAAAGCACTGCCACTGTGAGTCGGGGTGAGCCTCATCTATAAAATGAGCATATTAATATCCACCCCTCTGGGAAGGATTGAATAAACCCGGAGGAGGCATTCTGCAAAATGTTTACCAGGTAGGGAGCACTCAGGAAAGATGCTGTCCAAAAGGCAAATAATTAGCTCAAGGTCTCCAAGGACACAGCTGGCCCAGAACCCAGGACTCTGGAGAAACTGAGGCATGGATTTTGGCATTCAATTCAAGAAGCCAGACCACAGGTGCTGAGATTGAATCCAGCTGCCACAAGTGTCCCCAACAGTGGGCATGGGGGGGAGGGTGTGGCAGGTACAGGCCGAAAAACGTGCTGAGAACCCCGAAGAAGAGCGCCTCTCCAGCGGGGGCCAACGGGGACGCCAGGACCCCCGCCCCAGGCTCGAGGCAGCCCTGCTGCCCACTGCAGAGGCTGGTTCTCCAGGTCTGGCACCGCTCCTGGCTGCCCTCGTCCCCTTTCTTTGTGTCTGCTGTGTTCCTTAAAGGACAGCCAGAGCCCCAGATGAGGTGGGTCACCGCAGAACGTGGGAGCCAGAGTTCCACCACTGGCGGAGGTCCCTTATGGGGCGGGGGTCGTTGGCCAAGCTCGGCCCCTGGGGTACCGAATGGGTAAATTACCAGTGGCGTGTTATCGCTGATGGGCAGCTCTCTCCAGCAGTGGTCTCCCCAGACAGCCGGGGACCCCGAGGCCCACGACGGCCCCGAGCCCGGTCTCGCGCCACCCGCAGGTCCCCCCTCGCCAGGCCGGTCTTACCTCGCCATGCAGCCTAGGGAGGCGGCGGCGGCGGCGGGACGGGAGGCGCGGGACCGGGGGGCCGCCCGGCCATGGCCCGGGACCCGCTCGGTCGCGGCGGCAGCGGCGGTGCTTTGTCTCCGGGGCGGCCCGGCTGGCGCAGCCGCGGGAGAGCGCCACTCGGACGGAAGGAGGCGGGGGCAGCCGGACGGTCCACGACCCACGGGCGCGCCCCTTTAACCCTTCCCAACCCGCCCGCTCCGGGGACGCCCCCGCCTTCGTCCCGTCCCCGGATTGGCCAGCGCCGACTCGACACGCCCCCTCAGTTAGCCACGCCCCCGTTGGCCGCCCTCCGAAACCACTCTTAAAGGGACCGCGCCTAACTCACCAATCCCCAGTGTCCTATCCCAGGAAAGAGGCCTAGGGCCCCGACACCGAACGCGCTTCCAGGGGTAAGGACCGGCGGCGGATTTGCCTGGAAAAAGGATCTGGGGTCGTGGGCGGGACCAGTCGCTGCAGCCCTAGGCCAGAGTCGGAGCTCCTCCCTGGCTAGCGTTGCCAGGTTTAGCAAATTTAGCTCCTAGCTAAATCTGTAAAACAACTCTGCTGAAAATTTGTAATTTATTGAAAAAAAAAAAACTGTATACAGCACATTTAAGGCGTTTTGACAAAGTCAGTAGAGGACTGTATTATATGCACAGGGTGTCTGGCAACCATCCCCCTTGTCCCAGTGAAGGGGGAAAGTCCTGGAGTTGGGAAGGCGTGGGTTTGGGTCCCACTGAGCCATTTGATCGCTGTGGGCCTTTGAGACATCACTTCACTTCTCTGGGTCTCTGTTTCCTCATCTGTAAAATAAAGACAGTCGTCGAATATAAAGTTCATGGCACACAGTAGGTGCTTTCAGCAAACAGGAACTGCTGTCCTTTTTATTCCACCCAAAAGTACACAGTTCTACCTCGTGGACCTTTGTTTATTTCCTGCTCTTGCTGCCACCCTCCAGGACTCAGTCATTGTACAGTCCTGGCCTGAGGACAAGAGAGGAACAGGACAGACCACGATCATGTATTCATCCTACAGCCTCTTACTAGGCACCTACTGTGTGCCAGGCACTCTTCCTTAATCAGTCAACAACTGAGTTCTGGAAATGATTTGTGCTAGGAAGACAATCAGCCATGGCGGTGAGGTAGAAAGAGTGGGAGTGAGATTTTAGACAAGGTAGTCAGAGAAAGTCTCTCCAAGGAGCAGAGACCTGAATAAAGTGAGGGAGAGAGCCATGTATATGTCCAGAAGAAGATTGTCCCAGGCAGAGGAAACAGCATGTGCAAAGGCCCTGAGATGGGACCATCCCAAGCATGTCTGAAGAACAGGGAGCCGGCCCAATGGGGCTGCAGCCAAGCGGGCACGTGAAATAATAATAGGAAATGAAGTCAGAGTATTGGTAAAGCCAGGCTGCTTAGAGCCTTATGGATCATAAGAAAGATTTTACTTTTACTCTGAGAAGAAGGGGGAGCCATGGGAGGGTTTTGAGAACAGGAGAGGAACATGGTCTGTCTTAGGTTCAACATGGTCCCTAGCTGCCATGAGAAGGATGGACTATACAGAGAAGGGTAGTGGCAAGAGACCAGGGAGGATGCTATTATAGTAGTCTGAGCAAGTGCTGGTGGTCACTTAGAGCAAAGCAGAAGCAGTGGGGGTGGAGAGGAGTGGTTGAATTCTAGAGCTTACCTGATAGTGAAGCCAGCACAGAGGAAAGTAGGACCAAGACCCACAACATGGAGAGAGACAGATACCTAAAGTTATCTGATAGTGGCTGAGCCCCTGAATCCACCTATACCTGATGCTGCTACAATTCTTTAGCCAGGAAAGGCTAGCTGGAATTTCTGCAAATGTAGACACTCGCCAGATAAGGAAAATGCCAGGCACAAAGGCTTCTGGGTCTTGATGTGGGGAAATTCTCCCAGAAGTCTGTGAACCCTGGTTCTCAGAGCCCCTCATGCAGCAGTTGGGGTTTGGCATGGGTGAAAGAGGCAGAAAGCAGAAAGCAACCACCTGGCATCCTTTTTTAAAATTCCTTATTATTTATTTTAATTTTAATTGAGGTCAAATTCACATAACAAAAAATTAATCATTTTATTTATATTAAAAAATGTTTATTTTTTGAGTAATCTCTACACCCAACATAGGGCTTGAACTTACAACCCGGAGATCCAGAGTTGCATGCTCCACCAACTGAGCCAGCCAGCCAGGAGCCCCCCAAATTAACCATTTTAA
>NW_027397103.1:9397958-9537998 GCF_003265705.2 Callorhinus ursinus | reverse complement strand
TATATATCAAATGATCACAATGTATGCTTTAAATACCTTACATTTTATTTTGTCAATTATACCTCAATAAAGCTGAAAAGAAAGAAAGAAAAGAAAAAAGATACAGCTCCCAGCTTTAAGAAGTCACCAACACAGGGGCGCCTGGGTGGCTCAGTCAGTTAAGTGTCCTATTCTTAGTTTTGGCTCAGGTCATGATCTCAGGGTCGTGAGATCAAGCCCCACGTCAGGCTCCGTGCTGAGTGCGGAGTCCGCTTCAGATTCTTTCTCCCTGTGCTCCTGATGTGCACGGTCTCAACCTCTCTCTCTCTCTCTCTAAAATAAATAAATAAATAAAATCTTAAAAACAAAAACAAAAAAAAAAGTCACCAGCACAAAATAAAAGAAACAATTCAGTGACATTTAGTACATTCATGATGTTTAATCACCAACACTATCTAGTTTCAGAACATTCCTGTCACTCCAAAGTAAAACTCCACATCCATTAGCAGTCACTGCCCTTTCTCCCCTCCCCCCAGCCCCTGGCAACCACCATTCTACTTTCTGTCTTTTTTTTTTTCATGGAAGTATAGTTGGCACACAATGCTACATTAGCTTCAGGTGTACAACACAGTGATTCAACAACTCCGTACTTAGGCTCTGTTCACAAGTGTAGCCCCCATCTGTCACCACGCAACATTATTATAGTATTAGTGATTGTACTCCCTCTGCTATCCGTTTCATCCCTGTGACTACTCTTCCATAACTAGAAGCCTGTGCCTTCCACTCCTCTTTACCCATTTTGCCCATCTCCAACCCGCCCCCACTAGCAGCCACCAGTTTGTTCTCTGTATTTAGGGGTCTCTTTCTGGGTTTTGTTGTTGTTTATTTGTTTATTCATTTGTTTTGTTTTTTAGATTCCACATAGAAGTGAAATTACATGATGCTCATCTTTCTCTGTCTGACTTATTTCACTTAGGACTACACTCTCTACGTCCATCCATGTTGTTGCAAATGGCAAGATTTCAGTCTTTTTTATGGCCGAGTACTATTCCATTATGTATATACAGCACATCTTTATCCATTCATCTCTGGATGGACACTTGGGTTGCTTCCATATCTTGGCTCTTATAAGTAATGCTGCAATAAATACAGGATTGCATATATCTTTTCAAATTAGTGTTTTTGTTTTCTTTGGGTAAATACCTAGTAGTGGGATTACTGGATCATACTGTATTTCTGTTTTTAATTTTTGAGGCATCTCCACACTGTTTTCCACAGTGGCTGCACCAGTTTACATTCCCAACATCAGGAGAGTCCCTTTTTCTCCATATCGTCACCAACACATGTTATCTCTCGTTGCTGTTGTTGCTGTTGTTGTTTAATTCTAGCTATTCCAGTGGGTGTAAGGTGATATCTCATTGTGGTTTTAATTTTCATTTCCCTGTTGATGAGTGACATTGAGCATCTTTTCATGTGTCTATTGGCCATCTGTATGTCTTCTTTGGAAAAATGTCTATTTATGTCTTCTGCCTGTTTTAATTGTATTATTTGGTTTTGGGGTGTGAGGTTGCATGAGTTCTTCGTATATTTTGGATACTAACCCCTCATTGGGTGTACCATTTGGGAATATCTTCTCACATTCAGGACATTGCTTCTACTTTCTGTAGATTTATCTATTCTGGATATTTCACGTAAGTGGAATCACAATAGGGGGCCTTTTGTGCGTGGCTTCTTTCACTTAGCATAATGTTTTCAATGTCCATCTACATCACAGCATTTATCAATACTTCCTTCCTTTACGGCTGACTCACATGTCACTGTACCGATTTGCTACATTTTGTTTATTCTTCCATCCTTTGAGGGATATTCTGTCTTTCCCACCTTTGGCTGCTGTGAATAGCTGAGCATCTTTGTGGCTGGGAACTGGAGAGGGCTGGAGAAGAGGCCGTGATTTAGAAGGCCTGGAAAGGAGAATTTGAGAACCAGAACTGAGCTGTGGCTGCCCTTACCAATCCTGATGATCTTACCTCCAAACCATGTCTGAGTCTGTCACTTCTCCATCCTTGCCACCACTTCCTCATCCCAGGCCACCATCAGCTCTCAGCTCTCACCAGGACAGCTGCAGTGGCCTTCTCCTCTGGTCTCCCGTCTGCCCCTCCAACCCCTGCACCCAGTGAATCCATCTTCCACTGAGGGAATCCTAGTGAAACTTAAGGCAAACCAAGTCATGGCACTCTCTTGCTCAAAGCCTTTCTGTGGCTCCCCACTGCCTCAGAAGCAAATCTGCCTCCTCCCTGAGAGTGACAAGGTCCTACTTGTCCTGGACTCTGCCCACCCCTCCAGCTCCTTGTGCATGGTGTCCTATCTCCACTCCCTCAGCTTCAGCCACCTGGCTTCCCTCTGCTCCCACAATGCACCATGCTCGGGGCCTTTGCACATGTGGCCCACTTCCGGGCTCCTCCTTCAAATCCTCACTCAGCCATCCTCTCTTCCAGACATGTGACCCCCCAACCCCACCCCACTGAGTCCAATGCCTTTGTTTCCTCCAATCAGTTATTCTTTCCACCAACATTTATCAAGCATGACTGTGTCCCAGGCACGAGGGATACAATGTAAAAAAAAAAAAAAAAGAAAGAAAGAAAGAAAATAAAAAGACAGATAAGTGCATGCATGTTCATAGCAGCAATATTCCCAATAACCAAAAAATGGAAGCAACCCAAGTGTCCATCAGTGGATGAATGAATAGATAAAATATGGTGCATCCATAAAATGGAATATTACTCAGCCATAATTAAGGAATGGAGTTCTGGCGTGCTTGCCTGGCTCAGTTGGTAGAGCACGTGACCCTTGATCTTGGGGTTGTAAGTTCGAGCCCCATGTTGGGTATAGAGACTACTTAAAAATTAAATCTTCTGGGGGGCGCCTGGTGGTGCAGTTGGTTAAGTGTCCGACTCTTGCTTTCTGCTCGGGTCGTGATCTCAGGGTTGTGAGATTGGGCCCTGCACAGAGCTCTGCTCTGCGCTAAGCACAGAGTCTGCTTGGGACTCTCTCTTCCTCTTCCTCTGCCCCTCCCCCTCCAAAAAAATCTTTAAAAAATAAAAAAGAATAAATAAAATGGTCAATTTATGTCATATGAATTTCACTTCAATAAATTGGTTTTTTAAATATTTATTTATTTATTTATTTATTTATTTATTTATTTATTTATTTATTTATTTAAAATCAGCTCTGCACCCAACATGGGGCTCAACTCACGAGCCCAAGATCAAGAGTCTCATGCTCTACTGAGCCAGCCAGGCACCCCTTCAATAAATTGTTAAGAAAAAAAAAGAGAGAGACAGACAAGTGCTCCTTCCCTCTCTTACCAGAGGAGGGAAAAATGAAGCAACATTCATATCGTACATTAGATGAAGTCAGGAGTCAAGGAGAAAAATAAAACGGGAAGAGCACAGGAATTGTGAATGATGATGAGGTTGCCCTTTTAGTGAGGAGGGACCAGAGAAGACCTCCCAGAGAAGGTGCTTTTCAGGAAAGACCTGAAAGAAATAAGGGTACAAACCATGCGGATATCCAGAGGGAAAAGCTTTCTTGGCAGAGGGAACAACAGAGGCAAAGCCTCAGAGGCAAGAAACATATCAAGGAGGCCGATGTGGCTGGAGAAGAAAGAGCAAGAAGAGAGGAGAGATGCAACCAGGAGGCCCATCTAGCCTTCAGAAGGCTGGATGAGGAGGAACTTGTGAGGAGGCCAGAGGGCACATGAGATAGGGGAGGAAAAAATAAAACACCACAGCAGAAATCAACCGTAGGCAGTGTACTTGGGCTTGACGACTCTGTGCCTAACCTGTGAGACTACCCTGACCCCCATTAGATAGTAGGCCCATGAGGGCAGGGAGTTTTGTCTGCTTTTCTCGAAGCTGCGTCCCCATGCCTGGCACAGCTTTGGGCACATAGTCAGTGCTGGGCGACTGGAACGTGACTCAGGGCCTGAGCCAGTCCTCCTGGGAAGGTGCCCACAGGACCTGCCATCTTGCTTCCAGATCTCGCCTCCCCCGCTTGGCTCAGCCACCAGCAGAGGAAGACAGTGCTCCAGGCAGGGGTCTGAGGCAGAGTTTCCTTCCACAGCGGCCGCCCTAGCCCAATGGTGGGCAGGACCCGCCAGCCCCAAGAAGGAACTGAAATTGTCCTCCACCACAACACGCAGGCCTGGCACATGGCAGGCTGGGAGGCACATGGGGGAAGGGGAGTGACCGGAAGGGCCAGGGTCCCTGCCTTCAAGGGCCCCTCCTCTGGTGTCCGCACCAGCAGCCTGAGGCCGGGTCCTGGGTGTGAGCGGAATTTTGCTGAGAGCACAGAGACCTAGAAGGTCTTGCCAACTCATTCCATAGCATTGCCAAGTCCTCGCCTTCTCCCCTCCCTCTCTTATGGGGCCTCTCTTCCCCCCTCCTCAAACCCTTTCCTTGCCACTGACCCCCGAATTCTTTCTCCCAGGGACTTGAACCTCTTCCGAGGTTCACCTGCTCGTTAGTTAGTTAGTTAAAAGTGAGCTCCACACCCAACGTGGGCTTGAACTCATGATCCTGAGATCGAGTCGCAGGCTCTACCGACTGAGCCAGCCGGGCGGCCCCTGCAAGGTGTTATGCTTATCTGCCAAGTTCTTTTTACCCAGACCCTCCCATGGAATCCTCAATCCAAGGCTTAGAGAAAGTGAGTAACGTGCCCATGGTCACCCAGTAAGGGGCAGAGCTGGTAACTACCACCCAAGCCTGTTGGATATCAAAGCCTAAGCGTGTAGCTGGCTCCAGCTCAAGTCCAAAGAAATGTTATTGCTGTTTTTCCCATCCCGCCCTAGCAAGACCTGCAAACGAATAATCCCTCCCCTTGGCATAAGCCACGCCCCTTCCCAGAATGTCAGAATGGCTGCCTTTGGTCTGTATATTAAGTGGGATTTGTTTTTCTTCCTGCTAGACCGGGTTGGGCCCCGAAAGGAGACGGGGCTGGAAGGCGTGGTCGCTGAGCCACACCCAAGATAGCAGAAGGGCCGGGGGAGTCTTACATTTGCCTATGAAATTAATGGATTTAATCCCCACTCTTCCATTTTCAAGCTGTGTGACCTTCAGCAAGTCACTTAACCTCTCTGTCCCTTGGTTTCCTCATCTATAAAATAGAAGAAATAACAGTGTCAGGTCATCCCGTTCCCTGCCCCCCCCCAATCTCATAAGGTGTTATGAGGGGTTTCAGGAGTAATAGCTCACGTTCACTGAGCTCATGCTGTGTGTTTTGCTTCTCATGACAATGCTAAGAAGTAGGAACGACTTTACCATCCCCATTTTACAGAAAATAAACCGAGATGAAATGGCTTGCCTGAACTCATGCAGTGGGTAAAGTGAATTCGAATCCAGGTAGTCCCGCTTGGGTCTAAATCTTGCTGCCCCATCTGGTTAAGAATAAAAAGCCCTCAGAATGGTGCTGGCAGGTAGTAAATCCTCAATAACTGTGAGGTGTTACTACCTTCTCCTGCTCACAAGTTCAACATCTTCGAGTAATAGAAAAATTTAAAAACAGGGGCGCCTGGGTGGCTCAGTTGATTAAGCGGCTGCCTTTGGCTCAGATCATGATCCCAGGGTCCTGGGATCGAGTCCCGCATCGGGCTCCTTGCTCAGCAGGGAGCCTGCTTCTCCCTCTGCCTGCCGCTCCCCCCCCCCCGCTTGTGCTCACTCTCTGTCAAATAAATAAATAAAATCTTAAAAAAATAAAAATAAATAAAAAATAATTAACAAAAACTAAAAAGTTGTGGTGCCAGACCTGGGTTCAAATCCTGACTTGGAATCTG
Source organism: Callorhinus ursinus (assembly GCF_003265705.2). Lineage (NCBI taxonomy): Eukaryota > Metazoa > Chordata > Mammalia > Carnivora > Otariidae > Callorhinus > Callorhinus ursinus. Next base: position 9,532,189 of record NW_027397103.1, on the reverse strand, counting down.
AGTAGATCTGTGACCTAAGGCAAGTCACCTTCACCTCTCTGGGTCTCAGTTTCCTCGTCCGGAAAACAGAAATAAGGGTTGGAAGAATTCAGTGAACTTTGAGGCCCTCGCTGACTTGTCACTGTCCGTTTATTTAAGAGGTCACTTACCGATTATCTGTCTTCCAACATGAGGATAGACTAGTGTCTGTAGTGCCCACCATTGGATCCCCAATGTCTGGCACATAGTAGGGGCTCAACAGATCTCAGCCTGATGAGCAGAGCGTTTTCCTGCCCCCATAGTGCCCCAGCTTCTCTCAGCCTGCCCGGCACCTAGTACTCCACACTTCCAACCCCAGGACCATGTCCTCGTCTCCTGTTTCAGGCATGAGAGACCCATGAGGGACTTTTTGTGGGGTATGGTTCCTGGGAGGCACCACTGGTGTTCTTGGGCAGGAGTCTCTCAGTTGCTAAGTGACTAAAAGCCACACACAAACAGGCTTCACCCAAAAAGAGAACTGGCTAGCCCACATGGCTGAGAAGTCTAAGAGTAACTGCTTTTCAGGTATGGCTGGATCTAGACGCAGATATCAACAGGACTCAGTTTCTCTGTCTCTGAGTTTTGCTTTGCTCTGAGTATATTCATTCCGAGACAGGATGGCCCTCCAGAAGCTCCAGGCTTATGTCCTCCCAGCTCTAAAATGTTAGAGTGGAATAAGACATTTTCTTGCTGTTCTGCCTGAGCCTGGAATTGATTCTCACTGGTCCACCTGCCCATCCTTGAACCAATCATTGGAGCAGGGATGGGAAGGTCAGCCCCAGGGAACATCTTGAACTGAGACCACATGGAAAATCAGGTACTGCTACCGTAACAAGGGGAAGTCAGGCAGCCACCCTGATGGCCACCAGTCATGGGCAACCATCTCAAAACTGAAGAGAGCCCAGTTTGAGGAAAATGGAAATGTGGGGCTCAGCTGCTGTCTGCACACGCCCTCAGCTTCCTACTTCTGTTTCCAAGAGTATTGCTGAATACTTCCTCCCTCCTCCCTCCTCTCCTCCTTTCTGCTCCTCCTCTCCTTGGTCCTGTGGCTCCTTCTGCCTCAGAGAGGTGAAGTAACTTGCCCAAGGTCACACAGGCAGCATATGTGGTAGAGTCCAGAGGCATCCCCAGGCAGCTGACCGCAGAGTCCTGCTCTGGGCTCAGGAAGAAGCCAAGGCCGAGGTGCTCCCCTAGCCCAGCCCCGGATAGCCCACAGAGGACACTGCAGCCTCCTTACACCCAGCGCCTCTGCCCTGTGGCTCCATTTTCTTCCTCCCTGGTAGCCGCTTTCTATCCCTCTCTGGGCATCTCAAGGTTTTACTCGCCAGAAAGGACCTGAATGCCCTGTGGCCATCCTTGAGGATAGAGCCTCTGCTGGACAACCTTCCCACCGCTCCTTTGGCTCACCTTGAAGCCATATTCAGTCACCTGATGCTGGCCAGGGGCTCACATGGCCACAGGCATGGTCACTGAGGTCTCAGAGCCACCCTGGCTGATCTGCAGGTGAGGAGTGGCCCACACTCATGTCACCTCCTCTGTCAGACCATCCCCAGCCTCTCCCAGGCTGGGGGTAGGAGACCAGCCTCCAGTAGCCCATTTTGGGGTTGAGACCAGCCTGTGGGGGACTGGAGGAATAGAGGATACACATCTCCAAACCCCTCCAAACCTCACTCCTGTACCTAACCCTTTTTTGGCTACATTTTTTTAAAAATTGGGGTGAAATTCACATAAATAAAATTAATCCTTTTAAAGTGAACAATTCAGTGGCATTTACCACATTCACAAAGTTGTACAACCCCCACAGCTACCTAGTTCCAAAACATTTTCATCCCCACAAAAGGAAACCCCATACTTAGAATCAGACACTCCCCATCCTCCCCGCCCCTGACCCGGAACAAACAGCAATCTGTGTTCTGTCTCTGTGGATTTACCCCTTCTGCATATTTCACGGAAATGGAATTATACACTCTGTGACCTTCTGTGTCTGGCTTCCTTCACTCAGCACATTGGGGTTTTTTATGTGTGGGTTTTTGTTTTTGTTTTTTAATTCTATGTGAATTTGTCTTTTTTTTTTTTTAAGTTTATTTATTGAAGTAATCTCTACACCCAACCTGGGGTTTGAACTCACAACCCCAAGATCAAAAGTCGCATGCTCCTCCAACCAAGCCAGCCAGGCGCCCCTTACTCAGCATATTATTTGGAGGGTCATCCATGTTGTATCGTATGTCAGTACTTCCTTTTTATGGTTGAGGATAGATCACATTTTGTTTGTCCATTCATCCACTGATGGACATCTGAGTTGTTTCTACCTTTTGCCTCTGTGAATACTGCTACTATGAACATTCATATACAAGTGTCTGTTTGAGTATTTATCATCAATTCTTTTGGGTCTATACTTTAGCTAACATTCTGATGCTTGTAGTGTAGATAAGGAAGGTTCGTATTCTCGGGTTCTCGGTCCCCTACCCCTCAGTGTAAAGGGAGGACCCAAGAACAGGTTTAGCTCATAATAACCAGCATCATTGATTGAGTGTCCTGTGCTTCACACATAATTTCATTTAATCTTCACAAATACTCTGTTAGGTAGGTATTATTCTCATCCCCGTTTTACAGATGAGGAAACTGAGACTTAGAGAAATCAAGCCAGCGTGAAGATGACAGAATCAAGGCTCACATAACAACTGTGTGCTTTGGAATCACCATCCCCCAGCACCTACTTTTCATTTGGTCTCAACACAACATTTTGAAGCACCTGATGTGTGCCCGATTCGTGCTGCATGCCAGTGATTCAAAGGTGAGCAAAACATCAGATGCCTTACCCTCCAAGAGCTCAGAGTCTGGGAGTATACAGACAGATGAGTGAGTAACTGCACCATACGGGACAACCCCCTGTCCCTCAGAGGCTTGAGGCAGAGGGTGCCAAAGGAGGCCAGAGGAGGCCACATCCCCAGGGAACTAGAGTAGACTTCAAGCACAGATCATGTTTCAGGTGGTTTTGAAGGATGTATAGGAGTTTGCCAAGCAGAGTAAAGGGAAAGACAATGTCAGGCAGTGAAAATAGTGTGGGCAAAGGTCTGGAAACAGGAAGAAGGGGACAGAAAGAAGTCTGGTGTGGCCAGAGCGCTGGGAGATCGGTGGATATTGTCTCGAGAGGAGGTCGCTAAGGATGAGACTGTGAAGGGGCCTGGTCTGTCAGGCTGAGGCTTTTGCATTTTATTCAAAAGGTAATAGGAGGCTTGGAATGTTTAGAGCAGGGGAGAGGCTTGGCACATAACTAAATTTGTGCCTTGGAAATTAACAACAACATTTATTGAGCACTTAACGCGTGTAGCAGGCACTTTTACATGAATTCTTTTAAGTTAATTTTCACTACGATCCTACGTGGGAGGTGGATCCCTCTTCCACATTTTACAAATGAGGAAACTGAGGCTCAGAGAGCCCCAGTCGCTTGCCCAGGGTGACCCAGCACTAAAGGAAGAAGCCAGACATTAAACCATGCCCCCAATCCGTGTTCTCGACCTTGGTGGCCATTTAACGGTGGGTTGGAGGCATCAAACCTGGAGCCTGGGAGGCTTCCAGGAAGGCTTGGCCCCACTCCAGGAGGAGGGGCCCAGGGCTGGGCCGGCTTAGACCCGCACCTAGGGCTGCTCAGGACGCCTCTCCCCAGCCCGCCACCCCCAAGGATGCCACCAGGGGGCGCCAGAGCCGTGCGCAATTCGGCCGCCGCCGACCCGCAGCCTGGGACAGCGGCCAAGCTCGCGACCGGGAAGCTCGTGCGCCGCACGCTGATCCCGGGGCAGGGGTGGGGACCGAGGAAGTGTCAGGTTGTGCGTCCTCCGAGGAGCCATTAGGGCCTTTAATTACCGGGATTGGAAGTGAATAATTATCTGCAAGGCCTCAGGGCACTGAGTCACTTCCCCTCCGAAACCAGATTCCCGGGGCGGAAGTGGGGGCAGCTCGTGGCTCCCCAGGCCCTGCTGGGGGCCCTTGGGGTGGGCGCCGGGCGCGGGGCCGCCGCAGACGACTTTAGCCGAGGTCAAAATTCTGGGGCCTCAGTGCAAATGCCTGACTTGCACAGGCCACTTCACTGCTGTGGTGCCTCAGTTTCCTCCTCTGTCAAATGGAAGGAGACAACATTCTTCCCTTTATACAGTTGTTGGGAAGATTAAATCGCGAACCCATGGAAAGCCCTCAAAATAGCGTCTGGCATGTAATGCCCTAGTAATGACTAATTCTGCCTGGGACTATCATTATTATCATTACTCGCGATGAGCCGGGGTTTTGCGATCGTTTAGGCCTTGAGTGCTGACCAGCTTTAAGTCACTTAGACTTACCGGTTGTGTGACGTGGGGCACAGCTCTTCACTGCCATGTGCCTCTGATTCCTCATCTGAAAAATGGGGAAATTCCCAGCAAACCCCTCACAATGGGGTGGATTGCCTGTGATGGTCTCAGCTTGGTGCACACTTCCCGAAATGGAATCCAGATTATAAAACTGTTCATCCTTTTCTTAGGCAAGGACTTGGGGCAATTTGAGAGGTGCAGGCACTGGGAGGACAGAAAAGGGAACCAAGCCGCGGGAAGGAAGCAGGGGCTTGGTGGCGTTAGGCACCTGCCCTCAGCAGATTATACCCCTAGGCCCGGGAATCCCACTGGAGAGTTCTGACTGCCCACGCAGAAAGAAGGGCCCAGTTACATAATCCTTTTCTGGCCAAGGACACCCTTTCCCGAACCTCCTAGCTCCTGTTGGATCTTGATGGGTGCGGAAACGGTTGGTTGGACACACACAACCCCCCCCCCCTCGCCCCGGCAAAGCCACCTTGAACTCTGTAGTAAATTACTCACCAACCTAATGGCTTGAAATGGTAAACATGTATTCTTTCATACAGTTCCAGAAAGTTAGGAGCTAGGTGTTTCTGGCTCAGGGTCTTTAAGGAGGTTGTAGTCAAAACATGGGCTGGGCCTCCCCTCACCGGAAGGCTTGAATGGGACTTGGAGGAGCCACTTCCAAGATGGCGCACTCACATGGGTGCTGGCAGGAGGCCTCATTCAGTTCCCTACCATGTGGGCCTCCCCTAAAGCTCCTTGGGTGTCCTCACGACATAGTGGAAGAAAAAGAACCAGCGTGAGAGATGGAGAGTGACAGCAGCAGAGAAGGTCTGTTTGGTGGTCAGGGATCTCCAGGGAGCGAATGAAGGGAGGGATGGAAACATCTGGTGGAAGGGTATTCTGGGAAGAGGGCATAGCCAGTGCAAAGGCCCAAAGTGGGAGCATGAAGGTGAGTTTGAGGAACAGTGAGGAGCCCAGTGTGCTCTGGTTCTCATTTAATGCAGAACACTCCCTGAGCACACCTACTAGGGATTAAATGTCCTACACAATTTCACTTCCCTTTGCCCAACTATTATTATGCCCATTTTACAGACTGGGGGCACCGAGGCTCAGAAAATGGAGGTCTCTTACTAGAGGTCACACAGTAGTGCTGGGATGAAAGCCCAGGCCTAGAAAACTCCAGCACCAGCTGGGTCTTAGTCCCCTTGTGTGTGGGGGGGGGGTGACCTTAAACCTTCAGTCCATTGCATTTTGCCCCGATCCCCCCAGATTCATGTCCTTCACACATGCAGAATGCATTCATTCCATCCCAATAGTCCCAGAGTCTTCATTCATTCCAGCATCAATTCAAAAGTCTAAAATCCAAAGTCTCACCCAAATCAGCTGTGAGTAAGACTCAACTTCCTCTCTGGCTGTGAAGTCAGATATGTTTCCAAAATGCAGTGGTGGGACTGACATTCCCATTCCAAAAGGGAGAAACAGGAAGGAAAGGAGAGACAAGTCCTGAGCAAGTCTAAAACCTTAAGACTCCGGAATAATCCTCTTTGGCTAGATGCTCTACCATCCAGGCACACTGGGGCTGTGGTCCCTCCTTCTGGACTACTAGGGTAGGGTGGTTCTGCCTTCTGGACACACGGAGGTGGTGTTGCTACCCCCAAAGATTTGCTGGGCGGTCGTTGGGCCCCTAAGGCTCTGCGCTGTTCTCGTGGCTTTGCTAGGTGCAGCCCCTTCCCCAGTACTTCAGGGCTGGAATTGCCAGAATCAGACGCAGGTGACCTACCAGCCTGGAGTCATAGGATCTCTGCTGGGCATTGACTTGGTGGCGGCTCTTTGCAGTGGCCCCCGTTCTCAAGGTGGCCCTCTGCCTGGGTGGGTCGTGCATGGGCAGCTCCTCTGAAATCTGGGTGGAGGCAGCCATACCCACACAGCTTTGCAGGGCACAGCACCCACCGCTGGAGACCAGCTGGAGCTACAGCTGGGGCTGCAGATGGGGGAGGTGGGGGAGCTTGAAGTGGCGGCCCCTCCCTTGAAATCCTTCTGCCCCCCAAGCCCTTGAGGACCTCAAAGGGCCTCTGGGGTCATTCTTCTAATATTTTGGACCCTCTGCAGCTCTCTTCTTTTCTTCTGGGTCTCCACCAGAATCACCCTTAATGGTCTATTCATGGCACCCTGAATTTTTCCAGCCTCTAGCCACATCGCCCAGTGCCAAAGCTGCTTCTAGATTTCTAGGTATTTGTCACAGCAGCTTCTACTTCTCAGTACCGATTTTCTGTCTTAGGCCATTCAGACTGCTATAACATAATAGCATAGACCGGGTGTCTTCTAAACAACAGAAATGTATTCCTTACAATTCTGGAGGATGGGAAGCCCAAGATCAAGGCCCCGGCAGATTCAGCATCTGGTGAAAGCCCCCTTTCTAGCTCAGAGATTGTGGCTTCTGGCCGTAACCGCTCCTGGCAGAAGCAGAGAGGGATCTCTTTGGGGTCTCTTGTATAACCTTTTACATGGTCATGAAGACTCTGCTCTGCAATCACCTCCCAAAGGCCCCACCTCTTAACACCATCACCTTGGAGGTTAGGCTTTCAACATGAGTTTTTGGAGGATATAAACATTCAGTCCATAGGGGGCAGACCAGGCACCCAGGCCTCCTCCTCACCTGTGGCTCAGACTTTGTTTCCAGTAGGGAGAAGATGGGTGTGCAGAAGCATATCTTACAGAGGTGGCCACCAAGATCTCTATTCACTAGCTGGGTGACCTTAGGCAACAGTCTTTACTCTCAAGCCCCAGTGTCCTCATCTGTAAAATGGGTATAAGGATCCAGTCCCCACAGAGCTGATCTCTGTGGCCACCATTCTTCACAACCACTCCCTGAGGGACATATGACTCACATCCAGTTATACATTACAATCAACACTCTGTTGGGCACGTGCTGTGTACATGGAAGTGCTATCCAAACTCCCAAGCCTTCACTGTAAGTTTTCTCATCAAATTCTCCCCGACAACCCAACCAAGCCAGCCCTGTGCCTGTCCCCATTTTACAGATGAAGAAATTGAGGCCTAGAGAGTCCAAGTGATCACCCAGCTAAGAGGATGCAGAACACAGAATTCTAAACCTGTCGGGGTGACCCCAGAGCCTTCATTCTTAATTAGGGGTCCCCCTCAGACAATGGTGTTCTGTCTTTGAAGTGGGGAGATTGTGATCAGGTCTTATGACTTCACTTTTCAATGACTCAGTTTCCTCATAATAAAATGGCGATAATAACAACAAGAGTACCTAGCCCAGGGCTGTCACGAGAATGAAATGAGTTAACCTATGGAAAATGTCCAAAGCTGCGCCATCCAGGACAGAGATCACTGGCCACATGAGGCTGTTTAAATTTTAATTCATTAACATTACAGAAAGTTAAAATTTAGTTCCTCAGTGACACTTGCCAGATTTCAGGTGCTCAATAGCCTCATGTGGCTAGTGGTGACCGTTTTGGACAAGTGCAGGTAGCACGTCTCCATCATCACAGAAAATTTCATCTGTCAGCACAGGTACAGAGCAGTGTCTGACATGAAGCAAGCCTTCATGACTGGTAATCATATTATTATTAATCCTAGATCATTAGCTATTATGATTACACTATTATTCTATTACTATTAATCCTCTTCTAGCCTACTGTTATTTTATTATTATTTAAAAAAAGTTTTTATTTATTTGAGAGAGAGAGTGTGAACGAGAGCATGAGCAGGGGGGAGGGGAAGAGGGAGAGGGAGAAACAGACCCCCCGCTGAGCAGGGACCCCCCCCCCCAACACAGAGCTTGATCCCAGGACCCCAGGATAATGACCTGAGCCCAAGGCGGCCGCTTAACTGACTGAGCCACCCAGATGCCCCTATTTATTTTTTTTAATCCTTTAACTATTAAGTGCTATTATTGGTCCTGGAACTATTAACTATGATTACATTATTATTATTATATTATAGTCCTATAATATATAGTATATTATAGACTATTATTAGTCCTGGGACTGTTAACTATGATTGTTATTATTGTTTTTTTATAAGTTCATTTTTTTAGTCATCTCTACACCTGGTGTGGGGTGGGGCTTGAACTCATGACCCCGGGCTCAGGAGTCACATGCTCTTCGCACTGAGCCAGCCAGACGTCCCATGTTACATTTATTACTAATCTTATTACTATCCTGTTAGTTGTTATTTATTGTTATTAATCCTGATACCATTTGCTACTACGGTAACTATGAATCCTAGACCTGTTATTATATTTATTGTTGCTACTGATATCCTATTGTTATTTTATATTTACTATTAGTTCTGTAATAGCTAACAGTAACTATTGTTATTTTTAATGAGTTCTATTAACTATTGTTACGTTATTATTCTATTGTTATTGATTCTTTTATTGTTAATCACATACTGGTTAACTTTTGTGTTGTTGTTATCAGTACCAGTTGTTAATATCATGTTAATGGTATTAATAAGCATTTACTAATGTTGTCATTGGCTGCTGATTCGTCACTATTATTAATCCTGAGAGTCTCCAGCCCCTACTTGGCAGGCAGTAGGCGTTCTCCCGGTTGGTGTGAGAGCAAGGGCGGTGGGAACTGCTGGCTGAGACTATCTCGCTTGCTTCAGGGGAATTCGGATAAACCTCCTTCTCACTTTGGGCCCCAGGGACCTGTGAAGTGGGAGGAGCCACGGCAAGAAGAGGAAAATCGCAGTTCAAAGCAGGGGTGCTCTCAAATCTAGGGCAAGGCAACAGAAGGGGTTTTCTTTGTAAACCCTTTGCCTTTCTAAGGAAAAGCAGAAACAGAGTGAGAAGTCTCGATCGCGGAGAGAGCATTTGAAACAACCAACTGGACTCTGGAGGGGACGCCTGGCAAGAAGAAATTAAGTGAGAAGGGAAACCACTTTGGGCCTCAGAGAAATCTGGCACGAGAGAAGGCTTGCACTATGATTAAAAAGGGGAAGAACCACAAGTCTCCATTTAAGTCAGCAAAACTGCTGTCTGGGCAGTGAGAGGGAAAGTGCTTGTGGCTGGCAGATTTTAGCAACCAGTTGACAACTGCTGTGTACCTGCTGCTCTGTTGGCGCCACCTGGGAGCTGTGTGACTGCAGGCAGGTAACTGCTCTCTCTAGGCCTCAGTCTCCCCAGGTGCCATATAGAGATAATAATATGGAGTGATCAGTTTAGGCTTCCCTAATACCTCACCCGCCTCCTCCCACATCCTCAGATGCTGTGTGAATGTTACTGGCGCACCTTCTAATGGGTTGCCAACTCCAGACTTAGCAGCTCAAATCCAAAGCTCAACAGGTCCTTCAAAAACCCTCCATGGCTCCCTATTATTCCCAAGATAATTCCTAAACTTGCCACCAGGACCTTCAAGCCTCCATATGGTGGGCCTGCCTTTCCAACTTCATCTCCTCCCATCTATAAGCCTGAGTATCACACTGTCTTGACTTTCCTCAAATGCACCAAGCTTATTCCAACCTCAGGATCTTTGCACTCACTGTTCCTTTGGCCAGGAATGCCCTTCCTTTAGACTTTATTGTGCCCAGATGCTTCTCGCTGCAGGATGGGGGAAATGGGTGGTCTCGGCTCAAATGTTAGTTCCTCAGAGAGGTCCTCCCCAAGCCTCCAGTCTAAGACAGCCCCTTCCTACTGTTTATGTTTAACTGTTTTATCTTCCTCCCAATCCATTATCCCGTTTATTCATGTACTTATGCTCTGTGTCCCCTCACCAGAATGTCAGCTCCACCAAGGGCAGGCATATTTGTCTGTCTTGTTCACTGCTGTGTCTCCAGCACCTAGAACAGTGCCTGGCACACTGTAGGCATTTAACAAGTGTTTGTGGAAAGCACATGTTCATTGCTAGAGGTCTTTCAAGGTTATGGGATTTCAAGGATCCTACAGCAGACCAGCCCTGATCCCCATCTGGGTGGAGTCTGGAAATCCCCATCTTCTGGGGAACCCCTTTCTGCATCTCCAAGGGCAGAACTCAAGCCTGGTTAACAAACACGCAGGTAGCAGTGCTTTCCCTTGGGCAAAGCCCAATGCTAAGTGCTTTAATGCATTGACTCATTGAATCCTCAGAGTAACCCAGTGGAGTGGGTACTCTTACTATTTCCATTTCACAGATGAGGAAATTGAGGTATGGCGAAGTCAGGTCATTTGCCGAAGGTTAGTATGAGGGGGAGGCAGCAGACTGGAGGAGTATGTTGTCTGGGAAGGGGTGATGAGGTTCCTGCAAGCTGGGGGCCTAATCGACTTGTTTCCTGTTGTGGGAGGGAGAGGAGTAGACATTCCTCTCTCCCCTCCCTCCCCTGTGTTAGGGGAAGGGCTGGCTGACTGTATGCTCCACCTCAGACTAGGAGGCACCCCACTGTCAACCTCACCCCACATAAGGCCTGTAGAGAAAATGAAAGCACGGGGGACAGCAGAGAGGGAGGCCCAGAGGGCATAGGTGCCAGCGGTCCGGGAGGGCTTCCTGAAGAAAGATGCATTCCTGGGGTGGGGCCCCCCATAGTAGTGGCCCAGTAGCGGTCGGTCTACCCAGACACCCGTAACGGCAAGAGCCGAACCGAGGGTGGGGACAGAACCCGAATGAGGCGGGTCTAGGGCCGTGGCGGGTCGACTCAGCAGAGTCGCGGATAGTCGGGGCCGGGCGGGGTTGGGATCCTTCCCCGGGGGGGGGGATGATGAAAGCTGTGGTCGCTATTGCACGGACCCGCCCGGAGCGCGCAGATAAGGCCTTGCAGGAGGGAGTCGCAGGGGCGCGCCCCTCGAGGCCAAGGAGCTCGGCCCAGCCCCGCCCCCAGGCCCCGCCCCTCCTCCATCTGGCCCCGCCCCCGCCGCGCTGAGGCACTTGGGGGGTCTACAGGCGCTAGGTGGGTGGGGCTAAGGTTGCCCCGCCCCCTCGGTCTTTCATTCCCTTCTTTAGCCTGCGCGAAGCGACATAGGGTGGGCGAGCTGTGGGCGTGGCTTGGCAAGGCCCGCCTCTCTGCGGGCTCGGCGTTTGAGACCCCAGGACCCGGTCAGCCCCGGCTGAGCAGGATTGATGGGCGGGGCCAGGTCCGGCCCCGCCCCCCAGGAGCTGTCCCCGCCGGCCGAGTGTGGTTCGCGGGCGGACTGGGGCGTGGTCTCCCGCGGCCCCGCCCACACTGGCCCCGCCCCTGTCGTGGCCGCCTTCCCCCGTCGGGCTCCGCTCACACCGCCGGTTCCTCTTTACATAACGGCGCGAGGCGGCATGGGCTCGGGCCACAGCCTCCGCCCGGCCGCCCGCCCGGACTGTCGCGGCCCGTGGTGGCGACGGCGGCGGCAGCAACAAAGTTTCCCCGGCGGCGGCCCAGGGGCGCATCCTCCCGCAACTGTCAAGCGCTGGCGGCGGAAATGATGAGGCGCTGGCCATTTTCCGAGCCCGGGTTTCCTGCCTGAGCCCCGCTCGAGCGAGCCGCGAGCCAGGAGCCGGCGCGCGGGAGAGAACGCGCGCGGGGCGGGGGCCCGCCCGCCCCCTCGGGATTTCGGGGGGCCGGGGGCGCGCGACGCCATGGGCCGGCCGGGCCCGGACCCCCTCTCTCTCAGGTAAACCCGCCGTTCCCGTCGCTCCCTCCTCCGGGACTGGGAGGGCTCTAATGGGGGAAGAGGAGGCCCCCTGCCCGGTTCTGTCCGGTGTCTGCGCACTCCCACAACAGCCTGAAATACTGTCCTGCCCCTGACCCGGATGGGGTGTTCAGGGGCAGCCCTTCTCCAGCTCCTGAGACACCCTCCCAGCCGACACCCCCACCCACACACGTGTTGGGGATGTAATAGGGGAGGCAGTGGGGAAGGCGCTGAGAGGGTATGGTTAATGCCCGCAGTCTACCCCTTCAAGTAGCCCAGTCAGGGCAGCAGTCCCCTTCAACTTGTGCGTGGTGAGGAGGGGTCCAGGGTCAAGCAATTGGGGTACCTTGAAAGTGAAAGTAGTCAAACGGAGGCTGTGAGGTTGGAAGAGCCCTCTGGGAGTGGGGCCACCTGTCCCTCCCCACTCTCCCAGCCCAGGCCATGTGGCTATGAGTGTATCTCTGGATTCTAGAAGCCCCTCTCCACAGTCCCCACACCTCAGAGGTGGGCCAGGCCAGGTGCCCCCAAGCCACTGAGTTTGGGGTTTCACAAGGGTTCAAGGGTCCCAGAGCACAGTTCTCTTTGAGCTGGTGCCCTCACACCCCAGACCTGGAGCCCAGGTGAATCCTCCCATCCAAAAATAAGGGGGGGGTGGTATTGCCTTATAGGTCAGCATGGCTGGGAGGGTAATTTCAGAGGCCTTTAATGCTTAGTGGAGAAATCCCCTCCCTTCCTTCCCTCTGACCATGGGGGCTTTTGGGATGATGGGGACTGCATTTGAGGAACTGGGGGGGGGGTCTGCCTGCTTGTCCTGCCTTTTTTTTTTTCCCCCTTTAATTTCCTCATTCTCCTGTTTCTCTTCCCTATTCCCGGCCACGATGATGTAGGTGAGGAGGTCACTGCCTGCAGCTGGAGGCCTCCAGGGAGGGGCATGGCCAGGCCTGACTGAGTGGGAGGAAGTGAAATTGGGCTGCGGGTGGGGGCCCCGGAGCGGAGGCCTGGCAAGGCGATGTCTGCAGGGCCAAGGTCCAACTTTGGGAGCAGGAGGGGCTGAGATCTGACCCCCACGCCCCTCGCCTGGGAGAGGAGCATCCCCTGACACCCACCAGCTGCCAGGCTCAGCTAGTGCAGCCAGCCCATCCTGCCTCCCCATTTATAATCCAGCTGCAGGGCCCCTGCCAGGCGATGGGCACATGGGTCTCCAGGGCTGTGGGCGCGAGTCATGTCTGGCTTTCCCATCACTGACCTGGCTGTCAGAGCGGAAACAGCTCTGGAGGCTCCCTGGGGCTGCGGGGGCTGGAGACCCAGCCCAAATGGGGGGAGAGCAGGCAGAGACCGCCTGGGCGGGTTGGGGTCAGCAGATGAGAGGCCAGGGCCCGCTTGGGAAGTTGGAAGGGTTTTTAATACACTTTTTCTGAGCCTTTTCCCACAACCCTCCTCTGGGAGGGAAAATCCTTCTGAGCCAAAGGGTGAACATTCCTAGAACTTGTGTGAGTCCCTGTGGACCAAAGAGCCAGCCAGCTGGGAAGGGGCTGGACTGAAGTACCAGCTGCTGGGGTTTGAGGACCTGCAGGGGCTCAGCATAGGTCCCATGCTCCCACTGCTTCTGTCCAGCTGAGGACATGGGCAAGTGACACCTGTGAACCTCAGTTTCCCCCATGTGAAATGGCATAATAACAGGTCTGTGGTAGGGATTTAATGAGCCAATGTGTGAAAAGCACCTGCTGCCTGGCAGAGAAAGGGTTCAATTACAGGTGGTGGTGGTTATTTTTTATCATTACCATGATTAGCATGAGTTTGCTGGCTGTGGAATGTTTGTTCGTCAGCATCCCTCGAGCACCTCCAGCGTCTGTGCGGCTCTCGGGGGTCATGAGTCTTTGGGAGAAGAATTGCAAAGATGTAGACAGGATGAGATGATGGTGCTTCCGGGCTGTGAGGCCTTGTTTAACCGTCCCTCTCAGTTTCCTCACCTGTCAGATGGATGTAGTAAGAGTATCTAATTCTTAGGATCATTGGAACCATATGAGTGCATTTGCAAAGTGTTCAGAACATTTTGATCAGGAGTGGTAGTCGCAATAATGATAAGACTGTTATTTGTTGTGGATGTTAGCTCTGACTGTTCTCCTTCTTGATCCTCCCAACCCCCATTCGTGTGAACCCTGGGGTTGATCCTTTCTGATAGAACTTTCTAGTACAAATCAGGTTCTGTAGAACAACTCCAGATATGGGGCTAGCCTGGGTCCAGCAGGCACAGGGTAGCCCTGCAGCAGTTCGGCTTTTGGGGGCCCTTGGATATCTTGGTCCAGCCATGTTACCCCAGGACACCTTCCATCTCCTGGATGGAGCCTCCCCAAGGGCAGAGGGGGTGGGGCTGGAGGCACTTGGAGAGACCTCCCAGTCCCGGCGCACCCCACTTTTGCAAGGGGTGCAAAAACCACTCAGTGGTATAAACCACTGAGTGCTGGGCCTCACCTGACAATAATAGATGATATTATTATTAATATTATTAAATGAGATGCCTCTCCCGTTAAATTCCCACTTCTTCCTGGTAGCAACATGGGTTTTGGAGCCAAATTCAGGATCTGCCAGGTTCTAACTGTGAGGCCTAGGGCAAATTATCAGACCTCTCTGGACCTCATCTGCTCAATGAGGACCAAGAGTCCCAGGCTCTCTGGGGTATATGAGCCTGTGTGTAAGCTAATATATGGAGTGTATGAGCCTGGCACAGTGTAGGGACTTGAACTGTGTTGGCCGTAATTGCTATGGCTCTGGGACCCTGGGCTTGTCCCTTAACCTCTGAGCTCCACTATCCTCCCCTACGACATGGGAGTACTAATGACTGCACGATAGGATTGTGTTGAAAAGAGGCATGCATAATGCCTGGCATGCAGTCAGTGCTCAATAAGTGTGCAGGGCTCAATTAGTGCCCCAGAGGGGACTAACACTTAATTGCCAGGTTTCCTGGGAAAATGGTCCCAAGGGCCCCCCCCCCCCGCCTGCCCCCCGGGGGTTCAGCATCTTTGGCTGGGCGGGGCAGGAAGCTGCTTCCATCTGGCAGATGGGAGAAGCCTGCCTTGGAGTCCAGAGGTGTAATACAAGTTTCTTGTTCCCAGCCAGACCCTGTTCCCAGCTACCGCCCTCCCTGAGGAAACTGAGGCGGGCAGTCTGCCCAGGGGAAGTGACTCAGCTGGGGTCACTCGCTGAGTCAGGCCTAATTGGACCCAGGAGCCCTGCGCCCCAGCTCCCTGGCTTCCGGGGGCCTGCAGTCCCTTGGAAACTGGGCAGGTCCAAAGGCCATAGCTGGACACCGGCTCACTTGGGCCCTAACCCCTGGGCAACCACCATTCCCAGCCGGGGCTCCAAGGTCCCACTGACCAGCACTGGACTTCTTGACCTGGTATTCTTCTTCCCAGTAGGGGCAAGGGGCACTTCCCCAGGAGAGCAAGTCCTCCTAGTGTCCCCCGGCCCCGCCCCGACCGGAAACCCAGCAGCTGAGCAGATGGCTGGAAGATTTTTCCTCCCACGCCACCCTGTCAGGGGTCGGCGAGGGGGGCCAGGCTGCAGGCTTCCTCGTGAGCCAGGCCGGGAGCCCCTGGGGGCCTGCCCGGATGTGGGCCCCCACCCCGGTTGGTGGGGGGGGGAGGCTGCCCCTGCCCCATGTGTCCCCAGGGAGGCCTGGGAGGGAGGAAGTCTATGCCCTGCTCACCGGGAGCTGACTCACAGGGTGCCTGATGGAGGTGTTGGCCTTGTAGAGCTGGAGGACTGGAAATGTGGTTGGGGGAGAGGGTCACAAAAGAGGGCCTTTGGCACAAATATGCCCTTTGAGAGCTGGCACTCTGTGTCCTCTCACAGAGAAGGCAAGGAGTGTGGGGGAGAGGTTCACCCTTCCTGACACCGCAAAGCACCATTGCAGGGTGCAGGGCCCGCTGGGGGCCCCCCCCCCCACCGTAGAGTCACCCTTCTCAACTCAGGGGCAGTGAAAAGAAGTCACGTGCGGGGATGGTGGGGTGGGGCTGGGGCTGTCGAGTCGTGCCCAGGGATAGTCCCTGGCTTTCTCCTGAAGCCTAGCTGGGTAGGTGGTCGGGGTGTCAGGCTGGGCATGGGGACAGAGGAAAGCTGGAGGACACCTCCTGTTCTGGCGGACTGTGCCAGCCTGATCAATGTCCCTGAGCACTGGTGACCCTAGAGAGGGTGCATCAAGACTCCACGGACTGCCCAGTGATCTAGAGCAGAACCTACCTCTCAGCCTCCCCAGGACTTCAGAACCTTCACTCCCTACTTCGCATGGGCTTCTCCACAGTTTAGACAGCCTGAATGGTGTGAAAGAGCAGTGGGCTGACTGCCAGGCTGTGTGTGTTGGAATCCCCCCAACTCTCTGGGCTTCCTTGGGCAGAGGGTCTGGGCGCTGGAGAAGTTGGTACTGTAGGTGGGAAAAGTTGAAATGCTTGCTGTGGCCTGTGGTCAACCTGGAGGCCTCCCTGGAGGAGGTGTCTCCCTCTGAAGGTATGGGACTTCCTGCCCAAACATCTATGAGTTGGGGGCAGGGGAAGCTGTGGACCTGGGGGAGGATGGAAGCTCTGGACTGGCTCATTTTAACTTCATTTACCACAATTTATCCTCCCCAAGCCTTGGCAGGTGGAATTCCCACAGGTGGGTAAAGGCCTTCTCCGCACCTGGGCCTGATAATTAAATGGGAAATGTTAGCTTTCCCAGGTTACACTGTTACCCAGGGTGATTGGATAGAGGGGCTGAGGAGCCCCAGTCTCTGGGGTCGTGGGTTAGAGTGGGCCCCACAGCTCAGATTCTCTGCTTAGAGCCAGGATTCCCAGCTGTTCAGTGCCTCATTTCTCTCTGACTTGAGAGAGAGGCTCTCAAGAGAGGCTCGAGGGCCCCTTAGGATTGAAACGCTTGAACAGGGGACACCAAGCTCGGGCTAAGGCTTTAAGGCCCTCACCAGGTTGCCCTCAGCAGGCACTCTGGTGGACAGAGTTGTCTTGAACTTGGGGTCCTGAGAGGCAGATCCATCCCCACTCTGGCCCAGGGCCCTAGGATGGGCATGGAGACAGCAATCTCCTTGTGTTTGCTGTGGGGACTTGGGGAGAAGGGGGTGCCAGGATTCCACCTTCCTGTTCCACATAACATCATCCTTGTCCCTTACCCCACTGTGGGATTTGGGAAATGCTGGAGCCCCACCTCCACACACATAGCTGGGAACTCCCTGCCCCAGAAGCCCAAGCTGATCAGGTGGGAGGGACTCTGTGCATGTGCAGGCACCTCTGTGTGAATCCATTCATCCCTTTGGCTGCCCAGGCTTCCAGTGCTCTGGTAGGTGGGGGGAGGGGAGAAGAGGGAGGAGGGGGCCGATAGAAGTGCCCCAAAGACCCCCCTACTTATATCCTCCAGCCTCAACCTAGAGGTTCCTGGGAACACTCAGGTGATTAATAAATGCTTTCTGCTAAGAGCTTTTCAGGCCCTAATCCCACAGTTGGTGTGATCTCATCAATTGTTTAGCATATAGTAAGTGTTCGATAAATGGCTACCACCAGGGCTGAGGCCCAAGAAGGGGACCACCTTCCTGCCGCCTGGCTGCCCGCCCAGCCAGGAAACCTCTGAGGCACGCCCCCTCCCGGACGTGGGCCACAGCTGAGTGCTCAGTGCTCTGACTGGTGATTTCCTGCCGGGAGCTCCTGCCTGGAGTAGCCTCTCCCCTGAGAAGGCCTTTTGTTCAGGCTCCCTTGACGCTCCCTGCTGGCCCAGCCCGCAAGGCCAGGCTCCCTCTGTGGCTTCTGTGACCTGAGGCCTGAAATTCTCTGGAGCGGGTGCCCCTCTCTGCTAACAATAATAGTAATAAAATAGCAACAGCCCCTTGTTTGTTGAGCCCAGGGCCCAGCATCCCACAGACCTCCGTCCTCAGAATGCTCCTAGTGAATGCCAAAAGCTGAACACTGGCCCATTTTACAGAGGGGGACACAGGCTCAGAGAGACAAGCCCCCTCTTCTGCACCACAGAGCGAAGAAGTGGCAGAGGCAGGATGCGACCCCAGGTTTGGTTGGTAGCTCTGGCGCAAGAGCTCATCTGGGTGGTGGGGAGATCCCGGTGGGTTTCTCAGAGCCTCACAGCCCTTCTGTTTGTCCATGTTGGTCAGGAGCATAACTCCAAGAACATGACTATCACCCCTCAGCCTGCCTCAATCCCAGCAGTTCATTAATTCATACAGGTAATATTTCTGACCAGGCCTTGGGGGTGAGCAGGAGTGAGATGGACTCTCGGCCTTCCAGGGGCAAACAGCCCTGGTTGAGGGCACAGGGCAGTGAGCAGTTCTAATCCCAGCTGTACGCCTCACTGGCCGTGGGGCTCTGCGCAAGCTATTCTTCCCATGCCCTGGCTTTTTTACCTATAAAATGGACATATTGATAAGACTCCTCTCTACCCTCCAGTGGAGATTAAACTAGTAAATATATATGCAAAGTGTTTAGCACAGAGCAGGGCATATAGAAAGTCAGAAATAGTGTCATTTGTTTTGTTTTTAAAATTGTATTTCTAAAAATGAGATATGATTGGGACACCTGGGTGGCTCAGTCGATTAAGCATCTGCCTTCAGCTCAGGTCATGATCTCCGGGTCCTGGGATTGAGTCCCTCATCGGGCTCCCTGCTCAGCGGGGAGCCTGTTTCTCCCTCTTCCTCTGCCTGCCGCTCCCCCTGCCTGTGCTGAAGCTTAAGAAATAAAATTGAGATATGATGGACATATATTAGTTTCAGGTATACAGCATAATAACTAGACCTCCTGTGATCATTTTACAATGTATAAAAATGTGGAATCATTGTTTTTAAATTTGTACCCTGTGGCTGTTTTCCTGACCACCTGGTGTGTTGGGGACCTGGAGAGAGGGGCTAATGCCTCCTGACTCCCGCAGGATCTGAATGAGAAGTTTATGTCCCTCCTCTGGATCTCCTTCGTTCAATATACATGAGGAAAGTGAGTCTTCCTCATGGTGTGCATTCAGGCACTGATCAGGCATTTTGGGGGTGGCTTCTGTGGGGGTTTCTATTGCCAGCAATGGGACCTCCCCGTACTTCAGTTTCTCCATCTGTAAAATGGGAGCAATTATAGGCCCAACTTCCTAGGGCTGTCATGAAGCCTGGGAGAGTTAATGCTTTGCAAAAGCAGTTAGAAGAATGCCTGATGTCTAGCGAGTGCTTGGTACACACTGCTCTTCTGATGGGGGAACTGGAGTAGGAGGTGTGGTGAGGAGGGCTGCCAGCCATCACCTGGGCAGTGGGGAAGCACGGAGCCGGCGCACTGTTCCAGGAAGCCTCCTTCCAAGGTTGGGCCCTGAACTTGGGCATCGGGACTCCGGGGTACCCATGAGGTACGTTGGCCCAGTGAGAGGTGGTTGTCGGTGGGTGCTGGCCACCATGCGTCGTCTGCCAGAGGAGCCAGAGGGTGCAAATGCAGCTGATCTCCTGTATCCATACATTCATTCATTCAGTGGGCATTTATTGAGCTCTTGCTGCATGCTAGGAACTGGGGCTGGCACAGGGAGCGGATTGTGAAGCTCAGTCTGGTGGGGAGACAGCCACTAATTTAAAAATCACAGCTATTTTTTTTAAAGATTTAGAGGGAGTGAGTGCACATGGGGGGAGGGGCAGAGGGAGAGAATCTCAAGCAGACTCGATGGGGGGGGGGCTCGATCTCACAACCCCGAGATCATGATCTGAGCTGAAATCAAGAGTCAGACGCTTAAATGACTGAGCCAGCCAGGCTTCCCTAAGTAATCCTAGCTATTGAATGCTAACTGTGACCAGAGTGCTGAAGGAGAAGTTCAGTACTTGACTCGGTAGGTGGGCTCATGGAAGGCTTCTCGTGTGTGAAGCTGGAAGCTGACCGAGAGCAGGCAGGGCAGAGGGAACACCGAAGGCAAGGCCCAGAGGCTGCAGCCAGCACGAGTGGCGGCAAATCACACAGGGTCTCATAGGTGGACGGGAGCTTGGGTCAGGAATCCGAGAGCTTTCTGGGCCCCCTAACCTGTGAAAACAGTGCTTGCCTCACCTGTGTGGAGGCAGGGGTGTGGGGTGGCCATGGGGTTAACTAAGGACAAATCACACACACATGCAGGTAACACCCCCCCACACACACACGCATGCGCGCACCTTCACAGGTGCAGGGTGGTTTTCTTGGCGGAGTGCGGTGATCAAGGGCACATGTGGCTCCTCTCCTTTCCCTTCTGCCTGGCCGCTTTCATTGACTACTGTGTGCCAAGTGCTTACTGTGACTAGGTTTCCACCTTCCTCACTGATGCAGACACTTACTCTGCACTGTCTGGGGTGTCCTGCTGGAGTCACTGCAGGGTTGCCACCATAGCCTGGAGAGGGTATTGTCCTTGCAGCTGCCCTGCAGGTCTGCCCCGCCCTGACCCTGCACAGGGTCACACAAATAGAAGGTGCCTGTGCAGTGGTGTATGGGAGAAAGAACCTCAGTTTCCAGGTCCAGGTCTCCACCCTGAGTGCTTCTCAAGGACTCCTTATAACCGTTTAATGAGGTGGATATGATGGTGCTCCGCATTTGACAGATAAGGAAACTGGGGTTCAGAGAGGTCCAGTCAGGTGTCAGAGGTCACACAGCCTCTACGTACGCGAATAGTGTAGCCCCAGGAGCAAGGGATTTGTGTCTGGTTCACTGCTGTATCCCCCAGGGCCTAGCACGGTGCCTGACATAGAGTAGGCCCTCAGTAATAGTTTTTTATTGGGGAGCATGGTGGTGGAATGAGCAGCCATCATTACGGGGCCCCGAAAGGGGCCCAGGCCCAGCCAGGCTTAGTTGGAAGGAAGGACGGTATTATTGATTTTAACTTTAACTAGAGAGGTCCAGGGTTCAGCACCTCGGACAGCAGAGGGTAGGGGGCTTCTGCCTTTTTGATTGTGTGGTGCCAAAGGAGGAGCCATGGGGGTGGGAGGAGAGGGAGCCCCAAGTGGGATGGGTAGGCAAGGGTTTGCCTGTCCTGACATCCCCCCCCACATCGGAGCAGGAAATACATTTGCACTCCTTTGTGAGTCTTGTTAATTGATTCCTTTTTATTCATTGTATTTTCACCAATGATACACTCTCATTGTAATAGTTAAATAGTAACAGCCAGCCTTTAGTAGGCTTTTCCTAAGTTCTAATGTGTTTATATTTATTAACTCAGTTAATCCTCATAGCACTCCTATAAGGCAGCTCCAATTGTGTTCCCCATTTTACGGATGGGGAAACTAAGGCAGAGAGAAGTCAGTAACTCACTCAGTCACATAACTAGTAAGGCGCAGTGCTGGCATTTGAACACAGGCTCTGTGTTCTTTACCATATTTTCTAGAGGCAAGTAGCAGCAGTATTCCTTGGTTACTGTTATCCCAAATCTGGTTCTTCCCCAGAGGTCACCACTGTTTCTGGCGGCTTTGCTCCAGCCACACCTTCCTTGCCCACCACTTATACACATTTACACGCACATAAAAATTGGTAATTTGGTTTTGTGTGTGTGCATGTAAATGGGATCACAGTCTGCACTGTTCCATGGTTTGCCTTGGGGATCTCCCTGGGGTGGTAGCGCAGACTTTCCTCTACCTTTTCCACTGCTGCAGAATATTCCAGTCTGCAGATGTATCACCGTTTGCTTTAGTTGCCTCTGATGGGCATTAAGTTGTATAAACATCAAAGCCGAAAATATCTAGCAGGGGATTGTCTTGTAACTGCCTCTCTGCACATTGCAAGCAGACATTCTCTTGAATACTTGAAAGTGGCATTCCTGGGCCTGAAATGGATCCTGCTAAATTGCCCTCCAAAAAGGCTGTTATCTGTTAACAGAACTGGCAGCGTTGTCGGAGAGTGACCATTTCGTGGCACCTTCACCAGCACCGGGTATTATCGGTCATTTCCGATTTCTGACGTTGTGCCTGGTGAATAACCTGTCTTGCGGTGGGGAGTTTAGTCGTTTGGTCACCTGCCTGCTTACTCCTTTGTCGCCCACCCCACTGTGTCTTTCAGCCTGGCCGCCCCACCTCGGTCTCCGCCATGAACGGGCCCACCCTGCAGCCCTCCTCGGCCTCCTCCGCGTCTTCCCCCTCCTCGTCGGCAGCGTCGTCGCCGTCCCCGCGGGGCTGGAGCGAATTCTGCGAGCTGCACGCGGTGGCCGCGGCCCGGGAGCTGGCCCGGCAGTACTGGCTCTTCGCGCGCGAGCATCCGCACCACGCGCCGCTGCGCGCGGAGCTCGTGTCGCTGCAGTTCACCGACCTCTTCCAGCGCTACTTCTGCCGCGAGGTGCGCGAGGGCTGGGCTCCTGGGCCACTGGGATCCCGGGCCGCGCCGCCCGCTCGTGACTACCGGGACACGGGCCGCGGGCCCCCGGCCAAAGCTGAGGCAGCCCCGGCCGACTCGGGCCCGGGTCCCGCCGCCCCGGCGCTGCCCAAGGCCCGCAGCTCGGAGGAGCTGGCCCCGCCACGACCGTCAGCCGCCTGCACCTTCCAGCACCTGCGCCACAGCCTCCGCCACATCCTGCGCCGCGGTTCGGCTGGGGAGCTGCCCGCCGCCACCGGGGCCGCGGGGGAGACGGGCGAGGGCCCGGCCCGGCCCGGCCTGGCCAGGAAGCTCCTGCCCTGGAGCCTGGCCCGCGAGCCGCCGCCCGAGGCCCTCAAGGAGGCGGCGCTGCGCTACAGCCTGGCGGACGAGGCGTCCATGGACAGCGGGGCGCGCTGGCAGCGGGGGCGGCTGGCGCTGCGGCGCGCCCGGGGCCCCGACGGCGGCGCGCACCGCGTGCTGGAGCTCTTCGACCCGCCCAAGGTAAGCTCCCCGCGCGACAGCCCTGCGGGCGGCCGCACAGCACCCAGAGGAAAGCATGCCTTTTAAAAAGTGAAGAGTTTCTTTTAGACCATTTTAGATTTGCGGAGAAGTTGCAGAGATGGCCCAGGGTTCCCTCGTACACCACACGCAGCCTTGCCTAATGTTAGCATCTTACGTTACTGCGTGCATTTGCATAACCCAGGCACCAGCGTTGGCCACTAGTATTAAGGACACTCCGCGGTTTCTTTGGATTTTGCTAGTTTCCCCTAACATCCCTTTTCTGTTCCAGCATATACCATATTAGATTCGGTTGTCATGTCTCTTTAGGGGCTTAATGGCTTTGATAGGTTCTCAGGCTTTCCTTGTTTCTCATTATAGTTTTGAGGAGTACCCATCAGGGATTTTGTGGAGAGTCCAGAGACACCGTATATGGGCGTCATGTGGGCTGTGACAGGGCGGTCCAGCTCCTTGACAACCCTGACCCAGATGGACCATGACAAATAGGGGTTTTTCTAGAGGGTTCAAAACTGTCATTTTGATTCCTTTGCATGTCTCATGATTTGTGGATGTCCATTTTCAAGTGTTAAAAATTCTGTTTCTTTTTTGACAACTTAATTCAGCTCTGCAGATGAGGCTGGAGGGTCGAGGTGTTCCAAACACCGGACAAGCTCTATCTTTGACTCAGGTCTATCAAGTTGATGGGACCACGTGGCTTTCATTTAATTCCTTTCTCTTTCCGTTATGCTGCTAGAGAGTGAGCAAAGCAGATGTGGTCCTGGCCCTGGGAGGGTCACAGTCTGAATGGAAGAGACTTAGTTATTCATTCATTCAACAGATATTTATTGAGCGCCTACAGTGTACCAGACAGACGCTGATGCTGGGGACCTGGCATCTTAGTGAGAGCTACTGAGGAATAAACCTACAACTGAACATGGAATTATAAATTCTACACGGTGTTCTAAAGGAAGAGCAATGGGGCCTCTGGGAGTATCACTGAGGGGCCCCAATTTGG
Source organism: Callorhinus ursinus (assembly GCF_003265705.2). Taxonomy (NCBI): domain Eukaryota; kingdom Metazoa; phylum Chordata; class Mammalia; order Carnivora; family Otariidae; genus Callorhinus; species Callorhinus ursinus. The sequence continues at coordinate 9,508,417 of NW_027397103.1, read as the reverse complement.
TGGTTGGGATAGGGTGTTGCCAAAGAATCCTCGTGTGAAGTAACCTTTAAACTTCGGCACCGTGTCCCATGTGTACACAGCAACGGGTGTGTGAATTGGAAGCTTCACAAGTATTGCCATCTTTGCACACACCCAAGTGACCCAGCACCCAGGGGCTCCCTCCCGCCTCCTCCAAGTCAGTAACCCCAGCCACCCCCTCCTCCCACTGACTCCTACTCTACGGATTACATTTCTTTGTTCTTGAACTTCATACAAATGGAATCACACAGCATGTTGCTTTTGCTCAGCAGAATGTTGTAGAGACTTGTTCATGTTCTCGTGTGCATCAGTAGCTGGTTTGTATGGATGTACCACACGTAGCTTATCCATCCACCTGCTGATGGATATTTGGATTGTTTCTACTTTGGGACTCTTATGAATAATGCTGTTATGAAATTTGGGTATAGTTCTTTGTGTGGACATGTTGTCTCAGGGAGATTCCTAGAGGCCTTGCTAGGCCATATGGTTAAGTGCATGTTTGTAAGAACCTTCCATATTTTTTCCAAAGTGGCTGCATGATCTTATGTCCCCACCAGCAGTGTATGAGAGTCTTTTTCCATTTCACCCCTGCTAGTGGATGTGTACTGGTTTCTCATTGCGGCTTTAATTTGCATTTCCCTGATGACTCATGAGGTTAAGCACCTTTTCATTTGTTTATTGGCCACTGGAATTAACTCTTTTGTGATGTGCTTGTTTTTATTGAGTTGTCTGTTCTTATAGGAGTTTTTATATATGCTGGATTGTAAATATCATCTCCGATTCCGTGGGTTGCCTTTTTTCTTCTTTAATGGAATCTTTTCATGAACAGAAGTTCTCAATTTTAAGTCCAGTTTATCAGTTGCTTTCCTTTATAGTATTTTGTGTCCTGTTTAAGAAAACTTTGCCTACCCAGTTTCATGAAGATCTTTCTTGTCTTTTCTTCTGGAAGCTTTATTTTTGGGCCTTCACATTTTGGACCGAGATCCATCTCGAATTAGTTTTTATGTACGGTGTGAGGTAAGGATCATAATTCTTCCAGTTGTTCCAGCACGATTTGCTGATGTGACCATCTGTTGGATTGCAATGCTGCTTTTATCCTAAATCCAGTGTCCATCGATGTGCTTCTGGAAGACTCTCCCTTCTGTCCCCTTGGCCCATGTGTCTGTCCTTAGGCCAACACCACACTGTCCTAATTACCAAAGTTTCATAGTAAGCCTTGAGCTGGTGACTTTTGGACCACAGTCTTAATCCTGAGTGAAGAATCTCTCAGTGTCAGGGCGCCTGGCAGACTCAGTCGGTAGAGCATGTGACTCTTGATCTCGGGGTTGTGAGTTCAAGCCCTACTCTGGATGCAGAGATGACTTAAAAATTAAATCTTCAAAACAAAAAAAGAATCAGTGTTTCAGGCAGAGGGAACAGCACAGGCAAAGGCCCTGAGATGGGCATTCTGTGTGTTTTGAAGAATATAACAGAAGAGGCTGGGGTGGTGGGAGCACAGTGAGGGAAGATGGAGCACGGGGAGTATGTGTGGTTAGAGGGTCCCGTGAAGAGTTAGCATTTTATTCCAAACACAACGGGAAGCTGTTGGAAAATGCAAATGCAGATAAAAACTGTTTTCTCATCATTTTTAAAGTCTTGAGGTTATGACACCATGAAAGGCAAATAACATCCAAAACACATGGTCTTATCTGTGTGACAGCATGGGGTCCCTATAAAACTTCACTTTAAAAACAGCTTCTGGGGTGCCTGGCTGGCTTAGTCAGGAGCATGCAATGCTTGATCCTCAGGGTCGTGAGTTTGAGCCCCATGTTGGGGGTAGAGATTACTAAATAAAAGCTTAAAAAATACAAATAAAAAAATAAGTTAAAAAAACTTCCGCTTTTAAAATAAACCATCTTGGAAAACCAGGTGTCACGAGTCAAGTGGACCTGAGTGTAAATAATGAATTAGTCTTTTCCCAGTTCTGGGGCCGTAGGCAAGTGACATCGCCTCTCTGAGCCTCAGTGTCCTCCTCTGTACAACGGGGCGACTCACAGTTCTCACCTTATGGTGCTGTTGCGTTAATTGGGACAGCCCTCGGCCCAGGGAGCACTCAGTGTTACTGCTCCTTGCTGTCATGGTAATGACTTTGGAATGGAGAACAAGGATTTATTCCCAGTGCTGGTCTGGGTCCTCAGTGCCCGACTGGGAGGCGCCACCAGGGCCCCTGTTCTTCAGGAGCCCCAGTGGTGGGGCCCCCGTTGGAGCCCTGAGGACTCAGAAGTGGTGTTTTGGCCCCTGTGAAGTCGAGGTCTGGGGGAGGGCAGCTGGGGCCCTGGGGCTCTGTCCCAGGCTTGGTGGTTGCTCCAAGACCTGGGGTGTCCTCCCACAAAGTGAGCAGCCCTGGTAGGGCCTCTCCCAGCCCCCCGCACCAAGTATCTGGCTTGGTGGAGCAGCCCAGCTCCACCAGCCTCCAGCAGCTCCCCATTGTGTTTGGAACAGTCTAGGGGCTGTTCCTGAATGTTTCCTGGAATGACTTGGAGCGTCCAGTCTCCGGGCAGAGGCTACTTAGACCGTAAGTCTTGATTGAGTGTGCCTGCCAGGTGGGCAGTCTTGACCTCTGACCCTGGAGCTGTTTAGAGGAGTAGCTTTAAACAGAAAGCAAAGGAAGGTTGCAGGTTTGACAACCAGTAGGTGGTGGTTAAGGGCCTGAGCTCTGGATTCACACCCACGCTATGGCACTTGAAGGGTGCCCAGCACCAGCCTGGAGAAGATCCTGCTGCCCAGAGCAGGCAGAGGTTTGGAGGACAAGAGCTGAGACAGGGAAGCTGCCCAGAGACATGTTCCTTGGGCCTCAGCCAAGCCAATGGCCATCCAGAAACTAAGGCCAGGGAGCCAGAGGCTCATAGGTCCCCAAGACTCACCTCTGCCTCTGACCAGCTGTATGACCCTGGCTGGTCTTCCCCACTCAGCCTCATTCTGTTCGTCTGTAAGCAGGGGTGAAAGCAGCCACTCAAGCTCATGATGAGGGCTACAAGGGGAGTCCTTGCTAATGGGGATGTAAGGCCAGAGGCAGGCTGCTGGCTGGGGAGCTGGAGGGTGGTCAGAGGAGACACTTGGAGCTATTTCCAGTGTCCGAAGATGGGCGGTCACGGCCTTCTCTGGTTTCAGTGGCATCCCTGCAGGTGGGCAAGAGATGGGCCTTCCTTCTGGGTGCTGGCCTTCAGGAGGAGGCTGGGCATTGGGGGGTGGTCCTCAAAGGCCCCTTGGCAGGAAGTGATGTCTGAGATGCGAAAAGATGCAAATCCTGAAAGATCTGGGTAAAGGAGTCCCAGGTCAATGAAATGGCAAGTGCAAAGGCCCTGGAGTGGCCATGAACCAGGAGACTTTGAGGAATAAACAAGTGGCCAGGGGCTGGATGGAGGGAACAAGCAGAGAGAAGATTGGAAAGGTGCTAGGGCTGGATTAGGTGGGGGCCTTGTAGCCCCAGGAAGGACTTGGGGGTCTCACACTATCAGTAGTGCATGATTCTTCTCCTACGAGACCTTCTGGTCTCTGTCTCCACTCGTCCGGTGGCAACTCCTCCTCCTCGGACATGTCTGAGTCCCAGGGTCGGGCTAGAATGGGGGGCAGCATATTTACTACCTTGAATGGGCCCCTGCTATGTGCCAGCCACTGCCCTACCCACTTGACCTAAAGTCCTTCCCCATGAGGTTCAAGGCCACTGGCCCATTTGACAGGGAAGAAACTGAGGCTGGGAGAGGCAAAGAGACTCACTCAGGGTCATGCACCTGAGGAGACTGGAACCCCAATCGCAAGGGGTTCCCACCTCCAAGCCCCTGGCCACACTCTTTGACTGGCTCCCTCGAGCCCGAGCCTGTAGAGTGTCAGCACCCAGCCAGGCCAGGCCAGAGATGTGCCATCCTACTCAGCAGTTAAAAGAAAAAAAAGTTGGATTGGTTACCAGTATTTAAACACAGGTCTGGGGGCTGAGCCTCAGTTTCTCTCACCTGTATGGCGGGGGTGTGACGGTGGAGTTGTAGCTACGGTCGAAGAGTACCTTCTGGCCAACATCTATTTGGCGTTTGTTATATACGAGGACCTTTACTGACCTGGCTTCACTGAACCCTCACAGTGGCCCTGTGACAGAGCTCCGGGGATTGCCCCCGTTCCACAGATGAGGAAACAAGGTGAAGAATGATGACCTGTCTGAGGTCACACAGCTCTTGAGTAGCTGGGTTGGGATTGGAACCTCAGGGAGTCAGGCTGCACCTGGGGCCGAGTAAGCCTTCAGAAGGACTTACTATTACTAGTGGCCCCATCTGGGTGGGGGGGCCTCTGTTTGGAATTCTCAGACTGGGAAAGGCTCCCTGTGGCCACCTTGTCCAGTGCCACCTTTTTACAGATTGGGGACACTGAGGCCCAGAGGGGCCGGCCAGTGTCTCCTTCACCCAGCATGCTCTGCGCTTGGCCTCTGCTCCTGGCCTGGAGAAGGGGTAGAGGAAGGAGGTGGGGGACACCTCAGCCCATAGCCCTGAGCACCCCCATATGCACCACAGGCCTCACTAGCCCCAGGAGGAAGTGGTCTGGTTGGGAGTAGCTGGGCTGCTGGTCCTAGGGGTGGCTGGGGGGTGGGCCAGCTGGACAGCGTGGTTCAGAGCCGTTCCCACTCTACTCCCTCTGAGCTGGGTGGCCTGGGGCAAGCGACTCAGCCTTTCTGGGCCTCAGTTTCCTCATCTGTAAAATGGGGACGTTCACAGCACCTGCCCGTGGGGCTGGTCCTATGGCAGAGGCCACGGATACAGTGTGCTGACTGGGCAGCAGAGGGGCAGCCTCACGCCCCTGCCTCCAGGCAGCAGGCCTTCCTGGGGTGCCTGGAAGCCCCCCGGCCCTGCCCTCACAGAGCCCCTTGTCCAGCGGGGAGACAGTCTGGGGGACCCAGTTTGACCAGAGGCCGCGAGGCCTCGGCCCCCTCAGCTCCCCAGCTGGGCCCGTTGTCTGTCAGGAGGAGGCAGGATTGCGGGTGGGGCGGTTGTCGGGCCCGTGCAGCCGCGGGCGCTCTGATGGCCGGGGTGGCGGCTGGGCCCCGTCTCCCGGGCGCGCTGGGGCTGAGGGCGTCACCGTTGGAGCCTGTGGCTTGCTCACCGTCCTTCAGGTCGGCACTGGCACCGCGCCGGTTGTACAGGTGAGGAAACTGAGGCCAGGAGAGGCAGAGGGGGCCGCAGCCTGGACCCCAGGGGCCTGAGCACAGAGCTCGTGCCCCCGAGTGTGGGAAAGAGGAAGCAGAGAGAAAGGGATGTCCGCCGGAGGCCTGGCGGTTTCCTCTGGGAGGCAGGAGGAAGAGGAGGAAGAGGAGGAGGGCCAGGCAGGAAGCGGCCAGGCGGGAGGGGGGCAGCCTCCTTTGGCTTGGACAGACCTGGGTTTGAGTCCTGCCTCTGCCCCCTCCAAGCGGTGTGACCTTGGGAAAGGTACTTGGCCCTCTCGCACTGTGCCTCAGTTTCCTCAAATGTTTCCTAGAAATAGCCACGTGACGGCCCCCACCGCTGGGGAGCTGCGGGGCTGACCGCAGAGCTCCGGAGCGCACCCCACACCCGGCGGGCGTTCAGAGCCCGGAGGCTGTGGTCGCGTCGTTACTTTTATTAGTTGTCGATCTAACACAGCCCCGGGGGGGGGGGGGGGGGGGATGAAGCCATCCCCCACGGCCGAGGAACCAAGCACAGAGAGGTAGAAAGACTTGCCCAAGGCCACACAGCTGGGAGGTAGACGAGCCAGGGACAGCATCTGCTACAGGCCTGCCAGGGCTCCGTGTTTCGGCCCCCAGCCAGGTGGAGAAGCCACCCACCCGTCCCTGACGGCCCCGTACAGCTTCATGGGCCAGGCAGAGCCCCAGGGTCCCCGTGGGGAGACAGATGGGAGCGCTAGAGGCCAGTGGTGCCCCAGTCCCATCCTCTCCCAGGGTAACCAGGGGCAGGAGGCCTCCACGGTGAGAATGGGGTTCCTGTCCTTGCTCTGCCCCGGGCTGCTTTGTGACCCGGGTGGATCCCCACCCCTCTCTGAGCTGCAAAATGGGCAACAAAGGGGCTTGACCTGGGCCTTCCGGGAAGGAAGGAAGGGGTGGTGGTGGTGGGCAGGGCTCCCATGGGGGCCCCAAATGCACACACAGCTGCCCCATCAGCCCCTGACTGGGGTTCCGTGTGAGATCATTTCTGAAGAGTAGCTTTTCGCTCAGAAGAAACCCCTGACCATGCTGACACCGTGGGCGGGTGATATTGGTGTGTTTCCTTTGAGCTCAAATTCTATAAATCCACACACTAGAAAGTGCTCCTGAATCCAGCAGGGGGAGGGTGGCCAACGATGTTCATTTATTCTCACGTTCTGCCCCAGTGCCTCTGGGGGTGCCTCACCTGCCCCTCCTGCTCCACGGGGCCTTTTGCCAGCTTTCTGGAAGTGTGCCTTCTGTTTTCGTTTGTTTGGGGGGACAGGGTGTTGGGACAAGACCATCGCCATGGTCTGGGCTGTGAGTGTGGCAGCCGGGGAGAAGGGCTGGGGGACAGGTTTAAGTTCAGACCTTGGCTCTCATGTCCTTGACATGTGACTTTGGGCCGAGACCTTGACCTTTCTGAGCCTCAGTTTCCCATTCTGGAAAACGGAATGTCAGTATGTGGCATTTTTTGGGTAACTGGAGTCAAAAGCCGGCTCGGCAAGGGCACAACATGTCCCCACCCGAGAAGGTGGAAGAAGGGGCTTGCTGGGTAGGAAGTTGCCACATCCCAGAGGTGGGCCCCCGCGGCAGCCCGTCCTGGGCACCGGCTGACAGCCCCAGCAGGCTAGGCGGGCGGCGGCTGGAAATCCCCCACCCACTTCTTTGTGAATGGAAAAGGAAACCAAAATGCACAAGAGATCTCTGCACTCTGAGCGGCTGGCCCTCAGTGGTGATGGTGGTGGTGGCGGGGGGGAGCTTCCTCCCCCCAAGGCAGGAGGGGCCACCTCAGCTTCCTTTTTGGGGCCCCACACCCCTTTTTCCTATCTCCCCTCTGCGCTGGGGAGGAGGCCACTGTTTTCCTCGGGCCATGGACTCCGCGGACCTCTCAGCCTCTGGAACCAGTGGGTGACAGCGACCATGGGGGACGGTTGAAGCAGCACCCGCCACCTGGCCTCTGGAGCCTCCTGCACGTGGGGCTGATGCGGGGGGTCCTCCCATGACCTGCCTGACCTGAGTCCCGATGCTGGCCGAGGCAGGTCCACAGCAGCAGCAGAGAAACCTGTCTCCCTGGAACTGTGTGGCGCCGAGGGGCCCTGCTTTGTCTCATCTGAAACCTTCCTGTAATCTAGGAAACTCTAATTTACCAAGAGCCTCCACGTTTGAGCTCCTCATGGTTTTGGTTTTGCGTTTTCTGTCGATAAAGCTCATGGCAGAAACTACAGAGCAGTGACTGAAAACCGCCTGCGAGCCCCCTGCCCAGAGAGAACCAGCATTTCCATTTTGGTAGAAGTCTTTGTGACCTTTCTTCTTGCATTTCCTCTCTAACTTTTCCCCCACATTGCAGTTCCTTCAGCATTCGCTCATTCTTCATTCTGCCCTTCTGTCTGGAGCCCCTTCTGTGTGCTGGGCGTGTGGGTAATACGGGCAGACACCTTAGGACAAAACCCCCAGCCCCGGTGAGACGCACATTCCTCATTCTGCTTTGTGACCTGCTTTTTTTCACTTAACAGGGCTTGGACATTTTTCTGAAGTATCTTCTGTCTTTTTTATACTGGCTACACAATATTTCATTTACACGGAGAGGCCGTGATGTATTTAATATTGTCCAGACTCCTAATTCAGCCATTTCTCACTTTCCTGCTCGAATAGATAACTGCGTGACGAACATCCCGTACATAAATCTTGGTGCCCATCTCTCATTATTTCCTTAGGCTAACTTCCTAGAAAGGGAAGTGCTGAGTCGAAGGCTTTAGGCTTTATGAGTGCTTCTCTCTTGCTCTCCGAGCTTTATTTTTTTGTTTTTTTAAAGATTTTTCATTTATTTGAGAGCGAGTGAGGGAGAGAGCGCAAGCAGGGGGAGGGGCAGAGGGAGAAGCAGGCTCCCCGCGGAGCAGGGAGCCCGATGGATGCGATGGATGCGGGGCTCCATCCCAGGGCACTGGGATCATGACCTGAGCCAAAGGGAGACCCTTAACCGACTGAGCCACCCAGGCGCCTGCTGAGCTTTATTGAGATAGTTTACAAGTATGTAAAATGAACTTATTTAAAGCATACAGCAGCGGCTTTTGGTATATTTACAGAGTTGCACAACGATCACTATGATCTGATTTTAGAACACTTTCATCATCTCAGTAAGAGACCTTGCACCCATTAGCAGCCACTCCTCTCTCTCCCCTCCCTCAACTCTGGGCAGCCACAAGTTGGCTTTCAGTCTCTCTGCATTTGCCTATTCAGTTCTTTTTACATAAGTAGAATCAGAGAATTTGGCAGTCTTTTATGACCGGCACCTTGCACTTGGCATCATGTCTTCAAGGTTCATCCGTGTCGTGGCAGGTGTCAGCGCCCCACTCGTCATATTCCATCATGTGGACAGGTGTTGCTCCCACTTCCCGCCATGCGGCCCAGCTATCTTGCGTACCGGGCTGCTGTGAACATTCGTGTGTGACTTTCTGTGTGGACAACTGTGTTTTCCTTTCTCTTGGGTATATATCTAGGAGTGGAGCCGCGGGGTTATATGGTAGTTCTCAATTTAACATTTTATTGCCAGACTGTTTTCTGCGGCAGCTGCACCGTTTTACGTTCCTACCAGCAGCGTGTGAGGGCTCCAACTTCTCCACATCCTCGCCAACTCTTATCTATCTTTTTGATTGTAATCATCCTAGTGGGTGTGAAGAGCTATCTCATATGGTTTTGATCTGCATGTCCCTGATGGCTAATGATGCTGAGCATTTTTCTCATGTGCTTAACTAGCCATTTCTAATGCTTCTGGTAGATCCTTTACAAACAGCCTTCCAGAAAGGTTATACCTACTTATCTTATCACCAGAGGTGCCAGCACTGGGTATTATTTTAAAAACCTCTGCCAACTTCTAGATGGAGTGGTTATCTTGCCCTTTCTGATTGCAGTGGGACTGACCATTTCTCTCTTTAAAAACCATTGAGTATTTGTAATTCACATGATGTAACATTTCACCACGGGAAAATGCAGTTCATTGGCTTTTAGTATATTCACTGTGTGCACAACCATCACTACTAATTCCAGAACATTTCCATCACCCCAGGAAGAAACTCTGTACCTATTAGCAGTCAGTCCCAATTCCTGTCCCCACCTGCCTCCCCAGCCCCTGGCAACCACTAGTCTACTTTCTGTCCCTATGGATTTGGGCCTTTTCTCTTCCATTTCTTGGTCATACACATTTTTGTGACTTACAGGCCATTTATAGCACTGTCTGCCTTTTTTCTTGTTGATTTGCAAGAGCTCTTTACATGGATATTAGCTCTCTGTCACATGTTGCTAATATTGCCCTAGTTCACCATTTGACTTTTCAGTTTCTATCATGAGGTTCTTCATCTCTGGAGGTTTTTAAGTCTGGGCAATAAAACACAGTGATCTTTTCCTTTACGGTTTTGTTGTTTGCTTTTTCTGCTTCAGGCCCCACCCACCAGGATCAGATAATCACTTAGGTTCTATTCCACTTTTGTCTTGGTTTTATTTTTCACTTCTAATTATTTAATCCATCCGGTTTTTATTCTCTATGGCTGGTGTGATTTCCTGTTGTTTTCTGATGTCCGTGAGATGCTGTATCTGAAGGCGCATCACCTGGTGAGCGCTCACTGAACGCGGGCTCAGGGCAAGGACAGCAAGTCGGCCGGCTGAGCTCGGAAGGGCGGGAGACCCCGGTGCCCTGTGGTGGCTGCGCCCCGGCCAGCGTCTTGCTCTCGCCGTGTCTCCGTCCTTCCTGGCACCCCTGCAGCCCCCCGCCACACCCCAGAGACGGTCGCTTCCACCTCTTCTGAATCAGCATTCTTCGAAGGCAGGCAGTGGGTCCCGGTAGTGACGAGCCCCCTCGGTTGCCGACAGAGGCTGTTAGTTCTCAACCACAGCGTTTTCCACCCTCAGCCGGCACGGCGGCCGCAGCTGAAGCCTGCGCTGTTGGGATGAGGGGCCGCCCTGGCCGCTCTGGCTTCACAGCAGGGCCCCTGGTGGGTACCTCATCCAAGCCCCTGGGGCCCAGGGACACGCACGGTGCTCACCTGCAGACTCCAGTGGCCCATCAGTGTTCGGGGGGAGGGGGCGGATGTCCAAGTCCACCTAGCGCACCCTCCCGTGTGGCGGGAAGGCCCAGGCGGGCAGTGCCTGCTTTGACGCTTGGGCACACCTGGACACGCGGTGTGGCCTCTGAGCCACAGCTTCCCCTTCTGTCTTGACCATGTAGCCTGGGGCAAGGGGGGGGATGCATGGGCCTTGGGGCTCTGCGGCCATGTGGGGGCAGGGACAATTCCCAGTGGGGACTCCGGGCGGCAGGATGTGGTCGCTCAAGGTGTGGGCTGGCGGCAGCGGGCTTGCAGCGGGCGACGGGGTGGGCGGGGGTGTGGGGTGGTTCTGGCTGCGTCCTGACCCCGCTCGCTCAGGACCATCTCTGGGCTTGCTGGGTGCCTGCCGAGCACTCCCAGACTAAGAGGCCACTTCCGTCCGCAAGAATGTTCCCGGCCAGCCAGGCGGACATAGGTTAAATGATTGAAGGTGGTTTGCTGAACTGCCTGTGACGTCCGCTGACTCTTCACAGCGGCTCAGCTCCAGGGTCCAGACAGTTGTTGCTCCTAATCTGCCACCCCGAGAGCCAAAGGTTTTGACCAGGAATGTGTGCGCTGCGGGGAGGGCGCAGCTTGAGTACAGGGGTGCAGGGCAGAAAGCCTGGGAGGCGTTAGCATGTGGCCGGGCCAGTAAGGGTGGGGGGCACTAGCTCCCTCCGTTCCTGCCCCTGTAAAGCTCTGTCCTGGATGGTGCCAGGTGGGGTGACTTGTCACCCTGCTGGGGGAGCAAGATCAGCTGGTAAGGGTGCCGGCAGACTGGCTCCTTGGTTCATCTATCCAGTCATGCCCACGAGTGGGTGTGAGGCGTGTGGCACTTCCAGGGGTGGTCCCTCCTAAGCCACGGCCCCCCCCCAAACTTGGGTGTGCCCCCCTCCATGGGCGGGCCTTGGAGTGGAAGTTCACGCCTGTCCTCACAGATGGTTCAGCCACACTCGGCCACTCTGCACGAACCAAGGCACTCGCATCTCAGGAGGGGCTCAAGTGAGTGTCGGGGAGATCGCTGGTTCGGTTTGTTGGGGGGCTGTCTCCCTCTGTATGGGGGGGTCTATCTCTGGGTGTGTGTCAGGGGGAGGTTGCTCTCGCATTTGAGAGGAGCTTTGTGTCCCTGTTGCTGTGATTCTGTGTGTAGGGAGAGGGGGCTTTGTGACTGTCACTGTGAGTCTGACGTGTGGGGGGACCCTTATGGGCGTGAAGGGGAGCTCACTGCAGGTGGGGCTTTAGACAGGCCCCCAGGCCCTGTCTGTCTCAGCATCTCTGGCTAATCACCTACATGATAGGGACTCCATCTCTAAGTAGGACTGTTTTATTTGGGGGTCTCCTTTCTGGGGCCCCGGGGGGCTCCTGCTTGCCAGGGAAGGGGGGAAGCTGACTTGATCCATGTGGCTTTTCCAGAAGCACCTCTCATCCCTTTCCTGTTCCCCTGAGAGGGGACATAAGGCAAAGGGGCCAGACCAAGGGGGAGATCCGGCTCATGGTGAACTGGGTGAGTCTGGGGGACTCCAGTGTACTCGGGCAACAGGGAGGTCTGCTTTCAGAAGCCCCATATCATCCCCATTTTACAGAGAAGGAAACAAAAGCATAGGAAAGCGAAGTGATTTATCCCGGGTCATGCCAGAGAGAAGTGGCTGAAGCAGGCATTTGAAGGGCCTGTGGAGTGGGGGTTGGGGCCCAAGGAAGGAAGTGACCTGTGGTCTATAGTTCCAACATTAGTTCAGTCCCTGGAACAGACTCACTGCCTTCAGTTTGCCCCCAAAGGAGCCAGGGAACAAGGTGGGGGGGGGTTGAGGTAACTCACCACACCCCACATCTGCCTCTGCTCCCCCACATATGAGGGCTGGGGCTCTCAGCGCCAGCCCCAAGCATGTCCCCTAGGCCAGACCCGCTGCTGGGCCCCCCCTCGGAATAAAGTTTGGTGCCTTGTCCCCACCCACAGAGGACTCCCAGTTGGACGGTGGGGGCAGCTGCCTCATCAGGAAATTATGGCCAGGCCTGATAAGACCCATGCCGAGGGAGAGGCACAGGAATCGCACTAACCACGACTGAGTGACCAGAGCAGACTCCCTGGAGGAGGGGAGGTTTCCCCTGCCGAGGCCACTGTTGGGATCGGGCGCCGCGTCCTGCACACACAGGCCTGGCACGGGTAACTCGGGGTTAAAGTGCTCATGTGGAGCGTCAGGAGTCTTGCTTTCAGCCAGTCCTCTCCCCCAGCCAGCTGGAGCCCTGGGAGGCCCGGCTCATGTCCCCGACTGCCTGTCCTCCATTTCTCCCCCAACCCCAAAGTGCCTCCTCGAGAGCCCTCACTTGTGTGGGGTCTGCAGTGGGGGCCATGCCCTGTGCCCCCACCGGTCCCCAGCACGCAGGGATGCCTGGCATGCAGAAAGCTTGTCGGAATACCATCTGCCAGGACCGTGCTCGGTGCCGGGGCTGCCGCATGAACAAACCAAGTCCCCACGGAGCCTGTTTCACAGGTTGACAAAAGCAGAGAAAGTAGTAAAGGGGTTTATGTGATGATGACTGTGAATTTAGACACTACCCAAATCTGTGAAGAGCTAGATTTGTGAAGCCGTGGGGGGCTGCCTTCCAGAGGTAACGGAGGTGCAGAGGCCTGAGGTGGGAGTGTGCTTGGTACGCTTAAGGAAGGGCAGAGGCCAGGGCTGCGCTCAGACTGGGAGTAGATAAGGCCTGGGAGGTAATAAGGACTAGGTGCTGCAGGGTCCTGCGGGCCACGGTGAAGACTTGGGTTCCTCCTGGCAGCGAGATGAGGCCCACAGACAGAATGCTGAGCAGAGGACAGGTGGGGAGTAGCCCAGGAAGGACTGGTGGATGGCAGCTCTATTTCAATGCTCCCCACCTCTTGGGAGCTCAGGAGGTCATCCTGTTTTCTGGGCCCTCACTCTGTAGTGGGGCTTCCCTGGGAGCACCCCCTCTGCCCCCAGCAGCTGCCTGGCTCCAGATTCCATGCCCCCAGCATCCACCATTCTGCCTCTGTGGGATGGACTGCACCCAGTGCCGGCGGGGCAGGGGGTGGGGGGGTGGGTGGGGCTCGGGTTAAAATACAGACCTCAGGCTCACTTGCAGAGGGTCCAGGCTGGACTTGTGATCAGCTCCCCTGCGAGGTTTTCTTAGCCTTGGCACCGCCTCTGGGTGGCTAGAGGGGCATGGAAGGCCCCCACCACGGTTCCTCAGGTAGACAGATGGCCCAAAGCAGGGTGGTGAGGGTCTTCCCACCAGAGTATCACCATACTTAGTATTAAGGGTTGTCCCTTACACTGGGACAATGACCTTCCTGCTTCCTTGGTCCTGGCACCTCTTCAGTATGATGCTCTTTTCCATGAAATTGGAAAACATTTTTAAATGGTGGTGGCTTATGAAGTCAGCAGTCCAGAAGCCACTGACAGACAGCCCAGGCCACAGTGCCAGGATAGGTGCTCCTGAAGGGGCGTCTGCCAGCAGTTCTAGCCCCAGCCCACCCCCTGCCATCTCCTGGATTTGGCTGTACCCTCTGGCCTCTGAGCTGTGGCTCTTGCTGTGCTCTTAAGCCTCCTTCGCCTTTCCTTCCCTCCTTTCCACTTTGGGGTGTTCAGCAAACACTTAGAGCCACTTACTCTGTGCCCTGCTGAAGGCAAAGGTGGAAAGAGAGAAGGGAGGCCTTCCGGAGCTCACGGTGTAAAGTGGGGGGACAGCTGTGCGGGCTGACTGCCGTGGGACAGGGGGGCGGGGGGAACAAGGAAGAAAGCTTCCACAGAGAGGGGCCTTTTGCTTCTGAGCAGATTGGCTCTTCCTAAGGCCTGCATTCATCCTCCAGGACCTTTCCATGCCCACCGGAAGCACCTCTGACACACACTCTATCACCAGATTCTCACGGGAGGGTAGTGGCATTGTTAGGTCTTATCAAAGTGAAGACAAGCCGGAAAGGTGTTACCTGTCTGTCCATAGAGGACCAGGCAGAGTTACGACTGAAGGCCAGGACTAACTACCAAGCCCCAGAATGGGAAGGTTGCAGCGTGGCAGTTACGCAGGCCCCAGAGAGGTTTCCGAATAGGACACTGGGTGGCTGCAGTCACAGGAACAGGTTTCTCTACTCCGGCACTTCTCTCAGAGCCTCCTGTGGACGGTGTGTAGGGTTCCCCACGCACAAGAGGCTGCCCTCTCTTGGGAGAGTTCCTCTTTGCACTGGCCACCAGGCAGCTCAGAGACAGGTACACAGCAAATAGAACTCTGCTCTGTGTTCTAGCACTTGTCTCCCGCCTGCTCAGAGATCCCTATAATCTTTTTTGGAGGTGTGGCGGGGGGAAATAAGTCAGGGTATTTTCTTTTTCTTGTACGTAGGCTGGTGTTTTGATACCCATCAGTAAGACTTGACTGAGCATTTTTCATAGTGATGCTTCATCCTTCGTTCATTCATTCATCCAGGCAGCACCCATTCCAGACTCTGGGTGGCAATGGGGGGGGGGGTGAACTCAGTCATCTAGGACTAGGATCTGGAATTTGCTGAGTCTTTTAAGTTTTCAAGCCCTCATCCAAGACCACCTCCCATCCTCCCTCTATTCCTGGGAGGTCAGCAAGATCTATTTATTGTCCCCATGTCACCAAAGAGGAAACTGAGGCTGCGGTTGGTGCCATGCCCAAGATTCCAGAGGTACTAAGTGATGGAGCTAGGACTCGTCCAACCACCTCGAACCACTGAGATACTGCCTAGAGGGCACAGGTGTGGGGGCAGAAGCGTGTGGCTGGGACCTAGACTTCCCTTCCAACTGTACACCGTCTCCTACTTCCTGTCCCACTGCTGTTCTTTGTAGGAGAGGAGTGAGGGCCCAAAGCCCTGGGAGAGACAAGACTGCCAGGGGGGCTGCTGTCGGAATCTGGGATTCCAGATGGTGAGACGCCGCTCCTCGAGGTTTTCACTGGATAAGGGCTTCTCCAGTGGCTAGGTGGGATGCCGTGGATGGAACAAGGCCATTGTGAGGGCCTGCCCTGCCCACACCACTGGGCCCTTCGTGCCAGGCCCTTCGCTACTTGGGTGTGAATTAAGTGCTGGTCTGGCCCAACTAGCAGGTATGCTGCTGTCGAGGTATTTAGCATGAGCTCCCTGGAGCTTCTGAAGTGTACATCAGGTGCCATTTCCACATCTCTGCCTTAGAACGAGCCCAAACGGACCCCCACAGCCTCAGGACCGCATGGGGACTTCTGGCACCCTACCGTAACCACCTCGCTGGGTACAGGAGTCCCATCAGCCTCCTTAGGTGCTCATGTGCTTTCCCACCTCAGGGCCTTTGCAAGGGGCCATCCTGGTGCCTGGGAAGCTCAGCTATCCTCTCCTCATAGCTGAGGTGAACCCACATGGTTTCTGTGACCCTTCACAGATTCCCCCACCTGCCTGTCTGGGTCCTTCCTGTCTCCTTCCTGTTGGGCATCTGTCTCCGTCGTTACAAGGGAAACTACATGAGTCCGGGACTGTGTATCTTGTTTCCACTGGGGCATTGGCACCTGGAGTTCAGTGAGGGCTTGGCTAGTCCCTCTGCTGGGGTCTTGAAGGAACAAATGGTGATAGGCCCCATTCAAGGTGCTTGTGAAGAGAGGGTGGAGTGAGATACAGCCTGTTACCTTGGGAGACTCTGGAAGGGCCATCCCTGCCTTCAGCCTATGCTTGTGGCCCTGCTCTAACTTAGCACATGGGGAACAGCAGCAGGTCATGGGACAATTTCTAGGTGACAGCATGAGGGAAAACAAGACTATAGGTCTGGTTTCAGTTGTCAGTCTCAAATCCCCCTAGGCAGATTTGAAGCCCAAATCCCCACCAGTGGGGGCAAGGGGAGTCACTGGGGGTCGGGGAGGCCCAGGTAAACCCATAGGTTGAGGCAGAGATGTCCATGCCACCCTCTAAAAGAGATGACAAACCTAGAGCCAGAATGGTACAGTCTTATAGAAACACATGGAACTTTCTGCCCAGTTTTAATGTCCACTCAACAGACTAATTGTTCTCTTAGGGCTTACCCTGCTCTCTGGCTCCTTTATATTCTCGAACTTTTAAAACAAACTCAGAAGCACCTGAGTGGTTCATTGTGTTGTCTGCATAGTCACGTTGAAATACATTTCTAAAAAGAGATTATTTATTAGAGAGTGAGTGAGCACAAGCAGGGCAGGGAGGAGCAGAGGGAGAGGGAGAAGCAGACTCCCTGCTGAGCAGGGAGCCCAACTAGGGGCTGGATCCCAGAACCTGGGGATCGTGATTGTGACCTGAGCCAAAGGCAGAGGATGCTTAACCAACTGAGCCAGCCAGGTGCCCCCAAAATACATCTTAATATAAACTACATTCTGTTGTTTTTCCCTTACTTTCATTAGGGCATATATATAGGTAGGTTAGATGACATGTGGATTTCACTGCAGGATGGGCTGAAAGAAGACACATGTGTGTCTAGTCCCTGGGCCATTTGGAGGGGAAGTTGTTGTACTGTAACGACAGTGGACCCCAGGCTTTACCCACTTTGGCCTCACCCCAGCCTAGAAATTTAACAACAGACATTTGTCAGGCTGGTTTTTTTTTCCCCCCACTTGCAGTTCACCCAGTCACCATAGCACCTGTGCAAGGAGAGCACGACTATTAAATATTATCTCCGCTTTATAGATGTGACAGTACTGATGAAGGACTGAGCCACTGGGCCAGAGTTATAGAGGAAGTGGCAGAGACAAGACTGAACACTAATATCTAGAGGGATAAGAGAAGTATACCACCTAGATAAAGTCAGGTATAGAAATGCAAGCCCTACTGGGGGGTGGACAGTGTCAGAGCTGATCTGCACCTTTGCCTTCGACCTTCCTAGCAGCCAGGGCAAAGAAAGAAATGGGTTATTCCCCCTGGAGTCACAGCGGCCATAGGAAAGCAGCTAGCTTTGTGGATGCTGGGCACCAAAACTTGCTTCCCAGGCGGGAACGTAGTGAGTGACATGCTACTTGCTTACATCACATTATCTGGAGTGCTTTGGCCATTTCACTCACTCAGGTGTGATTCTGAGGTGGGTCTAGAGAGCAGGTGGGATAGACGGCATGCTAGAGAGGGGAACCTGGAGTCCCCTAATGTTCCTGTAGCTGCTGATCCAGCCCCAGAGTTTGGGCTCAGCTCTCCATCCCAGCTCTGTCCCACACTGCTCAACCAGGAAGGCATCCACTGGTCTTTCCACACGTGACCAGTGCTCTTGAGTCCTGCTCTGGACCATCCAGCTAGGGCTGTGCTCACTTGCCCCTCCAGTCTGGGCAGAGCCTGTGGCCTCTCTCCACCGTCAGCACAGTAAGTAGTGGGACACACCAACTCTGGGGTTCAGATCCCGGCTGTGCCCCTAGCTGTGCAGCAACGGGGGGAGACGACTGGGCTGGTTGGGGCAGCTGCCCCGCCTGCCCCAGCTGCCTGAGAGGAGTCAGGTAGAATGTGTGTCAGCTTAGCCAGGGGGGCAAACGGGAGGCAGCAGCTGTGCAGCCAGGGGTGGCCGTTGGGGGAGAGGGGACTCCTCTTCACCACTGCCTGCTGGGCCAGCAGTCCCCCAGCTGCTGGGGAGAGCACAGGCAGGGAGGCCCCACAGTCAGAGCGAAGCCAGTGGCTCTGCTGGTTCATCTCAACATTCACCCTGGGGCCAGGGCCCAGAGCGGAAAGGGAGACTCGTTCTGTTCCCTCTTGGCCTGGCCTACTTCCTCCCAATGATCCTGAGGGCCCAGAGCCAGTGGGGAGACTTGGGGGCCAGGCAGAGCCAACTGCAAAAGCAGGAGAAGGAAGCAAACGACCCATGTACCTTACCCATTTTGCAGAAGGGAAACGGGCTCTGAGAGCTGAGCCATGTACACTCCAGCATACCCAGGGCCCGTGTCAGTACTGCGCCCCACATCTCATGGGCTCCCAGGCTAAGAAGCCGGGGTATGGGGGACACGTAAGACAAACCTGAAAGATAAAACCCCCTGGCTGGTGGTCAGTTAGGGCTGGAACTGACTGGCCACCTCTCTGAGCTTGCTCCCTCTTTTATCGCGTTAGTGAGACGAGGCAGTCCACCACGGCAAACGTCAGGGGTTCCTAGGGTTGTTATTCCCTCCGGACTGCTGGGGGCAGGGGGAGCCTGGACTGGGAAGAGCCCCAGTGTGGCCGACCCTTTCTTGCCAGGCTGCCCCTTCCCTCACTGTTCACCAACACCCCCTGCAGGTGGGAAGTAGCTGAAGGCAGGTGGCCTGGCCCTAGGGTCATCATCCTTCTATCAGAGACACCTGGTGCCTGCGTGTCCTGAGCAGTTACACACGTGGCTTTGGGGATGGGCTCTTATACCACTTCTTGAAAAGGCAGCTTCTGCCCAAGATGTGGAGGTCAGGTTCCCCCAAAGCCACAGTGCCAGAACTAGCCTTTGGGCCTGCTTTGTTTCCATCCCTCTGCCCCTGCCCTATGTTGGCTTGGTTGGGCTGGTCTTCCCAGGTGGGCCTGGCTTTCTCCTGGTCCTTGGAAAGAGAGAGGCACTGGAGAGACGGGGCCCAGTCGAGCCTCCCTGTCCATTCCCCCATCATCTCTGGCTCCTTCTGCCTTTACCTGCTCTGGCCCCTGCTGGAAGCAGCCATTGATTATCTCATGACCCCGGGAGAAACAATCTTATCACCCTTATCACAAGAGGAGGAGAAGGGGGTGGGCAGTAGAAGGGAGACCTCCTTTCTGAGAAACTGCTGCCCTCGAGCTGCTGTCTCCTGTGTTCTAGGGTACCCCAGAGCTTCCTGCTCTTCAGAACAGGCATCTGCAAGGTCAGCCCCTGCTTAGCCAGGTTCAGTCAGGACCCAGGAGAGGAGCCCTTGCTGGCAAAGGGGTAGGGGACCACTTCCCACACACTCTGAACCTCATGTATGTTGGATGTCACAGGAGACTCCTGGGTCCAAGGTTTTGTGTAGGTTTCCAGCTGGTTCTGACTAGGGCCAGCCATACCAGGGCTTGTCCCTTTAGGGATGTTGGCAGAAGCCCCAAGAGTCTGTGGCTAATCTACTCTGCCAACCTCCACCCTGAAGCCAAAAATCCACCCCTCCTTACCCTCAGACTTGAAGACAGGCAGATTAGTTAGGTGTGGCAGTTTGAGGTTCTAGGCTGTATACTGTGGACAGAGGTAAAAACCTCATCTACCCTCCCTCAGGCAAAGGACTTCACCTCCAAAATTTGAGTTTCGTCTCTCTAAGATGTTGGTGAGAGTATCTGTTTCCTACAGCTGATGTTAGGTCAAGAGAGGCCTGCACTAATGAGTAACTGTTGCGGGGGGGGACCAAACTAAAGGCAGGACAAAGGCCTGGGGCCCCTGGCACAGTGCCACAAAGGGAAATGTGAGTTGGGTTGGATACCCTCAAGTCCTCTCTAGGCTTCTTTTGATGAGGGGGTCAGCAGCCGTCTGACCTGGCTGGGTTGGGGCGGGGCAGGGGGGCTCTCTGCTCCACCAGTGGAAGGAGAAACAGATGTCAGCAGACAAAAACCGGTCAGAGACAGGTTCAGGTAAAGAGGGGGTTGGCCCTCAGCTAACATAGGTTTTGGAGGATCTCAGTGTGTGGGGGT
Source organism: Callorhinus ursinus (assembly GCF_003265705.2). Lineage (NCBI taxonomy): Eukaryota > Metazoa > Chordata > Mammalia > Carnivora > Otariidae > Callorhinus > Callorhinus ursinus. The sequence goes on along the minus strand of NW_027397103.1, from coordinate 9,488,571 downwards.
GTGGGAACAGTGCTTAGAGGCTACAGAAGGGCCCTCGACAAGGCTCCGGCAAGCATGAATGCCAGACCTTGTTCCAGGCTTGGGGGAGCCTGCTTGGCAGCACCATGAGCACTCACTCACCAGACCTTGTTCCAGGCTTGGGGAGCCTGCTTGGCAGCACCATGAGCACTCACTCACCCAGCTAAGCCCTTGGGGCGACTGCAGAAAAAGAGGCCTGGGTGGGTGAAGGGCCATGAGGAACAAGCCTCAAGTGCCTCACCTTGGTCTCCTAGAGTTCAAAGCCCAAGCTACAAGCAGCCTGCTCCAATATCCAGGAAGTCCGGCGATGCACACGCCTCGAGATGCCGGACAACCTCTACACCTTTGTCCTGAAGGTGAGTGACAGCTTTTCTCACCCGGGGCTCACACCTACACACCCGAGGCACCCACACAGCCACTCCCTTCCTCCCTGCCAGGTGAAGGACCGGACAGACATCATCTTTGAGGTGGGGGACGAGCAGCAGCTGAATTCCTGGATGGCTGAGCTCCGGGAGTGCACAGGCCAAGGGTGAGGCCCCAGACCATAGGGCCCCACTCCTGGCCCAGCTTTTCCTACTCCCCTGCTCTACCCAGATCCTAACCTCAGCCTCTTCAGCAGGTTGGAGAGCACAGACCCAGAGACGCATATTCCCTCAGCCCTAGAGCCTGGCACGTCCAACTCTCCGAGGGGAAGCACAGATTCCCTGAACCAAGGTGAGTGGGTCCCGGACTCTGTCCTCTGTATAAGGCAGAACCAGCTTCAGCCCAGGACGTAAGGTACCCACAGGGGGTCACCACCACCAATCTTGTCTACCAGGCGCTTCTCCTGGGGGGTTGCTGGACCCCGCCTGTCAGAAAACAGATCACTTCCTGTCCTGCTACCCCTGGTTCCACGGCCCCATCTCCCGGGTGAAGGCAGCCCAGCTGGTGCAGCTGCAGGGTCCTGACGCTCACGGAGTGTTCCTGGTACGGCAGAGTGAGACACGGCGTGGAGAGTATGTGCTCACATTCAATTTCCAAGGCATAGCCAAGGTATGGGGCATGGTAGGTGGGGCTGGACCGCCCCCCAACCCCAAGTTCAAGGCCCTCAGTGGCCAGTGGCTGAGCCTCCTCTCCTCCTGTAGCACCTGCGCCTGTCACTGACCGAGCGGGGCCAGTGCCGAGTGCAGCATCTCCACTTCCCCTCCGTCGTGGACATGCTACGCCACTTCCAGCGCTCCCCCATCCCGCTCGAGTGTGGTGCTGCCTGTGACGTCCGCTTGTCCAGCTACGTGGTAGTGGTCTCCCAGCCACCAGGTGTGACCCTTGGTAAAGGGGGTGGGTGGCACAGGGAACCAGGTAGAGGGTAAAAGCTTGCTGCAAACCCAGGGGCACAGAGATCTGTTTTTGTGTTCTTCCAACCTCTGCCCCCGTCACATTAAGACTGACCGTGTCGGTCTCTCTCTCGGTCACTTGTCCCCCAGGTTCCTCCAACACTGTCTTGTTCCCCTTCTCCCTCGCTCACTGGGATTCGGAGCTGGGCCTTCCCCACCTTAGCTCTTCTGGCTGTCCGCGGGGGCTTGGCCCAGAGGGTCTCCCCGGCCGATCCTCTCCCCCAGAGCAGATATTCCACCTGGTGCCTTCGCCCGAGGAACTGGCCAACAGCCTGCGGCACCTGGAGCCTGAACCTGCCAGTCGAGCCCGGGACTCAGACTACGAAATGGACTCCTCCTCCCGGAGCCATCTACGGGCCATAGACAATCAGTACACACCTCTCTGATGGGCAGTGAGGAAGCCCAGGCCTCACACATGCCCCCGAAGAACACAAGCAAGCAGAGATGTGAACTTGTGAATGTAACTTTCTTTCCTTCCTTCCAGAGAGAGATTTAAGGGACACTGCTAACTGCACATTTCAGTTTGGATGTGACCCTTCTAATAGGCCTGTTAAAGGGCCTCCTGTAAGTTTCATCAGTCCATCAATTGGCTTTCTCCTTATTGTTTACAGATATAGTTCTTGTTCACAGACGCCACTGGTTCTCGCCCCAAGTCCCCAGGACTGGTCCCCATCCCTCTTACAGGATGTGGTGGGCTGAGGGCCAGAGCTGGTGGCGGAACCTGGGTTCTCTTTCTCACTGACACTGTCACAGCTGATGGCAGACTTTCGGGGTGGGGTGGGGGGGTCGTCAGGAAGCCCAAAACACTAACAAGCCCTGGATTCTCATATGGTTTGCCAGTCCACGCGGCAGGTCTGCCGTCACCCACACCAGAGATGAACACACCACTCGTGCTCTGCCTCGCAGCTTTAGGACAAAGTTCAAGGTTAAAAATTGTTTTAAACATTTTACCTCAGATTAATTTTTCAAAGGATTCAGGTTTTGAAATTCAATAATTGCTTATTTCATTGCACTCTTTAATACCCATGCAGTTTTGTAGTTCAGAGACAGCTATGCAAAGCCTACTTGACTAGTTCCAGGTCTGAGCCAGCATGCCTGGCTTCCATTTTTTTTTTCATCCTCAGGACAGTCACCTGCTGAGTAGCCACTGTCCTTCCTAAATATAAAGAAGTGAAGTATGTCACCCTTTCAGGGAAATTCAGGCAATTACTGAAATAGGAGGGTGGCAAGGAATAGTTCTACCCTGGTGCCTTATGAATAAAAAACTGGATTCTGGCTTATAGCCGCTTTCTGGTGAGAGTTAAACTAGTTTAAGGGGTGAGGGGGGGACAAGCAAACAGCCAAAAGGGCTGGCTCAGAACCCCCGCCCAGGGCATCTAATGGCTTATAAACTATCCCACAAGGTTTTAGGCTCATTCTTGAGCCAAGATAGGAGCTAGGAATCTGATGCCCCAGCTAATGAGAAACTCCTTTAACAGCCCACAATCAGTGTTCTGTTCCAGCTGCTTACTGCTTCACTTGGTGAGGAATGTGAGCGCACGTACACACGGGCACACATCGTCTCCACCAGCCAGGGATCCTGCAGTCAAATCTCCATCTATACTCGCCTTTCACCAGTAACACAATTCACAGGGGAGCTGGCTCCTCCCAGAACTTTCCTGCAGAGGCTCCGAAACAAGGGGGGCAGTGACAGAGTGGAGCCAGCTGCTCCTGGGTGTCAGCAGAGCCATTCAGTAGAGCCACCAGGCTTACCAAAGTGGCTTCTAGGAAACTGGGAGTTTAGCACAGTTTAACATTTATAGATACATCAATCAGAGGCTAACTTTAAACCCTGGCCTAAAACTAACTACTGCCTGCCTTATCTGGGGGGTGAGGGTTTGGTTTGCTCCCTCCTGCCATTCTCTGTATTCCCAGAGGTCAGACTTTTGCTTCTAGAATTTTCTGGGGTTTGTTTTTGGGCGGAGCGGGGAAGGTAGAGGGGGCAAGCAGTCACCTCTTAACCACTTTAAAAACCAATGCTCCTGGGTGTTTTCATAGATTGTAAAGCAGATCCGATCCAGATTTGTGGTCTTTTTCTAAGGACACTTCTTTCCTTCATTTTTCTACACATCAATCAGGTTTCTCTACATAATGAATGCTAACTGAAGTGTGAACCAGAGAAGTAACCACTGTTCTGGATTTCTCTTAGAGAAAGCTCATCACGCACGGTCACAGCATACCCCACACCACCCTCCCAGCCCCAGTGTGACCGCTGCTGACAGCAAGAAGCCAAGCCAACAGCCTCCACTGAGAGGCCAGGTTCTGAATGCCACATGGATAGTAAGCACTATGATCCCTCCAGTTAATCTCTAGTGACAGACAAGAAGGATAGCTTGACTGCTCCCAGCACCATCACTTCCTTCTTCTGTCTTGAATGAACTTTTACAAACTAACAGTCACCAGCACCAAAGAATTAAGTCAACTAACCTGCCTTGAATTTTAGACCAGCAATCCATATGGCTTTATCTGGTATAAATCTTCTGCCTTTGATCATTTCTGGACCGTGTAGGAAAAAGGAATAGCAATCATTAAAATCTTAGGCCAGAGAACACTATTTTTACATAACAGTTTCTTAACCTAAAATTAAGGCCTTGAACTCTTCCCTAAGTGTTGCCTGAGATTCCTTCATGCTTTTAATTCAGGGCTACGTCTCCTATCGCAAATGTCATGTGAGCTCTAACATCTCCCACAGGCTTGAGGAACTTGATAGTATATTATCCACTGCCTCTTAAGGACACATCTGACACCCAGTGTTTGGCTGGAATAAGCAGCACATTGTAATGACAACAGTGTAAATGGATTCATTCTATATCATTATAGGCAGAAGGTATTTGGCAAATTTTTATGTATTGTTTATGTACTGTACAAGTAACTTATTCTTGAATAATGCAAATTTTGCTATAATGTACAAATTGCTACACATGAATTAAAAAAAAAGTTTTCAGAATCTTGACTTGTTGCTGTAATATTTAAAGGCTCTATCATTACAGGACTATGGTCTCTGCAAAAGCCTTGCTCTGCTCAATTACTTGCTTTTCCCTCTGTCTCCCCACAAAGGGGGAACATGAGCAATGTTGTGAGTCTACGGCAATAAGTACTTTGTACATCGCTGCATTGTTTTAGCTTTTCAGCCCTCTGGATTTATCCGTTTCTTTTTAAAAGGTGTCTCCTGCCCCCTACTGGTAAAACAGGTGTGTGAATCAGGACAACTTCTGACTAACAACACTCATCTGGGTTCAGGAGATATTAAAAAGGAAGCTTACAGAACCAGCGTCAGGCTGAGGATGTGGGATTCTCAGTGCTGCCCAGCTCTGGCCAGCCTTCCTCCTTCTGGAGCGGACCTTTATCCACCAAAGAGAATGTCTCAGTCTTGTCTTTTTCTAGAGATACCTTGAACCAGAACTAAAGGTGAAGAAGAAAAGTCATTTGACAACTAACCTTCCAGGATATTTAAGAAAGCACACTCAGCCCTCCTGCCTCGATATGAAGTATCCTATAACAGAAATATCTTAAGCTTATACAAACACAGACTAACTTGATATCAGTTTTTAAAACTTTTTTTATTTTTTAATTTTTTTTAAGTTTTTATTTTATATTATCTACAAAGTAAAAGTTTTTCCCTTAACTTAAAAGTTGAACCACTGTAGACAGTGATCACTCCATCAAACTTGATTTATAAATAATAACCCGTCATTTTGACGGTAAGAATTTACTGAACCTTTGTCAAGTTTAGTAAAAGGGCGTTCCAAGTCTTGATTTTTTTTTTTTTTTTTTTTTTTTTTTAGCAGTAATAGCAGCAAGAATCACTCTTGTTACTTCTTTTGCTAGCTGATGTGTTCATGACTTTCGAGGGTCATTAAAAAATAAATAACTTCCAGTTTCAGCAAGCAGAGCTGGGGTACTTGCGGGGCTCTGAAACAGCATATGGAATTATGGAACAGCCCACAAGTTCCTAAATGCCTCTACTCGGTCCAAATATCTTCCACTGCAAGTGAACTGTTAGCATTCCTATTGGATGTTACAAGAAATCAACATATATTTTTAAAAAACAAAATAAATGAAATTCTAGTTTTCTGTGCTTCCAGTTGGTAGAAGCAGTAGAAGGGAGGAGGGAATTTGGCCTTTCGGTTCCTCCAGGGCAGCCTTACAACTGCTGTTGGTGGTGGGCTTGTACTGTAAGAAAGAAAAGTGGATATTTAAACAGAAAACTGGCAACACCACACATTAGCCTAGTGTCTCTGCAGCACATGACTGTAAACTACCCTTGTGCTAGCTGAACAGACTCAAAATTTAATTCACTCTTCCCCCTCCCATCTGCACCAAAAGGGGGAGGGGTAGGTGGGTGGGTAGAAACAAACCAGTCAGATGTAAAACCACTTCAGATAAAACTCCCAGAAGACTTGTTGCTCATGGGGTAGAAAAAAAGGCCTTAACATACCCCCTCCCCAGATACTAGCCAAGCACCAGTACTGCTTTCAGAGTAACAGGTCAGACTGTGAACTATTGCCATGGCAGCCATCAAGTATGAGAGCACAATCGCAGGGACTTCTCTTCCTGTCAGGGCATAGGCTGGAGCTAAGGCTACACTCAAAACCAATCCACACACAGCACACTTTCTCATCAGTAGTCTTCTCCAGAGCTACAGTCAAACTCTGCCATGGTGGTAACCACCCCCGTCAGACTGGGGGCGGGGTGGGGGGAGCGCGGGGCAGGGACTAAGGAAGGAAAACGCTGCCCTGTCCAGCCTACTTTAACAAGGAAGGCCAACTGAGTCCTAAGCATGCATCAGCCACACAGAATGCTGCTGCTTCTCATCAAGCCAAATCCTGTATACCATCAGAACACACACAGACTCGGCTCCTGGAAGCCTCAGGCCCTGACACTGAACTGATCATCACAGTCCCTACTGTGCACACTCTGACGGGTCTTGCTAGTTCTCAAATGCGGGGCTTGAAGCGCTGGCCCTGCCTGCCATTCGACCTGTGCGAGCAGAATGCTTTGGGGTGCCCGGCGGCCCCTGCACACACACGCCTCACCTGAAGGGTGCGTCATATAGGGGAAATGCGCTGTTGTCGAGACTGGAATGGGCTGTAGTGCACTTTGAGCGAGGGCGGCCTGGGGACCGCCGGGTGGCTGTGTCGTCATTAGCATCATTGGCGCATGGGCAGTTGGATGAGAAGGAACCATTCCTGACTGTACATGAGCCTGAAACAGAGAGCTCTTTTACGCATACAGGCAACATCTCCAGCTTAAACAACATGTCAACTGTGTTCCTTTCACTGGGCTGGGGCAGGAAAGGCCAAAAGGGGGGCCCTCAGGGCCCTTTCTTTTCTCTGGGGACACTCCCTAATGGATCATCAATTGACCTATAGACATGTTTCACCCTTTAGCAGGTCCTGCAAGGCTGAGGGAGCAGGCGCCCAGCAAGCCTGGGTAAAAATAAGGGGTGCAACATCCTAGCCTTCAACATTTCTGATTGCTGGATTCTATGTTTGTTGGGCAGGATCGTCACAAAGCTCAGATATCTGATCCGAAAGCAGCTTTCTCAACTTAATAGGAGGTGAGATGCAATGATGCTTCAGAATCTGGCTTCTGAGTGGGGCCTGAAGTAGTTTTAAAGATAACCTCCCTTTTAATTACAAAAGCAGGTGATGACAGTAATTTATGGAATCCTTAGCCCTCTCGTTCTTTGCCCCTCCCCTCTGTTTCTTGTCTGCTCACCAGCACGTCTCTGTGAAGAATGAGTCGGGGCAGCAAGAGAAGAGACAGTCGAGCCCCTTTACTCTAAGAGATATGCTGACTGAGCAGGAGGAGTGGGCTGCAGTAAATAGCTCCAATGAAATGGGGAGGAGTAATGTGCAATTATCTGGGCCAGCCCCGTGCCCCTAAACCAAGTGATAGTGAGTGCAACCTGGTCTCACTGTCAAGTTGGAAAAGGTTTAGCCAGCCCAAATCGCTGGATCCCAGCTCAGGGGGATATGGCAGGGTCAGGAGGAGCCCCCCTTTTCTCCCATACTGTGCACTGTGCTAGACCACAATAAGCCTTGAATGAAATGCTGTTTTTACTCTCTTACATATTCAAATGGGCCCATGGCATATCTGGACTTCCCTAGAAGTGTTAACCTTTTTCTCTTTCAACACAAAAACACAAAAGTGAGGTTTTAGGAACCCCAACTTACATGTAAATTCAAGTATCTACTTAGCCACCAACCTCTGCTAACCACCTACAGGACCCCCGCTCTCATGAAGCTCCTGATTCAGCCAAACCATGCTGGCCCACACCTGACCAAACCGGCTCCCCTCCCCACTATCAAAAGCAAATCATCCAAGTGCAGTGCACCACACTACAGAACCCTCACTTGTGCAGAGGAGGACGCCCTAACTTCCCAGAGCTGTGGAACTCTAGTTACAAGGTTGCCTTCTGAGAGTGAGCTCCAACTGAGTCGCATCTCCAGCCCCCAGCACGCCAGAGCCTCAGTGGCGCACTATTCAACATGAAATGGAGTTCAGTGAGCAGTCTAGCTTACACCTGCCTAAGAGAGTTCTGTTATGAAAGCAGCAAAAAGAGACATCAAATACAGCCGATTCACCCTTAACAGCTCCAGGGAGGGCCTCAAGGACAGTGTTAGAGCCCAACTTCAGTGCAGCTCCTTATTAAGATAATCTAACTTGGCCCTGGATTGCACTGGACTTTTGTCAGCAGCTGATGCAGCCAGCAACCACTAAGATGTCAACCACACCTTTCAACCATTAGAGGCTTACGCTGGAAGTGAGCTCCAAAGAGCCTCCCAGGCTGCTCTTTAAGAAAAATGGGAGTGCTTCCAGCTTCCAGCTTCTAGTTACACTGCACCAATGTACAAGGCCAAGCCCTTTCAAGAAGTACAACATATGGTCAAAGCGGGTGTACTGATAGGCAAGGAAATCAAGTGGAGAGATTTCTCTGGAACTCGTGTGACTAACATTCAAGCTGACAGGCTCAGGGCAGTCACCTCAGAGAGCTAAGAATTTGTGAAGCCCAACCTCCCTGCCAGAATTGTGTGTGTGGGTGTGTGTATGTGTGTACGAGAGAGGGATGGGGGTGGGGGAGTAGGAGGGAGAAAGAGAGAGAGAGACAGAGAGAAAGGAGGAAGAAGGGAGGAAGAGAAAGAATATATATACTATGTATACACATATAGCAGTGAAGCTATAGAAACATAGCGAAGCAGACACAGAAGGAAAGGATTGGTTTGCATTCCAAAATCAGAGGTATTTTTAAGGTCTCAGATGGGAAACATTAAAGGACTGACCAACCAGCAACTTTACTGACCCCATTACAAAACCACACCAACATTCATTTAGGGCCAGATCACATGTATTTGAGTGGGAAAAGGGAGACAGGCAAATGGCATCACACACAGGGTTTCCTAGCTTGCAGAGCATCTGGCTCTTTGCTGCTTATCTGGTAACTTTCATATTCTACTCAGTCTTCACAGAAAGTTGGCTAAAGCTGGTTTACCTGAGGTACGTGGGCCATGTGGGGAGGATTGGTGTATGCCGGCTGAACATGAGAAGGATGGATTGTAAAGACGGTCTGTTGTGCTGTTGGGAAACTATTCTGTGGCGACTGCGTATTGGAGGCAGGGGTCATGGCAGGTGGGGTTGGTGCGAGCCCCGCGTGGTAAATGGCTGACTGCTGCTGTGGACTGGCCAAATGGAGAGCCTGGGCGGCCTGGTGCTGATGGTGCTGCAAAGAGACAAGAAAGAAGTGAGAAAACCATTTCTTGAATGAAAAGCAGTTAAGGTGACACACAAAGCTGAACTCCACATATGAAAGTAGGCTCCCCTGGGCCCATCTAAGATGAAGAGCAGTGGCAAGTACCAGAGAATGTACAGGGTGGTAAGGGCAGGGCTGGGGGGCAAGTGGTGGTTGCAAGCCCTCAACCAAGCAGAGGAAGAACAATAGCACTGCCCCAGGGAACTGAAAGATGTCAAAGAGATCCTTAACTGCCCCGTTAACAAACATGACTGCAGAAGCTAATAGGAAAAAAAAATCGTTGTACAATTGTCAGAAATGAAGTAAAAAAAAAAAAAAGTCCCAAGCCAATTCCCAATATAATGTTAAATTAGATTTTTCAATCAATTATTTCTAGAACTTATTCAGTCACCTCATTCTCAACATGTATCTTAATAAGACTTAAAAACAGTAACAGGGGCGCCTGGGTGGCCCAGTGTTAGTTAAGCGTCTGCCTTCGGGTCAGGTCGGATCCCAGGGTCCTGGGATCGAGCCCCACATCGGGCTCCCTGTTTGGCAGGAAGCCTGCTTCTCCCTCTTCCACTCTCCCTGCTTGTGTTCCCTCTCTCGCTGTGTCTCTCCTCTGTCAAATAAATAAATAAAATCTTTAAAAAAAAACAAAACAAAATCCAGTAACAACAAAAACCAAATCCCAGGGGCACAGTGGGCAGAGTTAGCTATATGCTGGCTTCACGAGGCAGGGGTGTGAGGTGTTTTGATCACGTGGTACCTAGCAAGATACTAGCACTGAAGAAAATGCTCAGTAAACAGAATGAGGATGCAATTCTACAAGACCTGAGTTTCTCCTTACCTGAACAGGACTGGGTGCAGGATGACTTCCGCCATGCTGGCTCTGCTGCTGGCCAGTGGGGGTAGCTGAAGGTTGAGGATGTGGAGTATGTGGGTGCAGGGTAGCATTCGGGTGCGCATACTGCTGAGCAAGGGAGCCAGTGGAAACTGAAGTGAAAGAAAAAGGTGTGTGTACAACCGACATGTAGCATGGTCTCAATTGCTCCTCTATGCCTCATCAGCTGAGCTTTCGTGATACTCAGTGCCTAACTCATGCTTTTACCAATCTGTGTTTGACTCCATTTTTAAACCATCCATTTTCTTGAAAATCTTAAGTGTGAAGTTATCGCTTACCAATCAGACTAGCATTTTATTTATATAACACGGCTGTATACAATTATATTAAAATCTAATTAAATTTACTCTTAAAGTAGTCACTAGATTTTCCTGAAAAAGCAATTTAATAGCATCAACAGAAACAATTCACACACACACACACACACACTTTAGCTCAAGGCCATCATCTGGCTAACCTCACCATGCTACTGCCCTGGAGCAGGCACAGTGTCCCATGGGCACTGACTGCATTGGGACTGGGAGAAAGGGCTGGGTAAGGTATGTGGCAAGGTTAGGGCTCTATCTTCATGGCCAAATGACCATAATCAATCTCAGCTGATCACAGAAGTCTGTGATGGAACTCTGCCCACCCAACTCTGCCACTCAGTTCATTCCCTGGACCCTCCCTACTCAAGGATCTCTCTCACCTTTGCTTTAAAAAATCTAGTAAATGGAATTGCCCAAACTATGTAGAAAAATGAACTCCCTTCAAAGCATCCCAGCCTTGAGAAAGATTTGTACTAGCTGGAGTAACTTCAAAGGACATATGATGGGCCACTCTTAAGTAAAAATGTGTTCATTTAAAGATATGAACCTAAAGCCAATTCTTTATGGATCTCCGCAAGAACCATACCTTGACAGGAGATTAGGTCTAAATTCATTTGTTCATGTATTCCCAAAATAGCAATTTGAGAATCAAAATCACAGTAAGATGAGTTCACTGCTTCCAGTGACTACTGACAGCACACGGATACAAATCTAACCATGATGTGGCAATGAGCTGATAAACAGTTTTCTCAAGACCCATCCCTAGCAACATAGGACTTCCAGCCTTCTCTCAAATTCATCCGAAAATTCCAGAGAAGCTAAGTCCACACAGAGAAACAATTCCAAAATAGCTCCTCATGTTCTTCCTATGACATGTGTGCAAATACAGACATACAGGGGACTGACAGGAAGAAACAAGCACTGCTTTGAGATCAGGCCCTCTAACTCTGGCAGTCTAATAGGCAAGAATGCCAAGAGTCACCAGCATAAGTGACACCCGGCATGTCCCACAGAAATGTTATGCAGAGGGTTAGGCACAGGAAGCAATTCTGTAATGCCTGATGTTGCAGGGCCAAAGGCCACCAATATTCCAGCCTAACTGGTTATATCCCAACTGTGTATGTATGTATTTTTAAAAGTAGACTCTATGCCCAGCATGGGGCTTGAACTCACAACCCTGAGTTCAACAGTTGCACAGTCTACCAACTGAGCTAGCCAGATACGCCATATATGTATCTTTTAAAAGAGGCAAGGGCAAGGCAAAGAGCCAGTGCAAGGATCACCTGTGCATCCACTGCCAATGTCATAGCAGGTATTAATATTCATTAATACCCAGATTAAACAAAATACTTTTGTTTATACACTGAAAAAATTTCCCTAACTATAAGAGTTAATACACATTGAACATATTAACCAGGAGAGTTGTGGCATGATATTCTCTGGGTGTTTTTAGGAAGAGTCCATGCCTGTCTTCTGGGAGCTGGGAAGAATAACGTGCTAATTGCTTTCCTTGAACTCCATGGTCCCCTGAGTCTATAAAAGTCAGTGTCTTTCTTCTAATTCATCCTTCACCATCATCATATTCATTAGGTTAACTTTCAGATCCCCCCAAACTGTCTAGGGACTGACTTGGTCTAAAAGACTTGATGTAAATTTTGAACCTGACTCTGCTGCTCTTATAAAAATGTTACATTCTTCAAATTTACTTTTAAATAACTGTAATAGCCACATGTAGCTAGTGGCTGCTGATCACACAGCACAATCTACAGCACACTTTTATTATCACAGAAAGTTCTACTGGAGGATGCTGTCTAGAGTCATTCACGGGCTTTTTTATTTTTTTTAAAGAAAATTCCACACCCAACGTGGAGTTCCGACCCTGAGGATCAAGAGCCCCATGCTCTGCGGGCTAAGCCAGCCAGGTGCCCCTCATGCTCCTTATTTTCACAGTATTAGCGTTAAAATCCTCCCTACCCCCAAGCTTCTTAAGTGTTTCATTTCTAACAATACTAAATCTATCTAAGGGGAAGCAATTCTTGTATCCCAAATTCAATTTATGAGGTTTCATAAAGACAGAGTACAGAATCTCGCAGATTCTATTTTTTAAACTTTATTCAAGAAATGTTTGTACTTTTAATAACCTTCTATGCAAAGTTTTAAGGAAATAAAAACAATAAATAAAAAAAAATTCTAGCTAAGTGCTATATTAGTTTTCTGATATAAAAACATTACCTCACACAAGGAGAATAATTACGCCCATGAAATCTCATAATGAAGTAATTCATCAATTAAAAAAGGTAAAAATCTTGAAATTTGGAAAAAATTAAAGATGAAATTTTTTTAAGATGAAGTATGTTTTACTGTGCATTTTTAAAAGGCATCTCCGTGATAGCAGTCTACCAACACTGAAAGGCTATAAAGTATTCTAATTTATATCTCATTTGCATTCATAGCACAAATACTTCAAGTAACCCAAACTGTGTGCATCTACACAGGCTTTTGCTTTAAAAAAAAAAAAAAACCCTATCCTTTCCCTACCTAAACAAGAGCAAACTACAATGCATTGTAAGAAAAATCAAGGACATGTAAATATGCATCATTAACTGCAAATAAAACTTTAAAAGGTTTAATTAGAAATAATTTCCTTTGTTTATCTTCTTGCTTAAAAGATACCTGCTAAGCAAGTACCTCATCCAGGAATTCTTCCCCCCACTCAATACAAAAACTGGGTAGCTAATTGGGAAAAATGTGAAATTGACACTTTTTAATCCAATACTTACATAACAACAAAAATATAGTCGGGTTCCTTTAGTAAAATAAATGAGAAAAAAACCTACTAGAATTAGGGAAAGGAAGAAGGGGAGAGTGAAAGACAGTAAATGCTGGGCTTTACTGAGCTGAGTCTACCAATTAACTTTCTTTATTATAATTATTTCATTAATTCAGCTAAAGATTCCAAAGGTTAAAAACAAATTCTTTTCAAAATTCTGATTTAGATATTCATCAGTTAAACTTCTATTTATAAAAATTAAGTTGCCTTCATGAAACCTGGATGAATTCAGGCTAATCAAAGAAGTATTGCTTTTTTGGGTTTTACCTGGTCCAGAAGTTTCCCACTCACTGTGTTCCTTGATACAAGTGTTTAAAACTCTAAATGTGTGACTTGTCAAAATCCCCACAACACTAAACACATTATAAAAATTGTTTCCTAAGCCATGACCTTACTGAAGCCAATTCAGTCCATGAGGCTGTGCGTTTAATTTTTAACCAGGTTTTATCATTTTGACCTTGGATGCACAAGTCAGGATGGATCACCAGCACTGCAAAACTAAAAATGAAAACAAAATCTTCCCATCTGATGTTAAATTCAGAAAAAAGAAGTGAAGGAAAACTGAATTCTTGAGAGGGGAGTAAAAGGCAACTAGAGCAAACCATGACAAAATGGCTTGTGGGGAGGGGTGGTACAAAGCAGCAAATTAAATTACAAATAGTAGGCCCACTGTTAGTTTCTTTTAAAAACTAATAATTCCTTTCAGGGGATGTTGTACTAAGGCAGCTAATACTTAGGTTTGATGATTAAGGATCTTTTAGCTACTTTAGGAAACTGACTCCAAAATTACTATCAGAGACAGTAAGATGGTGAGGATAACTACATTTGAGACCTCAAATTGAGTACATAATAAAATTAATTACTGACACTGTCTTTTACATACTATATCACATACAAAGTTTCCCTTTCATAGTATAGATATACAGCAAGACTCCTTTTTAAAGAGCATCTATTAAAGGATTAAATTTGTTAACAATTCCTAGCACCAAATGAATAACATGTACACACCATTTTTGGATACCAAGTCATGACACAATTAATGAAAACTTAAGTCAAAATATTTTCTCAACTTTTTAAAATCTGGCATTTAGTAGATTTAGACATTAAGTCTTTCTAAAATAATCCAAAATTTAGTATCTAAAATCTTAATCCTTAATATCCCTTAGAATATAGTATTGCACATCAAGTGATGTGCAATTCCTGGCATACATTTCTGAAGGACTTGTGCAAGTCAATACCTTTCTTATCCAAATACCAAAAGTCCATGACTAGCCTTATTTTAAAACTACCCTACAAAATAAAGAGGACACACCTTACACATTCATTTCCAAAAGAGAGCCCTACCCAGACTTTCTCCATTTAGGAGCCATTGTTTATTTACCTTTTCACTGGTGGTGAGAGAGGCCAGTGCTGCCAAACATAATGAAGCAGCCAGGCTGTGCTTTCCTGCTCAAGCTCAAAACATTCTGGGGTCTACCACCTAAATATTTTAAACCTTCTTCAGTCATGCAAAGACTGAAAAGACAGAAATGTTTCATACCTAGAATTTCAACCCTATTCAATTAAAAAATCCTTGTAAGGATAAATTTCCTCTCACCAGGATACTGAAAAAGCCTAATATTTTAAGCTTTTTATACTAAATTTGTGGGTTAAAAAAAAAAAAAGGGCAGCTCAGCAGAAGTTTCTCTGAACCAGGAAAATATTAGGCATTTCCAAAACAATTGTCACATGTTTGCTTGGTATGCAAAAATTAATTTCTGAAGAAACTCAATTTTTTAATTAACTCCAGCTTTCTTAAGCTGGGTTGTATTTCCTTTTTTAAAACTCTGAATTATTTACAAATATAGATATATTCAACGATTTTGTCTGGCACAAGGAAAATATTGCTCAACAAGTCTACTCCCTTAACATGTATTCTTTAAAAAGTGTTTTACTGTTCAATTAAAATTAGTATAAAAAACCCAACTCACTGGCAAAGTAGAAAGAAGGGCTTGTCTCCTTGTTGTATGGTAATTTGGGACATGCTGAATTTGGGAAATAGAAAGGTAAATTAGCCTTTTGAGGTGTGCATTTTCCTAATTTTCTGGAAAGGTTGACATATTTAGTAATTTTTTTGTATTCATGCATAAATCATTTTTCTTATTTTACAAGAGATGACAAGCACTTTAAACATTGCTACAAAATTAAACAAGAAAGGACTGAACCAAAAGATATTTTTTCTTCTGTACTGATGTGTCGAGTTCCACATGCTGACTTGCTTAAATGAAAGGAATAAAATCATTATCTAATCAAAAGACCAACACGGCATTCCACTGAACAACCTGGATATAAATAATGTACCAAAATAAGAGAATATTTACCAAGTTTAATTCAAAAGACTCAAACAATTTTGTATATCATTAATAGAAGCATCATTATTCTGTAAGTTATTTATTAGGCATCTGGAAGTGAACCCAAAAATTTAGAAACACAATAATGGTAATATTAAACATGAGTATAATATCATTTCTTATTAAAATATCTACATAAATGGGTGTGTGTGTTAAGTACATTTGGAAGGATATGCACACCAATATGTTAACAGGTAGTTGTCAAGTGGAGGGATAATAGGTGCATTTTAAATCTTTTTGCCTCCTGTATTTTCTCATTTATCTTCATTAAACTACCAAAAACAAACTCAAAGAGGATTCTGGATCTAACTCTTCCCGATGGCTTCAGTTAGTAGAGAAATTTTCATTACTACTACTTCTGAAAGGGAAAACACCACTGCCACAGAAAAAAATTAGGTGAATTACGAGACCAGGAAACAAAAAGTAACTTCTTAGGAGGGAAGGGGCAAAGGCAATGATTTAAGTTAGATTAAGGTCAAAGAGATAAAGTCTGTGATCAAACTCCTTTCTAAGATAGATAGATAGAGAACAAGGTCAAGAACTACTTAGAATGTCTAATATTTCTCTGAGTAATTTAGCTGTTTAATAATGTCAGCATATTTATATTGAATATGCCTACCATTTAAAGACAATAAGCAGTCTTTCATTTTGTAGTCATTAGTGCCCTTTCTATTCTCAAAGCCTTCTGCTATGGCTGTTAACAATGAAAAAATGACAAAAGGGTGACATAGAACTGTCGCCAACATCTGGGTGCATATTCTTTTGTTGGCATAAAAAGTTGAGAATATTTAGATAGAATGAAGCTTCAAAATAGACAATTCATACTCAAAATACTTGGTTCCTCTGGGAATACGCAATATAAACTGTTTAAGGGAAAGAAGTGTAAAATTAGCATTTCTATGCAACAGATTTGTCTTAGTTTAAAATAATGTACTTTAGAAGGGTCTTGGAAGATCTAAAATAACTGAAGTAAATTGAACTTGCTTTACTAGGTTAAATTATGGCTTATGATGGCAAAGAATAAAACAGTTCATTTTCTAGCGTTCTTTTTAGAGTATGAAGTATCCAAATGAGAACCTGAGTAACCAGCAACAACCATATCAAGTCCACAGCTTCACCCCAGCCTGCCCTCGTCAACAGACGTCAATTAACTACAACCTGTGTAAACTGCAGGAGAATAGTTTCACATCTGGCTGAGCAACTTTCTCCTGGCAATAAAGAACTAGTCTTCATGACAAATCATGCCAGATTTCACTGGCCATTAGACCTAGTGTTTTGTTTGCAGTATTTCCTATTTACCCACATATGAATTGACTTCAGTGTCCAAGGACAACTACTTTTCAAATGTACACGTTTTGGGAAAGTAGTTATAAAACCATTAGCGTCTTAGATACAGTATTTACTATACAGGCTATTTCAAACCAATGAACATCATCCAAAAGACAAAACCAGATGCTGGCAGTGAGTGAACACACTGAGGAGAAAGATTCTTCTCAACATCACAGTATCACTACAATGTCTCATAAGCATGGGTACAACCAATAGCTACTCTCTAAAAAGCAATGGAAATTTTAGCTCAAAAGGTTTAGATCTTATTCCAAGAGGAGTATGCCAGAAAATGGGAGGGGAGAAATGTTTTTTTCCACTTGTTAAATCACGATGTACTTACCAGAAATATATAAAAACTCATAATGAACTTTTTCACTTAAGCCTTTAGCAAACCAGAAAGTTGCTGAAATGTATACAAATTGCTTAAAAGCGTATGTGATGAACACGCTTTTATGCAATTTCATACATACTTAGTCCTGGTTAAGACAAGCCAATGAAAAGCAATCATAACCAAAATCATAAGCCAAATCAGTCTGTTGGTATTTTTTTCAATTAAATTATGAATGGGTTTCTGGTAAGAAAGTTTCCCCAAACGTGGCAAATACCTCATTTTAATTTAAAGGGCATAATCCACAATAGAAAGTTTTTAAGTGATAATGTGTAAAATAAAGATTGGATTTAAGTATTTTACAAAAACAATGCCTTTAATCACTTAACATTCCTATCACTGCAAACGTGTGCGGCGGGAGCATGCCTCCAGGAAGAAGGCACGAGCAGCAGGTTATGGATGACAAGAAACTACTGCTGCCTGAGTCCTTATTCCTACGAACCTACAAAATATCCTAACTGTAGTCATTAAAAAGGTTTTAAAAGGTTTAAAAATGAAATGTCCACGTAATTGCTTGTAATGATAATTTCTCATAGCAGTATACTTTTCATTTGTATGAATAAACTTACATTTCTTTCCTCCCACTCCAAGAAACTGAAATGCCAATGGGAAAACCTAAATGACAGTACAGGAGTGCTCAGCAAAGTTCAAAACAAAACCTATATCTTAATGAAACTAGTACTAAAGTTTTTTGAAAAATATAATATGGGTCAACTCACTGACTATGGGGAAATGTTATTTTAAATTCTCAACATTGAAAACCATATTATTTTAGTACTTTAGACAGATGCTAAGTTGACCTGCACAAAGTTCTCCACCCACAAAACTAAGATGAAGATTTCTGCCTATTATTCTTTTATATATTGTTTAATTATTTTACATAGGATACTTCTCATTTTAATTTTACCATTGCTTATAACAATTATATTTAAAGTGTGACTCATATCTAAAGGAGATCCAATATTATACTATTTCAACCACTTAAAATCAGCATGAGGCAGAAACACAGTAGCATTCATTTTAACAAACAGCAATAAAAATATGTAATGCCAATGATTGCCAGAGGAAGGAGTGAAGCAGAATGTTTTCTTGCTAGAGAGTGCTCTCATTGTGGTAAAACTTTCTTGCATGCCTTAGGCAGGCCATACCAAATGGTTGTTAATACTGATGAGGAAGAGGAGGAAGATGCTCTTCTCCACAAATGATATTTTCTGTTATACAAATCATTCTATTTCACTTAAAATAAGGAGAGATATTTGAAGACAAATTTCAGGAACAGAAGTTGAAATGATTTTGCCAAGACTTACAGAAATGGGTTCATCTTTCTTTAGATTCTTGACCCTCAATGGTATAAAAGGCTAAGTTATTCTTAAAGTTTCTTTTCAGAGCTTTAAAACAAATTACTAGTCACTCACACTGAAAGAGACAAACAAAATGCTTCCTACCATACATCGCATGCGTCTGCTCATGAGCCCCGTACTGAGTTGCTGAAGAAGACACTAAACCAGGTTGGGCATGTGCCGGTGGTGCCATCATTCTAGCATTACCCTGTATCACAGGACTATAGACATGAGGATGCTGTGTTCAAACAAAATATAAAGAAAATACATTAAAGTATCGAACAGAGTTCAAGCAAATTTTAGTCAGATGTCTTAACTCCACGCTTTCCAGGTTTACAGAAACAACTCTGAAAATCCTAAAACGAATGTTCTTGGCTATTTCCTTTGAAATACTCACATTGATCAGCAACCTTCTTATACTAAAAAGGCCCCCAAATACTTAACTATCTACCTCACCATAACACAGAGCACAAAATGTAAAGAAAAACCCCTTTACCATATTAAAGGTTAAAACTGGAAGTTATTTAAAGGGAACAAAAATTAAGAGTTAGATCATATCAGCCTTACCTGAGACTGATAATGTGGCACATGCTGAACAAGAGGCTGATTTGGAAACTGCTGAGGACTATAGGCAACATATTGTGTGGAATAAGCTGGTGGGGTGGCTACAATTGGTGGGCCCGCTGCTGAGGCTGGGTGCATCATGGTGCTCTGATGATGCTGGTCTTGCCGCTGTTGGGGCATATTTGGTACTGCAGAAAAGATGACTTTGTATTAGAAAATACCATCTCCTTAGAATCAAACACACGAACACGTCCACAAGGCTATGCATGATGTGACCCTCCTGCCTGCCTCTTCAGTGCCATGTTATACCACTCCCACCACCACTTCAGCCACTCTGGCCGATTTTCCTATTACATATGCCTCAAACACCAATCCCCAACCCTCAGCTTGGACAACTCTGACTCATCCTTCAGGTGTGAGCCTGAAAGCAGCTTCACTGGAGACCCTCTCTGATGACACCCAGATTTGATCCTGAGTCCCTGTAAATAGACTCTTAAAACACTATGAAAACTTTCCTTCATACTACTTTCTCAGATAATCCCTATTTGATAAACCGAATTATGTCACTTGCTACAGAAGGCTATTAGAGTTATTCAAAGAGAAACAGCACAAGAAAAAAGCCAAAACAGACCCAACACTAAGCTTAACTCTATCTTAATTTCCCATCACTGAATTCTTACACAATCTCTTGCTCTTTCTCAAGACACAGCATCACACATTACAATGTAGCAGGTTTCTAACAGCTCTTTTTAAAAATCACTTTGTCTTTTATTATTATCTTTTTAAGATTTTATTTGTGAGCGAGCGAGCTCAGGAGCAGGGAGGAGGGGCAGAGGGAGAGGGAGAAGCAGACTCTCTGCTGAGCAGAGAGCCCCACGTGGGGCTCAATCCCAGGACGAAGATCATGACCTGAGCCGGAGGCAGATGCCCAACCAACTGATCCACCTAGGGCCCTACCTTATGTCTTTTATTATTATTCCACACAGATTTCTGCCTCATGGTCCTCCCCGTGTTAAAACTCTAATTAAGAATTCAGGGGCGTCTGGGTGGCTCAGTTGGTTGAGCAGCTGCCTTCTGCTCAAGCCCCGGGATCAAGTCCCGCATCAGGCTCCCTGCTTCTCCCTCTGACCCTCTCCCCTCTCATGCTCTCTCACACTCAAATAAATAAGATCTTAAAAAAAAAAAGAAAAAGAATTCAGCTAAAATTCAGCTCAACTGGGGCACCTGGCTGGCTCAGTCAGTAGAGGATACAATTATTATTCTTGGGGTGTGAATTCAAGCCCCACACTGGGTGTAGAGATTATTTTTTAAAAAAATTTAGGGGCACCTGGGTAGCTCAGTCTGTTAAGTGTCTGCCTTTGGCTCACGTCATGATCCCAGGGTCCTGGGACTGAACCCCACGTGAGGCTCCCTGCTCATGGGGAACCTGCTTCTGCCTCTCCTTTCTGCCGGTGCTCTATCTCTCCCTAATAAATAAAATCTTAAAAAAAAAAAAAAAGAAATTCAGTGCAGCTGTCATCTCCTCTGTAATGTCTTTCCCAGTTCCCCCAAAAAGAGCTAGCTGCATGCTCTGTGTACCTTCTCCTTACATGTCTATTAGAGCACTGATTGTTGTCTGTGATGGGTTTTGTGGTGTGATGTTAACAAAGCCACCTGAGGGAAGGAATCATGAACCACTGCTTACAAGGTAGGAGGCATAAAGAATGTGTAACTTGGCATGTTCATAAAATCATCAGAACTGATTATATCAGTAGTTACTAATTGAGAGAATTTATTTTAAATATTTCAATTTTCTTGCTAAAAATTTAATGACTTTCTGAAATTTAGGAGGGCTAGTTATATAGTGTTTTATGTATTTAGAAAAGCAAATGTGAAAATGGAAGAAACGTGTATACAGTAATATTTTTCTGAATTTGATCTTGAGAGTCCATATAATGAAAAAGCAATTCCTTTTAGTAAAGAAAAGCCACCCCAAACTCCTATCTGTAACATTTTTAACAAATGAAAGTTCACTATTTCTTTTGATACTTGATTATAACCCTCATACATTTAAAAAAACTAAGTAAAAAAGCCAGTCAAGTATACAATCTTTTTTTAAAATTAAAGTTCTAGGGATGCCTGGGTGGCTCTGTCAGTTAAGCATCTGCCTTTGGCTCAGGCCATGATCCCAGCATCCTTAGATCAAGCCCCACATTGGGCTCCCTGCTCAGTGGGGAGTCTGCTTCTCCCTCTCCTGCTCCCCCTGCTTCTTGTGCTCTCTGACAAATAAAATCTTTTAAAAAAATTTAAAATTCTAGTTATACATACAGAAAATACTTGAATTTTAAAACATAAAAAATTCAACGACACAAAACAAAATCTTCCATCCCACTATTTGCATACTATTTTTTTTCCACTAACAGCAACCATTGTGTGTGGCCTTCTAGATTATCTTCTATGCATTAGCACATATGCATATGTATTTATACAGACATATACTTGGGTTTATGGTATATTTTCTTCCTTAAATTGAATTTACCTTAATATTAAACTATAATTTAGATGGACCATAGTTTAACCATTTCCTTATGTCCAATGGTTTTCAACTGAGAGCAATTTTGTCTTTCAAGGGACATTTGGCAATATCTGGAGATATTTTGGTTGTCAAAACTAGAAGGGGAGTACCGCTAGCATCAAATGGGTAAAGGCCCAGACGCCTGGATGGCTCAGTGAAGCATCTGCCTTGAGCTCAGGTCATGATCCCAAGGGTTCTGGGATCGAGTCCTGCATCGGGTTCCGCTTCTCCCTCTCCCTTCCCCCCACCCCCTGCTCGTGCTCTCTCTCTCTCCCAATCGCTCTCTCTCAAATAAAATCTTTTAAAAATATATTTTTAAAAATGGGTAAAGGGCAGGTATGCTAATAAACCAAAAATATCTGTCCCAAAATGTCAACAGTGCCAAGGCTAAGAAATTCTGCTCTATGTTGATCAAGTTCTTGGCTTTGGCATATTTTTAAACACAACAAAATTTTTCTCACAGGTTGTAAAAAACATTGCATTTGTACCAAGAAGACAAAGTGGTTTTGTGCAAAGGTCTTACTATCATGCAGGAAAGATATGCCTTACACAATCTATGACTGCATTTCATAAGCAAGTTCTTGACAGATAAAATAGCACGATACAAAATTAACACAAAGACAGCAATAGCCCTCATACATAGTACTCCATAAACTTAAACTTACTTCATAAGTAACTACTTAAAACTGCAGTGGAAAACACCCTGGTTTATAATAACAATAAAAAAAGAAAACACCTAAGGTATAAACTGAAAACACACTATCTTTTAAGAGAAACTTTAAAAAACCACTAAAGGTACAGAAGCCGATTTAAAGAAGCAGAAAGGCATAATTGTTCTTGCATAGGAAGACTAAATAAAAAGACAGCAATTCTCCCCTAAGTTAATATAGAAATTTAATGTGATTCCAATAAAAATGCCAATTGGCAAACTGAATGTTAAAAACCATGAGTTTGTACTGACAGAACAACAAAAACAGTCAGTGGTCAACCTTTAGAGGATAGTATGAAATCAACTCATTATTTTGAGAACTTTCTTGAAATGATGACATTTTAATTGCACAAACTATATCTCCAGGTAACCAAACAGTTTGACAAGGTAAAGTTTTTCTTAAGATTTTATTTATTTATCAGAGAGAGAGTGCGTGAGTGAGTGCGCACAAGCAGGGGGAGTGGCAGGCAGAGGGAGTAGCAGACTCCCTGCTGAGCAAGAAGCCTGATGCAGGACTTGATCCCAGGACCCCGGGATCATGACCTGAGCCACCCAGGCATCTATAAAGCTTTTCTTTATAGAAATATTCCATCCAATAATTGAAGAAGGGATAATAGAGAATGTCACCATTTTGCAACCTTTAATTAAGTGATGGATCTAGGGCTAGACAATGATTGTCAGTGGCCGCTAAAACAGAGAAGAGCTGGTAGGAAATGTTATCCTGAACAGATAAGGCTATCCTACTATCACAAAAAAGAAAGATGATATCATGTGACTCCTAATGATAGTATACACTTCATCTATGAGACATTCTAGATTAAATTTAAAAAACTACAACCCGATCTTATCAAGCCTCTCTTAGATATCTACTACAGGTTTGCAAGGATTACAGAGAGCAGAGGGGCACTTTAACCACCACCATAGAAATGCAATTCCTGAAATTCAAACTGTAGGAAAGAATACAGGACAAAGAAGCTGGATTTAAGTAAAATGTAAAGGGGGAGGGAACTCAAGGGAAAACTTTGAGACTTATCATTAAAAGAGGTACATCAATCAAAAAGTGTGGATTTTGGATGATGACTAGCCATCATCTGAGCTTTCAGTGAGTTGTAACCACTGATCACATATATATATATAAAACAAATAATAATGTCAAATTTTGAAATGAGAGAATTACCAAAATTACCAAATGTGACACAGAGACAAATGCTGAGCAAATGCTGTTGGAAAAATGATGCCAACAGACTAGCTTGAAACACAGTTGCCACAAACCTTCACTTTGTAAAAAAAAAGGCAGTATGTAGAGTGTAATAAAAGGGAGTATGCCTGTACCTAACACTCTAAGATAATGCTTTACCCTAAGAACAGGAGCAATGTAAGGATCACATCACTTAGAAAACAGCCAGTGCAATAAAGAAAAAGATACAAAGATACAGTGACTAGTTATGATTATGTACATAGAGAGTTCTAAGTCTAAAAGAAGCTACTAAAAACAATAAATGTGTTTAGTGAAGTGGCAAGACACAAGGTCAATATTAAAAAATCAAAATGTTAAAAATTTTTAAAACACTGAAAAGAGCACCATAAAAATATGAAATACCAACAACTCACTCTGAAAACTGGCACTTAAAAATTTCTAAATGAAACAGATACTAAGGAAAATACTGCAAAGAAATGTTAAATTTTATTCTGTAAGATAATAATTAGACAACAAATATTTTAAAAATATATTATACACATTATAGCAAAATGTAAATAAGCCCACCTCTAAGATGGGTCCCTGTCATCCTGCCTCCTGGTATTCACATCCTTGTGTAGTTCCCTCCCACTGTACCAGGTCTGCTTTGTGTCATCTATAGCATATTGCAGAAGTTACATCATTTCCAAGGTTAGGTTGTAAAACACACTGTAGCTTCCATTTATACCAATTTCTCTCTGATTACTCGTTTTGGGAGAAGCCAGCTGCCATGTTATGACCAGCATTATCCTGTCAATAGCTCTGAATCTGGAGGCAGATCCTCCAGTCCCATTTAACCCTTTAGATACTATAGTTCTAACCAACATCTTGGCTGCAACTTCATAAGAGACTGAGGCAGAACCACCCAGTTAAGCTACTCCTGAATTTCTGACCCTGAGAAACTGTGTGAAATAATTTGTTTGTTGTTTCAGGCAGCTAAGCTCTGTGGTTATTTGTAAAAGGCAGATAATACAGGGGCACTTGGGTGGCTTAGTCAGTTAAGCATCTGACTCTCAGTTTCAGCTCAGGTCATGATCTCAGTGTTGTCAGACTGAGCCCCACATGAGGCTCCACACTCAGAAGAGAGTTGGGATGAGATTCTCTCCCTCTGCCCCTACCCATTCTCTTTCTCTAATAAATAAAATCTTTTTTAAGATTTTTTAATTTATTTCTTGACAGAGAGAGAGACCACGAGAGAGGGAACACAAGCAGGGGGAGTGGGAGAGGGAGAGCAGGCCTCCCAACGAGCAGGGAACCCGACACGGGGCTCAATCCCAGGACCCTGCGATCATGACCTGAGCCAAAAGCAGATGCTTAACCGACTGAGCCACCCAGGCGCCCCTTTTTCTTTTTTAAAAGGATAATACAGTTACTATTTTTAGAAAATTTTCAATGTAAAAGAAAAAGAGCTGCAAGCAAAAAGTCACTGTAAAAATCTTGCAATGTTAACTTGAATTAGATATATCAGTATGAATTTCCTAATTTTGTCCACTGAAAAGGCCAAGACACAGTAACTCAACAGCACACCCAAAGACCAGAAAACGGTTTATAAATACCATTTCCGCAAGAAGAATCAGGACTCCTTGAAGGAATATGGATCCAAGTCTGGGTTTAGAAAAAGATTAGCCTGAAACATCTTATTTACAGCAGAAACTAAGGAAGTTATCAAAGACAAATGAAGAGGGGCGCCTGGGTGGCTCAGTCGGTTAAGCATCTGCCTTCGGCTCAGGTCATGATCTCAGGGTCCTGGGATTGAGCCCCATGTCGGGAATCCCTGCTCAGCGGGGAGTCGGCTTCTCCCTCTGCCACTCTCCCCTGCTCATGCGTGCTCTCTCTCAAATAAATAAATTAAATCTTTAAAAAAAGACAAATGAGTAGTACCAAAAGGACACAGGAGCCAACGTAAAGGGATTGCCATTGATAAAAGATGGGACAGCAGGAGCAGCAAAAAGAATAACTCACTGAAACACAATGAATATATAAAAGTATATGAAAATCCATGCATTCATAATATTTAAAAAATAAAAGGGGAGACAGCGACATCTTTCAAAGCGAACAATTTCACTAGACACTACTGGAAAGTATCAAGGGCACCAACTCCTCCCTGAAAACTGGCACTTAAGGCAATTTTAAGCCCTTAAATTTTAGCATTTATTCTAACTTTCCTGTACCAACTATCTGAGGATAACCATATACAGCCCTAGTTGAAAAGAACAGTCCCTTACAGGATGATTCCAGTTAATAAATAGAAAAGAAATGCTAGGAATTCAGAAATTATTGTTTTCAAACTCCTAACTGCAATGATTTTCAAAGTATGATCGCAGACCATGAGCATCACTAGGGAACTGGTTTTATAAGCTACACTAGAAATTTAAATTCTCAGGCTATATCCCAAACCTACTGAATTGGAAACTCTGGGGCTGGGGCTAAGCAATCTGTGTTTTTAACAAATTCACCAAGTGATTCTGATACACACTAAAATTTGAGAACCAGCGCCCTAACAAATTATATGAAAGAGTAACAGAAAACTTTCCATCTGGGGAGGGGAGGACTGGGCTATCACCACCTAAGCCCTTAATTTTACCAATTATCAAAGTAGGACCAGATATTGTACACCTGCTGAATGATCCACTATAAAGAACTCACAATCATCTATTAAATATTCCTACCTCTCTCCCACAAAAAAATTAAACCTGAATGTAATCAATGACATCACAAGAAGTGAACAGACAATTTAGAATATGGGACATTCCTATCTAACAACTGGTTTCTGCCACAAAGCAATAGCAGGGAGAAAAACGGGAATTACAAAGACACGTAATAAATGTAATAAAGTATGGATCTTATTACTTTGATCCATATTCACACAAACCAACTGTAAAAATATATACATGACTCAACCAACGTAATGTAATTATGGTGATTAGACAAAAAGGAATTACTATTTTATAAAGTGTGATAACAGCACTCTGGCTAGCTAAGAAAATTATGTCCATATTTGAAAGGATACACACTAAGTATGCAGAAATAAAATGGCATGGTGTCTGGGATTTACTTTAAATACTGCAGCAAAGAAACAAAGCACCCCTCAAATAAATATGGCGAAATCTTGATAATCACCAAATCTGAATTATGGACCAAGCAATTACCACGTCACTTTCCACATTCTTGGCAAAGCACATGTTTACAGCTGCTGTTTGTAGTGTGCCTGTTCCACCTTCCTAGAACTGGCTCTACAACACTGGCTGAGGGTCCCTCAGAGCGCATTAACTTCTCCTCTGCCTATGGGAAATGACACGGCCGCCTGAAGTTAAAGTGCCTCTCTCACATCAGAGCCATACTATAGTGCTTGCTTTCACTGCAATTATTTTTAACATAAAAACATCCCAAAATTGTGCTGTTTTAAATAATCATTAAAATATCCCAAAACCAGGTAGTAATATAGGAACACCTTAATATTTTTTAATTTAAATTCAATTAACATATATTATTGGTTTTAGAGGTGGAGGTCAGTGATTTATCAGTCTCATATAATACTCAGTGCTCATTACATCATGTGCCCTCCTTAATGTCCATCACCCAGTGAACCCATCCCCCACCTTCCTCCCCTCCAGCAACCCTGTTTGTTTCCTATGCTTAAGAGTCTTTTATGGTTTGTCTCCTTCTCTGATTTTATTTTTTCCTCTCTTCCCCTATGATCCTCTGTTTTGTTTCTTAAATTCCACATACAGGTGAGATCATATGATACTTGTTGTTCTCTGACTTATCTTGCTTAGAATACCCTCTAGTTCCATCCACATACTTGCAAATGGCAAGATTTCATTTTTATTTTTATTAAATTTTATTTATTTGAGAGAAGGGGGGGGAGAACACGAGCAGGGGGAGGGGCAGAGGGAGAAGCAGACTCCCCACTCAGTGGGGAGCCCAATGCGGGACTCCATTCCAGGACCCCAAGACCATGACCCAAGCCAAAGGCAGAAACCTAACTGACTGAGCCACCCAGGCGCCCCTTCATTTTTCTTTTGATGGCTGAGTAGTATTCCATTGTATTGATATACCACATCTTCTTTATCCATTCATCTGTTGATGGACAGCTGGGCTCTTTCCACAGTTTGGCTATTGTGGACAGTGCTGCTATAAACACTGG
Source organism: Callorhinus ursinus (assembly GCF_003265705.2). Taxonomy (NCBI): domain Eukaryota; kingdom Metazoa; phylum Chordata; class Mammalia; order Carnivora; family Otariidae; genus Callorhinus; species Callorhinus ursinus. The sequence goes on along the minus strand of NW_027397103.1, from coordinate 9,460,709 downwards.
GGGGTGCAGGTGCCCCTTCAGATCACTGTATTTGTTATCTTTGAGGTAAATACACAGTAATGCAATTGCTGGGTCATAGGGCAGCTCTATTTTCAACATTTTGAGGAACCTCCATACTGTTTTCCAGAGTGGCTGCACCAGCTTCCATTCCCACCAACAGTGTAAGAGGAAGGAACACCTTAATATTAACCTCACTCAACATGGCACTAAAAGAATCTTTTCTCCACCTGAATTTTTTTAGATCCACAGAATAAGATTAATCTTAAAACTAGATAACTTCAAATTATCTAAGCTACAGTTCTTTCAACACATTCCAGTGTTCAAAGGCAAAGGATACCATACTTGTTTAAAAAAAAAATTAAGAATTTTAATTAACATCCACAAAATGATTACTTCAAATACTGAGGAAAGCTTATTAATTTAAGAAGTCAAAGTTTTAGGTCAGGAGGGTATTACTAGGCATTGAGAAGTATCTTTTTAATATAAATCATTTACTTTCTATAGTTTCTTAATAAAATGATAGCAATTAATAGCTCTCAACTACCTGTATGGCGAAAAAGGACATCCTTTAGCATTTGCCAACATTAAAAGATTTCATTTATTTATTTGGGGGGGGGTAGGGTCAGAGGGAGAAACAGACTCCCCACTGAGCACGGAGCCCGATGCGGGACTCGATCCTGGGACTCCGGGATCATGACCTGAGCCGAAGGCAGTCTCTCAACCAACTGAACCACCCAGGCGCCCTAAAAGATTTCCTTTTAAGATCAGTATGTGTTGGGGTGCCTGGGTGGCTCAGTTGGTTGAGCATCTGCCTTCAGCTCAGGTCATGATCCCAAGGTCCTGGGCTCGAGTCCCCATCGGGCTCCCTGCTCAGCAGGGAGCTTGCTTCTCCCAGCCTGTGCTCTCTCTTGCTATTTCTGTCTCTCTCTTTCAAATAAATAAAATAAATAAAAAATCTCAAAAAAAAAACTTAATTAAAAAAAAAGATGAGGAAACATCCTCTACTATGAAGATTTTGATGGTTGCTGAAATGCGATGCCCTCGGGCTCAAAAAGAAATTCTGGATTGGGGGAGGGGGGATTGTATGTTAGTATGAAATAAAAAGGTCAACAACCCGGGAAATTAATTTAGCAAACACTCTTTTCAAATTTAACAATGAAAACTTCAAAAATTCAATTATTCTTTTCGAAGAGGATCTTGAAGAATCACAATTGATGAGCATTTCTCCTCCCCTAGTCTTGTTCATAAAAATGCATCTAGGGGCACCTGGGTGGCACAGTCCGTTGAGCGTCCAACTCTTGGTGTCAGCTCAGGTTATGATCTCAGGGTTGTGAGATTGGCTCTGCTCTCAGTGAGGAGTCTGCTCGAGTTTCTCTCTTCTTCTCCCTCTCCCTCTGCCCCCTCCCTCTTCTCTTTCTCTCTCAAATAAATAAATCTTGGGGGGGGGGGGAAGTGTATCCAAATACCTTATGTAATGTTGGGTAACACAAGTCAATGCACAGGCTCATCAAAAGTGAAAGGTGAAGTACAAATATTCATTCATTATAAATGAGTTACTTGATTCATGCAGCATGCAGACTACAAGCAAACACAGGCAGGATTATTCTCACCTTTACCTGCTCTATATGTCTTGGCTTGATTCACTGGCATGGGCGTCATAGGTATAGGGTATAAAGGCTTGAGGGAATTAAAAAAAAATGAATATTAGGCTTTTCAGGTAATAAGAATATATTTTACTATTTTCTCTTAGTTGTATATTGCTAGAGAGCTAGCTCTGAAGTTTCCGGATTCTCCAGGAGTCATTAAAAAATAAAATCATACCCACACCTAAAAGGACAAACCCCAAACTGGAATAAATCTAAGCCGTCTTTCTTTCTCACCAGAAAACATTCTCAGATTTAGGTTTTTAAACTAACAACACACCGTGCCACCGCATGCCTCCCCCTTTCAAATATTCTTGTTTTGCCGTTACTGCCTTAAGTCACCACACACCGAGAGAGGGCTTGGTGTCAAATACACATAACTAAGGAGGGTAAATGAACATCAAAATCCAGGACTTACTTGCACGCCTGGGCTCACTGGGACCGGATACATCATATTTGGTGCAAAACAGACAGGCTGAGTATACACCGGAGCTGGCTGCTGATGACCCACCATAGACGGGCTGGGTTGTGCCTGAGGACGAGGTGAAGTTGGGGTGGTAGAAGGCTTTGGCTACAAAAATAAAAATCAATTACCGTAAGGTGAAAGCTAACTATTATTGCAATCTGAGAACTGATCTTTCCCATCTTTCTAAGTTCTACTTGCTTTTAGTGCCTTTTAATGAAAAAGTTTTAGAAAATAAACTTCCATGTTTCAAATTAAGGGAAAAACACTTGGGTAGAAATTACAATAAATTTCAATTGCAATTAATTACAATAATTGCCAACTTATCGATAAGACTTTAAAAATAGTTGTGATTTTTAAGGAACTGAAGACACTGTTTTTAAAAAATTAAAAAATAAGTAGCTTATAAATTCAGAAGAATAAAAATAGTTTATCTATAAACCTTAGAGCCCAGCTAGCCAGCCAGTCAGAAAGATTCAAAGATTTACCACAGATCACATCTAACTGATGACAAAATAAGACAAGATCTCTTCAATGACTCAAAAATATTCATGAATGACCATATAAGAAAAAGAAACTTAAACTACAAGTTGTTTCAGCATCCTATAAGTGAGTTTAGATGGCAGGTATGGGGAAAGTACTATTATTACCAATAATAAATTTATTTTTGGGGGACTATGATTACTTCAAAGAGAGAAACAAACTTACCTGAGAAAAGGAGCGAGGGTTGAACTCCTTTGCATTAGGATTCAAAGTTGATTTTCTCACTTGCCTAAACCAGGGGAAAATTAAAAAGGGCCAGTAAAATCTGCATGAAACCTGTGCTTCTCTCAAGTCTTCTATGCCTTTTTAAAAAATCGCTAAACATAAACAATTCTTACTAGATCACACTAATTCTCTTCATTAAAATGCATACACATATTTCCCACTCCTTAATCTGATAAAGACAGGCCAAAAAAGGGCATTTTTAAAAAAGTGGGGGCACCTGGGTGGCTCAGCTGGTTAAGCATCTGACTCGATTTCGGCTCAGGTCATGATCTCAGGGTCCTGGGATCAAGCCCGGCCTCAAGCTCTGCACTCAGTGGGGAGTTTGCTTGAGGATTCTCTCCCTCTCCCTCTCCCCCTACTCCTCCCCAAACCATGCACACGCGTGTGTGCGCTCTCTCAAATACTAAAAAAAGTGTTAATATTAATTCTTCTCTCAAAGGCAATTAACAAATCAACTTAAAACTGAGAAGACAAAATATCCCTAAAAGCAATCCCTAATATACCAATTCTCTAGAATGCAGTATTTTCTTTCTCTTTTTTTTAAGATTTTATTTTTAAGTACTCTCTACACCCAGCATGGGGTGGAACCCACAACGCTGAGATCAAGAGTCACACACTCTGCAGACTGAACCAGCCAGGTGCCCCCTAGCATGCAATATTTTCTAATGTGACAAAATGTTTGCCTACATGACACACCTTGGGAAGAATCATGACTCTAATAAAAATTTTTGCCGTATATGAAGAATAAGCACTGTTTGACAGATCAACAAGCTACCTTCCAAAAGTTCAGCTATAAATGGATTGTATGAACAGATAAATTAACGGTGGTTAGGTTCTGAGACTAGCCCACAAAGATCCATTCAACTGATAATACATCAAATGTGGAGGACTAAGTTTATCTTAACAAATCTAACAATTAACGAAAACATTGTTTCTGACAGAAAACATGCTGCATTCCAAGTAGGGACAACAGATACTTCTTTCTTTTCTTGGCAGTAGCAGTTCTTGGTTCTAGCAGTGGGCTAGGAGGTGGGTACTGACTAGCATCCAGGATATATACTTCCCAAAACTCCCTGTACATTTATAGAAAAGTCTTTCTTAATTTAGTCTAGATTCTGGCCATGGGGAACAAAAATGGGGAAAGAAAAGGAGTACACAGTGCAAAGACCTAATTTACTTAAGATGTCATCTGTCAGACCAGTTATTTGCAACTTGAGGGCTACGTATAAAGCAATCCAAAAGTCTAGAGAGATTCTTGAGCTGAAAGCCCCTGTACACTTTAAGAAAAAGTAAGTAACAGGATGTGCTCAATTCAAAGTTTACTCACTCAGCTGCATCTTTCTTCTCCTCTTTATCATCTTTCTCTTGTTTACATCCTGGACTGGACGTCTGAACCCCTTGGGATGTGACCTCAGGTCCCCTCTTGTGCTCCGTGTTACTGAGGATTGAAGGGGAAATGCTGGGACTGTTCGGTTTGCTGCTGCCACTGGTGCAATTGCTGCTGCTATTTTCAATGAAAGAATCCTTAGCATTTGGTTCAATTTTGTCTTTGATCAAATCTCTTGATTTTTCTCCCTCTCTATTTTTGTTTAGCAGTTGATCCATAGATTCAGAAGTAGAACTTGGCTGTAACTAAATAAAGGAAATAATTATGCTTAAATATTTTAAATAACTCTATAATCAATTTTCTCCATGAGTATAAGCAAACTAATATTTGTAAGCATGAGATATACTGAATAAGGCTTTTTACATACTTTAAGAATAATGTACTTATTATAAAGCAATAATAACAGAACATATATACAACAATACCCATAGTCATCTAGGCACTCACATGTCCTAACCTCAAAAGTTAAGTATTTATTAACTACCTACCATGTGTCAGAAATTGTACCGCTGGGTATGGAAAATACAGAACAGTTCCTATCCTCACAAAGCTTACCACCTGGGTGAGATCAGATACCTAACAAAATTTGGTAAATGCTATGGGATCCTACAGGAAAAGCAATTTATAGAAAAAGAAGGTTTCTCAATGAAAGTATCATCTAGTCTAAGGTATAAAAGACTGGAGGTGGGGGTAGTTTGGAAAACGGAATTGTCTAAGCTAAAGAAACAACATGTTTAAAAACCCAAGGGAAAGGGAGAAACAGAAAAGCACTAGTGGACTAAGACCTGGGCCTGGACTCAAGAAGTAGTGGGCTGGCAAGTCAGAAGTAGGTGGATTCAGAGGGACGCTGGACTAGACAGGTTGCTCAATTAGACCTTCTAACCTTACTAAAGAAGGAAAGTACAAAACACAAGTACCATGAAGAAGAGTAGAAGACAAAGATGTTCGTGAAGTAGGTGCTGAGGTTTTTAAGTTTATAGGCTAGAAGAAATCAATGCTACTACTGTCTGAAGATGAATGAAGATGCCATACTCCAAAGAAAGAAAAAACAAGCAGCTGAAGGAAATGACAAGAAGAAGAGAAGGAAAAAGGCACCAAGTAGAAGCAGCCGAAGTGGCCATGAGAATACAGCAGCAGCCCCAGGCAGCAAGAACGGACTGCAAGGGTTGGACAGAAACAAACTCTCTCCCCAGCCTCAGGATGGGCAAACAAATGTCAGTCTCATACTCAGGCCCTTGGCATGCTGGCATCTTGGGGGCATCTCAAGCTTCACTGCATCACCAAAATAATTACAGAATCCACAAGCAGCTCATGGCAATAGGTGATAGGATCATTTATTTGGACCCAGTGGCAACTTTAGTCACAATATAGGCATTTAATATTTAAGCCAGCATTTGTTCAGATAAATCTTTAGTAGAAGCTACCTACATAACAGACCAACTGTATACTGCATAAGATTTCTTGAGTATTTACAATAAGTCTTTGAGTTAGGCAAAAATGAGACTTTTTTTTTTTTTTATCTTACTCATATAATGGAATATATGGTTTGGACACTGTTCTAAATGATTTACAAACTCATTCATTTATTTGCTACAACAGACCTATGTGATGGAGATACTTTTATCACCACCTTGCAAATGGATAAACTAAGGCACAGTTCATGCTATTCAGCATTCAGCTACATTTCCTATCTGCAGTATACTAAGTAAACCTAAGCGGGCCTCGATCCCAGGACCCCGGGATCATGAACTGAGCCAAAGGCAGAGGCTTAACGACTGAGCCACCCAGGCGCCCCCTTAGGATCAATTCTTTTAGCAACTTTCAAATATTACAATAAAGTATTACTGACTATAGTCACCACGCTGAACATTACACCCTCATGACTTATTTTATAAATAGAAGTTTGTATCTTTTGATGCCATTCACACATTTTACTGCCTGCTGCCTGTGGTAACCATCAATCTGTATCTGAAGGTTTTTTTTTCTTTTTTAAGGTTTCACACATAAGCGAGATTATGCAATTATCTTTGTCTGACTTATTCCACTTAGTATGATGCCCACAAAGTCCAACCATGTTGTCGCAAATGACAGGACCTCCTTCCTTTTTATGCCTCAATATTCCCTTATATATGTGTGTGTGAGCACACACATGTGCACATCTGTATCTATGATACATATACGTGTGTGCATTTGTATATACATATATACACACATGCACAATTTTCTTTATCCATTCATCCATCAATGGACACCTAGGTTGCTTCCATGTCTTGGCTATTGTAAATAATGCTGCAATGAACATGGGGGTTCATTGCAGCTATCTTTTTGAGTTAGTATTTTCATTTCCTTTGTATAAATACCCAGAAATGGAATTGCTAGATCATATGGTAGTTCTATTTTTAATTTTTTTATTTTTGAGGAACCTCTATATTGTTTTCCTTAGCAGCTATGCCAATTTATGTTTCTGTCAAAAGTGCACACCTTGCCCAGCACTTGTTATTTTCTTAATTTTTTGGTAATAGCCATTCTAAAGGCATGGGCGGTATCTCATTGTGGTTTTGATTTGCATTTCCCTGGTGATTAGTGGGGAGCACCTGTTCATGGACCTGTTGGCCATCTGTATATCTTCTTAGAAAAGTGTTTATTTACATCCTTGGCCATTTTTTCTTTTTCCTCTTTTTTTTTTTTTTTGCTACTGAGCTGTAGGAGTTCTTTATATATGTTGGATATTAACTCCTTATCTGTTATGTGATTTGCAAATATTACCTCCATGCAGTAGGTTCCTTTTCATTTTGTTGGTTTCCTTTGCTGTGCATTATTTTTGCTCTTGTTACTTTTGCTTTTGATGTTAAATAAAAAAAAAAAAATCACTGCCAATCACTGCCAACGTCAAGGAGCTTACTGCCTATGTTTCCTTCTAGGAGTTTTTGTTCAAGTCTTTATTCCATTTTGAGTTAATTTTTATGTAGAGTGTAAGATGGTCCAGTTTCATTCTTTTTTTTAATTGATTTTAGAGAGAGAAGGAGAGAGAGGGCACACGTGAGTGGGGGAAGGGGGAGAGGGAGAGAGAGAATCCCAAACAGACTCTGCACTGAGTGTGGAGCTGATGCAGTGCTCTATCTCCTGACCTTGAGATCATGACCTGAGCTGGAATCAAGAGTCAGATGCTTAACCAACTGAGCCACCTAGATGCCCCAGCTTTATTCTTTTTAAATGTGGTTTCCAGTTTTCCCAACACCATTTAATGATGAGACTGTCCCTTCCCCCATTCTTCTTTTTTTCTTTTTTAAGATTTTATTTGAGAGAGAGCGAGAGAGTGCACAAGTGGGGAGAGGAGCAGAAGGAGAAGCAGACTCCATGCTGAGTGTGGAGCCCAACGTGGGGCTCGATCCCAGGACCCCAAGGATCATGACCTGAGATGAAATCAAGAGTCGGATGCTTAATCGACTGAGCCACTCAGGCGCCCCTCCCTTGCCCATTCTACATTCTTGGCTCCTTTGTTGTAAATTAATTGACTATATGTGCATGGGTTTATTTCTGGGCTCTCTATTTTGTATAATTGACCTATGTGTCTGTTTTTATGCCAAGAACATACTTTATTACTGGAGCTTTATATATAGTTTGAAATCAGGGAGCATGATGCCTCCCAGATTTCCTCTTCTTTCTCAAGATAGCTTTGACTATTTGAAGGCTACTGTAGTTAACACAAACTTTTTAGGATTGTTGGTTCTCTTTCTGTGAAAAAAGCCATTGCAATTTTGATAGGGACTACACTGAATCTCTAGGTTGCTTTGGGTAGTATGGATATTTAATGGGAAAACTGAAATTCTTATGTGACTTACAGAACAAGAAAATACTGATTGTCAGTAAAAAACTGGGGTATGTTGTTTTTTGGTAATAAGAATATTTATTGAATACACACTATATGTGTCGTGTACTATATTAAACACTTTATAGTAGTATCTCACTTAATTCTCATAAGAACACTGAAACTGGTTCTACAATAATCCCATTTCAGCTTGGGAGAAGTACGTAACATACTTCAATGTTATACATATGGTATTTGTAAAGGGAAGATTCAAACCAGACAGTCTACTTACCTCCAAACCCCATACTGTTAATCTGTAACAGATCAAATTACTAGCAATTCTTATACAAATAAAACTATCAGCAATGTGCACATAGCTGTATTAGATCCTGCAGATGGCTGTCAAGGAAAATAAAAAGATATAACCACAGAGTACTCCTATCTCTGTCTCAATGAAAGACCAGAGATCTCTGTGAATCACCATAGTTTAAGGCCATATGCATATCATGAGGATGGCTCTGAGGATTCATTCACTCAACAGTGGCAGTATAGCCTATGCATTAGGTACTATCCAAAACAGTACTAAAAACCTAAACACACAGATGGCCAGGCCTTCTACTAGCCATGTGATTCTCGGCAAATTATTTGTCTTTACCTCAGTTTCCTAATATACACACTGGAAATAATAACAGAGCCTCTTCAGAGGGATGTTAGGACAATAAAAAGATTTATCACATAAGCACTTAGGACAGTATAGGGTACACAGGAAATATTCAGTATATGTAAACTACTAACATTATTTTACCTTCAGTGAAGTATAAAGCTCACCCTCAAACATTTTTTAATACCATTTCCTTGCTTTCCAGTACTCACTTATGGACCAGAAAGTTACTTGTAGGAGACTTAATAATACATTCAATTATTCAGGCTCCCAATAGTAGTAAGATTAGAATTCCTAAAGAGGTAGAGTTCTTTTTTTTTTTTTTTTTTTTAAAGATTTTATTTATTTGACAGAGAGAGACACAGCGAGAGAGGGAACACAAGCAGGGGGAGTGGGAGAGGGAGAAGGAGGCTTCCAGCGGAGTGGGGAGCCTGATGCGGGGCTCGATCCAAGGACCCTGGGATCATGACCTGAGCCGAAGGCAGACGCTTAACGACTGAGCCACCCAGGCGCCCCAGAGGTAGAGTTCTAATCCTACAAGCACTTGGACTTTAAGAGTCAAGTGTTAAAGAAGATTTACAGAAAGTTGTGAACTGATAATATGAGAACCAAAATGTTTTCTACTAAATGAAGTTATGAGGCTTTTTAAAAATACACTAACTCTATTGGCACCTGGGTGGCTCAGTCAGTTAAGCGCCCGACTTTTGATTTCAGCTCAGGTCATGATTTCAGGGTTGTGAGACTGAGCCCTGTGTTGGGATCCACGCTCTGCATGGAACCTGCTTAAGACTCTCTCTCTCTCTCTCTCTCTCTCTCCCCTCCCTCTGCCCCTCCCCCCACCTTAAAAAACAAAACAAAAACACTAATTCTAATTGAGATAGTGTGTTGCTGACATAAGAAGAGACATACAGATGTATGGAGGAAAATTCAGAGTCCAGTAATGGAGTTTCCACAAGAGTGCAAAGATTATTCAATTCAGTATCTTTTTTTTTTAAGATTTTATTTACTTATTTTAGAGAGAAAGAGAGAGAGAGTGCAAGCACAAGCTGGGGGAAGGACAGAGACAGAATCCCAAGTAGACTCCACGCTGAGTGCAGAGCCCGACACAGGGCTCAATCCTATGACGCAGAGATCACAATCCGAACCAAAACCAAGAACCTGACAACCAACCAACTGAGCCACCCAGGCGCCCCCAATTCAGTATCTTTTAAAGAGAAGGTGCTGGGACAGTAAGAGCAACAAGCGAAAGAATAAATCTACCCTCACACTATATAAAACAATTACTCAAAATGGATCATAGCCCTAAATGAAAACTCTTAGAGGAAAATAAGAGTAAATCTTTATGACTATGGATTAAGCAATGGTTTCTGAGATATGACACCAAAAGCACAAGCAACAAAAAAGAGATAAAGTGGACTTTAATAAAATAAAAAATTTTTGTCCTTTAAGGGCCAACATCCAGAAAGTGAAAAGACAACCGATAGAATGGTAGAAAAAAAACTGCAAACCATGTATCACATGTGACACTTGTACACAGAATAAAGTCAGTAAGACAACTCAGATTTTAAAATGGGCAAAGGATCTGAACAGACATTTCTCTAAAAAAGATTTACAAATGGCTAATGAACACATAAAACGATGCCCAACATCGTTAGCCAACAGAGAAATGCAAATCAAAACCACAATGAGATACCACAAGGATGCCTATAATAAAAAAGACAATAACAAGTGTTGGTAAGGATGTGGAGAAACAGAAATCCTTAAATGCTGGTGGTAGAAATATATAATACTGAAGTTGCTTTGGCAAACAGTCTGGAAATTTTCCTCAAAAGGTTAAAGACAGAGTTACCACAGGACCCAGAAATTCTACTCTTACATATATACACCCAAGAGAAATGAATATATATGTTCACAACAAAAACTACACTAATATTCATAGCAGCATTATTCATAATAGTCAAAAAGTGTGAGTAACTCAAAGAGACATCAACTGATGGATAAATAAAATGTGGTCTATGCATAAAATGGAATATTATTAAAAAGCAATGAAGTACTGGGGCACCTGGGTGGTGCAGTTGGGTTAGGTGACCAACTCTTGGTTTCAGCTCAAGTTCTGATCTCAGGGTTGTGGGATCAAGTCCCACAATGGGCTCCCTGCTCAGCAGGGAGTCTGCTTGAGATTCTCCCTCCCTCTCCCTCTGCCCCTTGCCCCCTGCTCGCACACACACTCTCATGCTCTCAAATAATCTTTAAAAAAAAAAAAAGTAATGATAGATGCTCCAACATGGATCAACTCTGAAAACATTATGCTAAGTGAAAGAAGCTAGACACAAAAGGCCTCATATGAGGATTCCATTCATATGAAATGTCCAGAATAGGCAACTGTATATAAAGAAAGCAGACTGTTTAAGAACTAGGGAAAGGGGTGAGGGGGAGGTGTTTGAAAGCAAAAGAGGAGTGACTGCTAAGGAGTATGGGGTTTCTTTTGGGGGTGAAGAAAATGTTCTAAAATTGACTGTGATAATGACTGTACAATTCTGTGAATATACTAAAAGCCACTGAATTGTACACTTTGTATGGCTAAAATGTATGACATGTAAATTATATGTCAATAAGACTGTTACAAGAAAACTACTACTCATATGCTTCTAAATAAAAATTTTTCTTTCCTTCATAATAAATTCAATGTAAGTAAGGACTGAATGCTTGACTGTAAAAAGTAATGCTGAGAGAATAAAAGGAAATAGGCAATACCTATAGCATAAGCTCACTTACATCAAATGGAAGATTATGCAAAATATCACTTATTCCTTAGGAATCTATTCAGATGCAATGTAAAGAACTGCACAGGAAAAAAGTCCTTCTCTCTGGCAGGTGGATGCAGCTGAAGAGACCAAGTACACAGGAGGGCTTCAACTGTGTTGGAGTGCATGACATGTTAAGCTTGATATCTGGGCATTCAGTCATAATTCTCCGTAATCGGGGTGCCTGGGTGGCTCAGTCATTAAGCGTCTGCCTTCGGCTCAGTTCATGATCCCAGGGTCCTGGGATTGAGCCCCGCACTGGGCTCCTTGTTTAGCGGGAAGCCTGCTTCTCCCTCTCCCACTCCCCCTGCTTGTGTTCCCTCTCTTGCTGTGTGTCTCTCTGTCAAATAAATAAAATCTTTAAAAAAAATAAAAATAATTCTCCGTATCATGTCCATGGATTAGCTATGGCTTAAAAAATTAAAATTTAAATTCACAACCACTAACAGCATTAAAGCTGAATAGATAGAACTGTGATAAAATATGATATGTAATATTTTGAATGGTGCTAATAAATATGAAGATATCAGCAAAAAATTATTAATTTTTAGGAAGCTAACACAGACTAGGAAAAGGCTGTCTTTTGCCTTTGACTGATTCATCTCTTAAGTCAGTTGTTTTTTCCAAAGGCTGATAATCCAATCTTTTCCTCTAAGAAACTAAGTTTCAGGATGACTTCTTGAGTGGTCCCAAAATTACTTGATATACAAAGTGTATTAAACACTGTGAAAGAATGCAATGTTCATCCAAAAGAGATCAGAGTACGTTCAGCAAGTCTTACTTAAGGCAGAGAAATGGTATTAAAGACCAATTTCTACCACAATACGTTTGTGAACAAAGGGTAAATCTGCAACTACCTCAGAACACCAGGGTCCATTACATCTTCCACTAGCCCCATCAGGATAATTAATGCCCCGGCTTTGCTCTACTCTTCACTGAATACAGTAATCAAATAAGCATCAAATAATAACATGTTATGACTGGCTTTGAATGTCAAAATTATATTCTCTTTCATTTGTTATCTGTACAGTTCTCAAAGCTCCTGATTTTAGTTACCTACTTAAAAGCACAGGCAGGGGCACCTGGGCGGCTCAGCCGGTACAGCAACTGACTCTCGGTTCGGCTCAGGTCCTGATCTCAGGGTGGTGAGATCGAGCCCTGTGTCAGGTTCTGCGCTCAGCCCAGAGTTGGCTCGAGAGTCTCTCTCTCCTCCCTTTATTCCCTCCACCCCCCAAGCTCTCTCTCTAAAAAAGGGAAATAAAATAAATAAGTAATTTAAAAGCACAGAGACAACTTTAAGAATGCTTAGCTTTCTACAGACGTGGTTCAATGTTTCTGGGTATGCATATAATGCATTTTTGTAAATGAAGGATATAAAAATTCTTAATGTTTAACATTCATTTTTAAAATTCTAATTCAATCAATAACAACACTTACCCTAAAATCATTCTTAAACTTCTTTAAGTCATCAATTTGCTTTCTATGTTCAGAAACAATTGGTGATATACCTATAAAATTACAAACTGTTAAATATCAACTTATTGTAAATCTTTAACTTAAAATTAACTTAAAATGAAAATAAGCTTTTATTCAATATATTAATTACAGATTTTGACATCTGTCAAATTATGCATTTAAAAGTGCACAATCCTAAGAAAAAGTATTGACCAAAAACAATCTGTACTGGGCATGAGTTTAGACATCTCCTTCCTATTTCCACAATTATACTGAAAGACTTTTTAACACTCTAACCTTTATTTTCAGTCTTTGAGAAGCTAGGTGATGTCTCACTGGGCTTCATATTTTCTTTATTTCCTGCAGGAGAGTTCTGCCTCTGATCTTGAAGCCTGGAATCCTTAGCTAAAAAAAAATACATATTTAAAAAAATAATAATAAAGTAAAATGGGAAAGTAGTCAACAACTTTTATTTCCTATGGTTTTTGGAAAATAAAATTCCATTCAACCAGAAGCTTTCTCCTTTGCAGATAAATGAAACACCAACAACTTTATTTATATTGATATTTACTACCTAGGAATGTTAACCCTCATAACAACAAACATTCAAGAATAGCATATATGAAATTAGTAGTATTAAACAACTTCATTTACATAAAATTTTAAGTATATACTCAAATACATAACTATGAATAAACATAGCATTTGTCATTCAATTTCACAAATGACATGGAGCTGGAAGCCCTCTCTTACATACCCTCAATAGATGGGGTAACAGCTCTGTTGGATGCAGGACTGGCAGGCGTAGGAGATGCAGCTGGAACAGGCATAGCAACAGCTTCAGCTGGAATAATACCGGCCTGAGGAGAAGCAAGAACTGGTCCACCCGGAGTATTTCCAATACTGTTCTGTCTGGGAGACCTGGGTCTGTGAGTTTTAGGGGATAATCTTGGAACTACAAGAAAGAGAAAAATTATCCATTACATTCTCAGCTCAAATGTCACTTCCTCAAAGAGGCTTCTTAGAAAATTTAGGTAAAATAGTCCTAGTCAATGACCATCCCAATTATTCTTTATCCCATCACCCTGTTTCCTTTTCAAAAGTCTTAGGGAATAGTGGTGGTGACTGAAAACACAAATACCTGAAAAATGACAATAATTACTAATATCTAAGTACAGCTGTAGTTTTTCTTTGTAACTAAACAGATTAATTCTAAAAGGCAGTACCTTTAAATGAAATTAGAAACTGGATTTTAAGACAGGATTAACCCCACTTTTTAAGATGAAGACAGCAACATTCTCCACTAAGAAGTGAGATGTTTCTTTAATAGTGGGGTGGTAGATCCCAAAGAAACAGGCTTATCTGTTCCTCCTTCAAATAATAAACTCAAACACCGTTTGGCAGCTTGCAGCCAATCCTGTATGTTCTTTCTAGCCACCTCAAGAGGCACTTTACAATAACTAAGAAAATCGGAGAACCAATTTAGCCAAAAGCAGAAGATAATCCACCAGGGTTCCTGTTCCACCTGCCCTCAAGTAAACAACTAATAGGTTTCTTAGTCCATTAAACCTATTTGTAGAACTCAGATTCAAAGGTTTAGAGAAAATGGTTCTTTTGCTTCAATTTAGTGGTTCTTTTACTTTTTTAAGTCATAGGGTCACGGAAGGAAACTATCCAACAACTGTCATTTTTATAATTAGTATAAAAAAGTGAAATTATAACACCATTCTGTGTGTATTTCTAATAAGTTTTTATTGTTTCACTTCTATAATTATGTTGTTACTCTCAAAATTCACTTCCAGATTCTCTGAGTAATGTCAAATGATGAATGGTACAACTGAAGAAATAAAGATTTTTAGAAATTCTATTTTCTTGCTAAGTGAATTATTTCCAATACCTAATATCTAATTTCTAGTATCTAATTTCCTTTGGTCTTCCTGGAGGACCAAACAGAACATACAAAGGAATTTACCATAAAATTATACATTCATGATGCTAAGCAATGTATATCGACTAAATTTAATAGAGTTGGGTATATTTTTAAGGTTAAAGATCTTTTCCCTCTTAAAAATCTATGTGCTGATTAAGACAGATTATGAATAAAAAACCACAATCACGGCATGTTCTAACTCTCCAGTTATCATGGAAGCAAAACATTAAATAGCAAAAGCAGTTTTGGACTAAGCTTACAGTTAGTCTTTTTATGTATCTTTTATACTTTTATAGCTGCTATCAGCACATTCCTTGGGCTAATCACAGATAAAACTTGGGTCCGTCATGTATGTTTTTTATATTCCTTATAAGGAAAATACAATCAGGAATTAGTGCCATATACAGATGCTACAGAAATACACAGCACTGTAAGCCCCAAATAAACGTTTGTAGAATGAATCCAAAAACAAAATTGCAAAGAAGACAGGAAATACAGTCTGTCAAAATGATGTTACATACTGTATTTGTTTTGTATTTGAGTGGTACTTTATAAAACTATGAAATACATTCCTAACTTATGAACCTCATATGCATCTTATCACAAGTCCATAAAGTAGAAGAGCAAAAATTACTCTAATCCATTGAGAAAACTGAAATTCAGAATAATCACATGGTTTGCTCTAACATACGTTGAGTATGCGGTGGAAGCCAGAATAAAAATACAGCTTTCCCAATTCCTGGTTACTCCGCTAATTTTAAGATATACACTTATTATTCTTCAAACAAAGCTTAAGCTCAGCCCTTTTCACATGCAGCAGAGTTACAAAATGAACACTGTCATTATGATCCAAGCCAAGTGTTACCTACCCCCGCTGACCACTGATGACCATGTGCCCCCCGCAGGACTAGTTCTTGCTGCTGGAGGAGCAGCTGCTTCACTTGGTGGGGTATGGGACACAAATTCTAGGCCACTGGAAATGGAACCCCTCCCAGCAGAAACTCTGTGATTTCGAGGGTGTCGCTGGGCCTTTGGGGACATCCTTGGAGGCCCTAAGAAAGGAAGAGTGAACATCACATAAATGCTACAACGTCCATCAGTACAACTTTTCTGCTAAATACATAAACCCTATTCACACATACATACATACATACACACACACACTCACTCTCTCTGTTGCTCTCTCTCTAGTTTCTTCTTGGTTATAAAAGAAAGAACAAAACCAAAAAACCGTATTTTGGGCCATATTCTTTCAGAATTATTTTGTGGAATGCCACAAGGTTTTATAAATAAATTTTATATTATTTCCCTGTTTTTTTAAAGGAGGGATGAAGTTGGTGTTAAGAAATCAAACATATTGTAACTCTCCAAAGATTTTTATTGATTTGTTTAATCTATATCCATTACTTATGGGCATATAAACATAATAAAATATTAATAGAAATTACAGTTACATGATAAGTCTTATTTTACCACATACTTTTAGCTTTTTCCCTCAAACTTTCTAAAATTAGAAAAAAAGATTTTGAAACAAAAAGACTATTAATCCCTATGTACTTTTATACTACTGAAACATGACAATAAATTTTACAACCCATGCCTTAAAACAGTCTTCATGTGTAAGCAGTTTCTCAGACTGAACAGGCTATGAGCTGAAAGGCATGACCTGAAAGACTAAAATAACTGGCATTTGAAGAATAAATTTGCAGTATATGAATGGTCAAAAATTCTAGATCATTAATTCTGTCACCCCATTAGTGACTTCTATTTCTAAAGAAGTCTACTCTGCATTTGAACAAAACAATCAGGTGAAATCAGTGGACAGAATGGCTCTCAGTAGAAAAGCCAGACAGTGCTAATACTCAGCAAAACTCATCCTCACCCTCACCTTCCTGTCAAAATCTTAAGAATGTCAAATAAATTTGTACCATCAGTAGAAATTTAATCATGAACACAATATTAAAAAGAAATATTAACGTTATGTATTATAGTTTTCAACTGGAGAGGTGATTTATATAAAAAAATAATTTAAGAATTAGGTATATGCACATCATATAAATTTTTTATACCTATTTAGAGAAAAAGACCAAGAAAGCTGGTTGGCATAGCTCAATGAAATCAAACTCTAACTTGGAAAAAAAAAAATTCATTTTTTGTTAATACATAAAATACAAAGTACGCTCCCATATTAAACACAGAAAACCACTGTATTTAATAGTTCTATGTTTGAAGTTCACACTTGAAAAATGCTTCAGTGTCACCTAACTGCATGACTGGAAGACATTTTAATTTAAATTAGTTTAAAAAAAATTGGATAATGTAGCAGCTCTGAATATGTAGAAGGTCTACTTCTACATGAATAGTCCCTCCACAAGCAGTCTACAATTTACTATAGTGAAGACGTTCATACTCACTAATGAGTCCTGCTTTACTCAAACAATGCACCACAACAAATACCACAAGAGATTTTAACTTTTCACTTAGTGGCCACCATTACAAGCACTTTCTAGCAAGGAAGTCACCTTGAAAATCAGTGCAACATGCTGTTCAAGCTTAGCCACTTTAGTCAGGATCCTATGACCTCCCTCCTGCCTGGATGGCAACAGTTTATTAAAAAGTAGCCAGCAGGGGCGCCTGGGTGGCTCAGTCGGCTGAGGTCATAATCCCAGGGTCCTGGGATTGAGCCCCACACATCGGGCTCCCTGCCTGCTTCTCCCTCTCCCACTCCCACCCCCACTGTGTTCCATCTCTGGCTGTGTCTCTCTGTCAAATAAATAAAAAAAATTAAAAAAAAAAAAAAAGTAGCCAACATAGTTTTCTCCAGGGAAGCACCTTATGCCAGGAAACTCTTATTAGTCTCAGCGTAAATTCTATCAACTACAATTTTAATGAACAAATCAGATTAACACGTTAACACAAATACTCTGAAATAATATCAAAAGTACCTGACATCCAGAAAATAGGTTTTTAACATATGCACTGCATTTATATTAAAATGTAACCTTTCTACAGTATATATTCGATAGGTAGCAACAGTGGATTTAGCACCAAACATTGCATGAAAAATAGAGGATTTTTTTTTTTTTTGACAAGGGCAAATGGTTTTTATTAAGAATATTTTATCTTAGGGGCTCCTGGGTGGCTGTCGTTAAGCGTCTGCCTTCGACTCAGGTCATGATCCCAGGGTCTTGGGATCGAGCCCCACATCTGGCTCCCTGCTCGGCGGGGGACCTGCTTCTCCCTCTCCCACTCCCTCTGCTTGTGTTCCCTTTTCTCACTGTGTCTCTCTCT
Source organism: Callorhinus ursinus (assembly GCF_003265705.2). NCBI lineage: Eukaryota > Metazoa > Chordata > Mammalia > Carnivora > Otariidae > Callorhinus > Callorhinus ursinus. The sequence goes on along the minus strand of NW_027397103.1, from coordinate 9,442,499 downwards.
GTTGGGTAAATAAATAAAATCTTTAAAAAAAAAAAAAAGAATATTTTATCTTAGATCAAGGACTTCTTACAGATTAGACCTTCACTAGAAAATATTACAAAGCTAATTTTCTTAAATTCCCCAAACATAAAACCAATCTCAGTTTTATAATCTAAGAGCAGGTACAGACACAAAGGCAGCTACATGGAATGTCCCTCTCAAAAAGGACCCCTAAATCACCATTACTGCCTTTGGCCAACAGGTAGGTTCACTAGTACCTTGGCCAAGGAGCTATAAAATGATAGGTTCTACAGTAAGTCCAATACTGGGTGAAGAAAGTTCATTGTTTCTCATTAACCACTGTTTATACGGTATATTGAGAGGGACAAAAACCTGGGGCAGACCTTCTGGGGCTGTAAAGGAGCATCATTATCACCAGGCAGAGATAAACCCCCATCCTTAAAATCCAGGATAGTTCATAGCTTCACACAGCATTTATCAAATTTCTCTCTAATGAACAAAAGGTTAATAGAAATAGTTTTAATAAACTAAAGTTAAAACACGGAAATTATAGGTTATTAAATAATGAAGAGGAAACTATTTTGTAATTATAAACTCACATAGGAGTTAAACAAAGACAAACAAAAACATGAACAAATTGTGGTATTGTACCTTCTGAAGACATGCGTTTAGGCATAGTAGAGACAGGAGCTGGAGAACCATGAGCAGAGGGGTGAGACGGGGGTCTGGATGGCCGCGAGGGGGGCCTGGAGGGCGGCCGTGTAGGGGTGGCTGCCCGAGGTGGAAGAGAGTTGGGACCTGACTGGTAGCGAGAAGGTGGGCGAGAGGAAGGAGATGGGCAAGGCGATGGCCAGGGAACACCTGACAGAACAAATGATATGAAGGAAAGTATAAAAACTAAAGAAAAAAATGAGGGAAAAAAGTAAACAGAAAAAAAAGTAAAATGACAAAAATGATTTCTTGTACATTTTAACCCTTTGAGGACAGTCATTTGATTTGTGATAAGTTTTAGCATAACTTAACTGACATAAATTCACATTTTACTTTAACCTCCTTAAAATTAAGTCTGTTTAAATGAACAAACGTTCCCAAAGGGTTAATTAGGATCTACACATACTATTGAAGAAGACAGTTAAGACTTTGCCTATTAATCCTGCTTCTGTTACTGTTTCTCAATAACCAATTATTAAAAGGAGTATAACATAAACTAGGTAATTTCACACAATAAATCACAAAACTCAGGAATAAGATTACTTACTATATTAGTTTTAGCTTTTGAAACATGAAAATAAGCAGCAGCTATTATATCCCATTAAAAATGCTGGTTTTTATATAACCATCTGTGATTTTCATCTAGTTTGTACTTGAAGGTAAAATTTAGTTTAAATCTGATTAAGCAAGTCCATTTAGTAGAAATAAAACATTATTTCTATTTTTTAGAGTCACAGGAGTGACAAAGGTTAATATTCATTGCCTTTTCAAAAAACATTTTAATGTTATCAAATTAGAAAAAGAGGGGGGACCTGCTAAATAATTTACACAAACACTTATTTAAGTGACTGCTTAATAAACAATGCCAACTATAGAGCAGTCATCACCAAATAAATTGACACTGATGGATATGCACAGGTCAAGATATAGCTAATGTGTAACATTACGTATCACTTACCTTAATCTTAGGAAACAGTCCAGGTCTCCTCTCCATAGGGTTCCACACACTTGAGTATCATACATTTCCCAGCCCCCTTCAGGTTTTTTACTTGAAAATTCTGTTCATGAACTAAAATTCTTTACCCAGTGAGCAAAGAAATGTCACCCACAATACTAAGTACAGAAAATACTCAAGAGTGTTCATTTGGAGAGGAATTCTGGAGAAAGACTCAACAGGAACAACTGAAATTGGAAACTTAATGTTCTCTCCTTTTCTAACTTTCTCAACCTAAATATCTTCAACTGAATGTCCACTTTGTTCCCTAGGTTAGGGAACACAGTACGGCTATTTCCATATTGCCTATAGTACTGCTGTCCAGTATTCCTGACTCACATAAAAGATCCATGACCTATGAGGTATACTCAATCTTAGATTTAGAGGTAGAGCAGAAAAGTATCTTCCTACTAAAGATGCAAGTCTCTTTCACTGTACTTACGCTAAACTGCAATATCCACCCTTCAACTAAGAGTTATTTTTATTGTTTTTTAAGCACACTTCTTTCTTCATCTTCTTCACATGACTCTTGGTCATGTCTAGTGTAGCAAGTTACCTCAAATCCTTTCTTGAAGTAAGCAGAATATAAATGTGCACACAGTTAATGAAAATTAATCTGTATTAACCGCTGTCTCACACAGACTAGGATTTTCCATATTAACTATGTTTAAGTAGTTTTATCATCCAGTATTTTTAAAATTGGAGAACCTACCCAAAGTTTCCAATTTCTTTATATGTGGAGTATTTTTTGGCCAAGTGAATTCTCTTTGGTTAAATTTAACACTTAATACATGAGTATTTCATCACACTAAATACCATGTATCAATGACTTACAGTAATTTTACTAATTTGATATCCACAAAGGCAAATTTTAAATAATTTTGAAGTAAAAACTACTCCACAGAAATCACTGAAGGTGTGCATGCTCTTACCAATTACGTTAAACTTAAATATTCAGAAAACTATATATTTGATTGAGGACATTGACAAATTTGGTCAAAATACTTGCCTCCATTAACTACTCTTTGGTCTGAACCAGAATTCGGGTTGAAATCTGAAGTGTGAGAGGTGGATCTTGATGGCATGGAGCCCGATCCAGGCTGGCCCATACGCGGTGAATTCTGTCTCCCACTTCCCCAGGATATGACTTCTCTATTTCTTTGTCCAGGAGGAATATATTTATTTTCCCTGAAAACGAGAGATCCTCTAAATCATTTTATCCTAACAGATACCAGGCCAATGAAACAAATCCAAAATTGAGGCAGAAGTGAATGCTTGTTATAAAAAGGTTAAACACTAAAACAAAATGTCTCACTCCTAAATACCCCTAATTCTTCCATGTTACCCTGAGGTCTAGCCTCTGGCCTTTCCTCTCTCTCTCAGATTCTCCTCCTAAGCAAAAAATTCAACAGATTTGTGCTCGTTCTCATCCTACTTCACCTCTAAATGGCTGAGTCTATCAAATATGGTCTGACTTCCTAAAACTTTCTTTGTCCTTGGCTTTCTCTACTTTGTTTTCTCTTGAATTTCTTCTCTTTGTGGCTATTCACTGGTTTTTTTCATTCAACATCAGCAACGCTGACAAATCCTAAATCCACACTGCCAGTCCCACAGTCTCAACAGCTCCCACGGAACAACACTTTAATTCAAATCATCAGACTATAAGCTGCTTCTTTAAGAAAGAATTTATATCTTACCCTACCAGGTATGTAGTAGATGTTTCTCAACATGTTTATGAATAAATGAATGAAAGACCTGCAAGCCCCTCAAATGCAATAAATTTAACAAAGGGCTCACTCTTATCTCACCTCAAATTTGCTCTATGTTTTCTATCTCCATTACCAGTACAAATAGCAATCAACTTAGTTATCAAATAAACCTCAGGCTCACCCATGGCTTTTCAAACCTTTCTCTCACAAGCCCTGGCCTAGATGGTTACCAAGTTCTCACACTTGAACAATTTCAATACACTAACTGGTCTCCATGTTTCAGCCAATTCTCAAATGTCCCAGAGTTCGTTCACACCATCCCCTGCCTGCAGGGTGCTCTTTAACAGGACACAAACCCTTCACTACCTCAATTCCTTTCAGCTACCACCACTGCACCCTCAACATCACCCTGTATTCCAGACATATGAAACAACCAGCCTCACCCCTGGTTGGCCAGGTTCTTTCACATGTGTTTTCATCATGCAAGGAATGCCTCTTTCTTACTTCTCTTCGGGCAGCAGACAGTGCTACTATCCTATCACAAAATGTCACCTCCTCTGTGAGGCTTTCTCTGACCCCACTGGTTACATCCTAGTTCTTTCTCACTCTGGACACACCTCTAATCTAGCAAATCCTAGTGAACTGCTGTTATGTTCTGTGCACCATCCCCCCATCTGATCGCTTTTCTTTAAGTAGCTCTTCCACACCTTGGCTTGCTCATCACTGTACTTCCAACGCTTGGCTTCACAGAGCTGATGCTCAAAAAATATTTTCCAAAATTACTATAATCTTTTCTTTAAATGAATCTTAAACCAATTCCACTTGCATTCTCTACCTAAGCTACATTAAAGGAAGATGAAATATAATAATAATAATACACCTTCTCACACAGACCTTGAGTTGTGTATCCAAAATACTGCATCATGATTTCCTTTAAATACCTAGTGTTTATGCTGTGGCCCTCACGTTCACTGGAATTTCTCTGAACGGCTGTGTATTTTTCTTCTTCACTCCTATCATCATTTTCCAGGGCCACCCGGGCTTTGTACTGGGCACTTGATTCAATTTCTTCTGCTAACTGGTTTGCCCTTGCTTCTCGTTTTAAAAATTCTTCTGAGTTATCCCTTTCTAAGGGTACCCTGACATGAGGGGGAAAAAAAAAAAAGCAAAGTGAGTATTTTAAAGTCACAGTTTATATATCTGTCCCAATCAACTATTAAGAGAGTTTAGAGTTTGAAAGACTGATAAAAATATAAAAGAGTTACAGTGATCTGCTCATGTATAAATCAAAATTAGAAATTTTTTTGTTTCACTTTTCCGTAGAGGAATGTAACATTTCCAAAACTGGTTAAATTGACTTTCTCCCATAACATCTACACTTGCAAACTTAAGAGCTTTTACAACTTAAAACAAAAACAAAATTTATCTAGAGCATAAAATTAGAATACAGGTAAACTAAACTACATTTATTCCCTGTTTTAATGAGAATCTATCAGCTTAAGTAGTAACAGAATCAATTCTTTCATGTAACTGTTTAACTTAAAATCTGACAGGGAGCGCCTGGGTGGCTCAGTCAGTTAAGCATCCAACTCTTGATTTTAGTTCAGGTCATGATCTTAGGGCTGTGAGATCAAGCACCATGTCATGCTCCACACTGGGCATGGAGCCCGCTTAAGATTCCCTCTCTCCCTCTAAATCTGGCCCCGCCCCCTTCCTCTCTCTTAAAAAAAAGTAAAATAAATTTTCAAAAAAATCCAACAGAAAAATTTATTCAACATCCTAATATAAGTTGATGAAAAAGACAAATGTAGTAAAATAAAAGCCAATTTTTTCAACTTACGTATATGAAGATAAACTGCTATCGTATGTAGACACTACACCATAATTTTCTTCATTATATCGAAACATATCATTGGGATCCCATCCATTAGACTAGAAGAAAATAGTTTATTTTTCAAAATGACAAAGTATTTGTCTTCTTTAATTCAAGTACAATCAATATCTTACATTAACAATTTCTATCATCTTGCCACAATAGTTAACCACTATTAACTTCTTGGGCATAATTCCAGATGTGCTCTATGTATTCATTAAGAACATGATCAGTTAGAGCAATCTACTTTTTAATTCAAATAGGATCTTCTTGTTATGTAACTTGCTTGGTCTTTTAATAAGTCTTGAATATCTTTCCATATCAGAATGCCATTCTTTTTAGTGGAAATACAGTATTTCAATTGAATGGAGGTACAATAAATCTATTTAACCCATGCCCTACTGATGGACAGGATGTTTCCAATTTTTCACCATCAGGGATAATGTTGCAAAAAATATCCTTACACATCATTATTTGCATGTCCTATGGATATACCAGGACAAAAATAAATTCTCAGAGGTGAGACCAACTCTAGGTGTGTTTTAAACTTTTATAAATATTGCCAGAATGCTCTCTGGCAACTTAACGGTTTATCCACCTCACTATCAGGTGATGTATAAATATATATATATTTATATATATATTTATTATATATAATAAAAGCATATTATATATATATATTTATTATATATAATAAAAGCATAAAAGCATAACTGCACCTGTGGGCTTAGCCACTAGCAGAGACCTGAAAACCTCCCACATTAGATTATATCGGATTCTTTAAAGTCTGAAAATGAATAATGTGTTGCCTATGTATTTTCAGTGTTACAGCTGGACTTAAACATTAAAAACAGATTTGTTATAAAGACTTCTCCACAATATTCAATGGAAGATTCTTCATCCGATTCAAATGTTGCTACCTAAACACTCATTTTTGGCAAGAGATTTTGCTTTCTATCTATCTACCTTACAAACATAATTTATAGAATCCTAATGATAGTCCTTACTACTAAGCATTTGATTAAGAGATGATGTGTTATGGGAAAAGTAAAAATAATATACACTAAAAAGCTTTTAGAAACAGCAGATTTCTGTGGGGAATGATCTTAATTTTAAGACCAAGAAATCTACTTTCTGCTTTATTTCTAATGCAACTTAACTATGTTATCTTAATAGTGAGTACCACTTCCTCAGACAAAAAGCCCAAGAGTGGTACCTCTAGGTAAGGTCAAGAGACAAGACGCTAATTTCCTTAGGCTGCCTTATTCTATAAAGCATTTAAAGCAAAACATGCCAGTATTTCCAGTTTCCCATGCTTCCCAACTTAAATTTTAAGTTGCTTATTATGATTTATTTAAAAACATGGAAATCATTCATAAGCATCCGAAACAAACATTTGTCTGTATTTATTGCCTGGGGAGAGGTCTTTATTTAGATAATAAGACTACTGCTTTAAATATATCCACTACAATGATGACAACATACTTAAATTAAAACCAAATGATGTCACACCACATCACATGACCACAGTGTGATACTAAGCAAAAGACTTTACTTACTACATCATTTTCCAAAGCCTCCAGTTCCTCACTGGTAGTGAGTTCACCTGCATCCCAGGGCTCCAGGTCCTTCTCTTTGTGTTCACCATTCACTTTAGCACTGATAGCAGAATCAGTAAAAGCATCTGCAAAGGATGGACTTAGCTGAAAGATCACACGGTCAGACAATGGGCAACAGTAATACACACAAATTATCAACAGAGATATGCTAAAAATAATTATGATATAGAAAGTATAACATTCACTAATGGTATGCTTTCAGATGTATAATGCTTCTAATACAATAATCTTCAAAAAAAACTTTCAGTTCTTCCCATATAATTTTAAGCCACATGAAATGTTTTAATGCATTCACCAGGTCATTAAATTATATTAAAAATAATTACTTTGTATTTCAGAAGCAATCCAGAAAATCTCTATCAACCCATCTAAAATAGGATGCTTTTGTTTAATGGATCCATTAATTAAATAAAAGCTCAGAACTCCTATATCCAAACATAGGCATTTTAACCTTCCAAATCCATGTCTATATTCAGGGGTCAATAACCTAACAGACTCTTGCCATTAGTAACTGAAGCCATTCTAAGTGAGCAAACCCTTCACAGAATCCATTTTTCCCTATAGCCACTCTGTTACAAAGTTCAGGCGCTACAGTGTCATCGTCCCCAAAAGGTTCAGGAGTCGGGCCTATCTACCAGGACTTCCCACCCGCACTTTCTCACTTCTGTGTCCTCTCCTCTCTAATGATGTTTGTGAGAGCATCACCATGTTCAGCTGACAGGAAATATCTCAGAGCTGCTATCCAGCAAAGAAAATTTTTCTGTAGTTGGGTGTTAGGACCAGGCAAGTAAAGGTCTACTTGGGCAATGACAGTATTAGAAAATGCTTTGGAGATATAGGCTTGCATTTAAATGGCTGGGCCCACAAGGTATCACCTAGCACAGGGCTAGGGAATAATACTTCTGCTGATCTGGTTCTGTCAAAGGATGCTAGCTCCCAGTCACTGTGCCCTCACCCATACTATAAGCTGCCACCAAAGAGCAGGAGTAAAGAAGAATCAACAACTGTGTCTCTTTTAATAGAGACAATTCCAGAGGGATTTTTTATTTGGTACAACTTCTATAACAGTCACTGGCTCCCTAGGGGGTAAGGTGATAACCAAAATAAGAAATCCAAGCCAGCAAATTTAATTTAAGCCAGCCTGGCACTACAAACCTAACTAGTTCTTACCTCCTCTCATCCTAAACTGGGGGTGGATGGGTGTGTATACATGCAATCCAGGAAATAAAAGCATAACTGCACCTGTGGGCTTAGCCACTAGCTCTAACAGGAGCACGGCTCCCACTGCTAGCAATTTTTAAGAGCTAAGAGCATACCAAGGGGGATCCCCAAGAACAGCAGGCCTCAGCTGGAGGTAGGATAGAGCATACACTGGAAGATTACTGTACTCTGAAAAAGCTCTCTAAGAGGTTCTAATAGACTGGTGCTGTCTTCATAATGCCACATTCAGCTGGAAGCCACCAACAGCCCTAAAAACTTGGCTTTATGTGAAATTCACCTAAGTCAAGCAATACTCTCTATCACCTTATAGTTGTACAAATTCTTGGTAAAAATTAGTTTTGCTATGTTTATTTTCAAGAACGTGAAATGCTTCAAGAAAACATCAATAACAACTTACATTAGGATGCTGAAATTCCCTGTTTTCTCAGAAAACTAGACTACAGGAAAATTCCAAACCAGTCATGTCACATTCTACAAAAAGCAGTACGATTATTAATTTATACTGCTGATCCTATTTCGTGTTGTAATCACATTAGTTTTTTGAGAAGCATCTACTACTTCAGTGAATAAAATATTTACTTACATGGAAACCCAGCATTAAAGATGATACTCTTTCTTATCTAAGAAATTAAAGCTCAAAGCAAGAGATATTTTCACACAACCACATAGACTTTTTCCCACTATAACATGTGTGTGTGTACATGTGTGCATGTGTACGTCAAAGTATTTAGGAAAGACAGGGACTGAACCAAGCTGTATTCAAATTGATAAATATATTTTTATCAGTATTATTCTGAATAAAATCAAAAAGGATCCCTGAATGGAAGTCAATGTGGAAAAGCAAGCATCTAACACTTCACTGAACCAAGTTTTACCCTGCTGATCACAATTTAGGCTCTATTAACAGGACATTATTAAGTAACCTATTTTTTTTTCATTACTACGTTTTTATCATAAATTTCTGTTTACAATACCAATATTGTAAAAGGAATTAACTACTCACATGTTGTTACTTAGCATGATAGCTTTCTTTCGAGGCAGTAATGGGGGGGGACACAAAAGGTGTGTTTCTCTTAAGAATGATATTCCTTAATTTTAAAACCTCCTCCAAAGAAAGTCCCTTTTTAAAGATGAGTGAAGAGTTTAGAGAAAGATGTTAAAAAAAAAAAAATGAGAAGTAGAGAGTGAGCACAAAAATGAGGAAAAACCCTGGTCATAAACACTGTATTTCAGGTCAACACTGTATTTATTAACTAGAAGGAAGACCTGGATATTTCATTCTACACTATTACCAACACCTAATACTGTAAATTCTGAAAACTCCATGTTTGGATTTTTGGGGAAAAAAAAAAAACAATGCTGGATTTAAATAGTACAACTTGTAGCCAGGATTTCTGTGAACTTTGGAAAATCAACTGGGTATAATCTAATTGCAATCGTGGGAATTTGTATGCAGATTTTTCCAATGCCATGTGAGAGTATATTAATTTTTCATTATTCTCCAAAAGCATAATAAAAGCAAGATGCAATACAAAAAGGTTGTTTTTGTTAGATACATAACAACAATACATAAAGGCTGTTAGAAAAATGTTACCTGTTTCTGAAGGAGTAACAGGTATAGAAAGAAAAAACAGAATTATCAAAGATAATAAAGATTTAAATTCTTCACGCTTCATTCCCTGCCTTATGAACATTCAGTTTACCAAAATCTCTAAAGGGGAAAAGAATACACAAGTACCACCCCGCCTACACCTCTGCAAACCCCTCTATGCCACCCCCACAGCAGCTCTCAAAACCTTCTCTTCTGATTCTAGGCAGAGGTTTAGTCACCCTGTGTCAGTGGTGCTACCTGGTAGTAATCAGAAAGAAGTGTCTCAACCAAAGTACCATCTCTCTCGGGTATCCCAATGCCCCACACCCAGCAAACAGGATATATGTTCTGCTCCTCAGCTTTTCCTCTTACCTCTCAATTATGCTCATCTACAACTCTGAAAAATCAACGTTGTCTGAGAACTTTTTAAAGGATCAGAATAGTGGTAAAACAAAATGCTAGTGACATACTATAAATTAATAAATATAAATTTAATCTATTAAAGCCACAAAATGACATACTCGATGAAATTAAAAAATTATCAAAAAACTTTAATTTTAAAATATAAAAAAATCAGTCTCAGACTTAACATCAGAAACCCTCAAATGTGCTTCCAGAAAAGTTTTCACCAGAATCCTCAGCTGCCCGTTTCCTCTCCCAATTAAATCTTTTTCTCCCACTTTTTAAAAAGATTTTATTTCTTTATTCAAGAGAGAGTGAAAGAGAGAGCAAGCACAAGGGGCAGAGGGAGAGGGAGAAGGAGGCCCCCCAAAGAACAGGGAGCCCGATGCGGGGCTCGATCCCAGGACCCCGGGACCATGACCTGACCTGGAGGCAGACGCTTAACGACTGAGCCACCCAGGCGCCCCATAAATCTCATTCTTCTCAAACGCTGAAATTCTAGATCAATTTTTTAAAAAATTACTTCATTGTTATCATTCTGTTTTGATGAATTAAGAATACTGTGACTTTTTTTCAAAAACTTTAAAAAATATTTTCTCAAGGCCCCTGGGTGGCGCAGTTGGATGAACATCCGACTCTTGGTTTCAGCTCTGGTCATGATCTCTGGGTCATGAGATTGAGCCCTGCATGGGGCTCTGCACTCAGCATGGAGTCTGTTTGAGATTCCCTCTTTCTTCCCTCTGCCCCTCCAGCTCATGCTCCCTTTCTCTCTAAAATAAAAAAATCTTTTTAAAAAAAGAATATTAAAGAATAGCATAAAGAAACAAAATGGGGAATGAAACTGGACCTCTTTCTTACACCATACATAAAAATAAACTCAAAATGGAGTAAAGACCTAAATATGAGACCTGAAACCTAAAAATCCTAGAAGAGAGCACCGGCAGTAATTCCTGACACTGGCTGCAGGAACACTCTTCTAGATCTGTCTCCTGAGGCAAGAGAAACAAAGGCAAAAATAAGCTATTGGGACTACATCAAAATAAACCTTCCGGGGCGCCTGGATGGCTCAGTCATTAAGCGACTGTCTTTGGCTCAGGTCATGATCCCAGGGTCCTGGGATCCAGCCCCATATCAGGCTCCCTGTTTGGCGGGAAGCCTGCTTTCCCTCTCCCACTCCCCCTGCCTGTGTTCCCTCTTTCGCTGTCTCTCTGTCAAATAAATAAAAAAAAATCTTTAAAAACAAAATAAAGCTTCTGTACAGCAAAGGAAACAATCAACAAAACTAAAAGACAACCTACTGAATGGGAGAAGACATTTGCAAATGACATATCTGATAAAGGGTTAGTATCCAAAATAATAAAGAACTTACACAACACCAAAAAAAACCAATCCAATTATAAGATGGGCAGAAACCATGAACGGACATTTCTCCAAAGATGACATACAGATGACCAACAGACACATGAAAAGATGCTCAACATCACTCATCATCAGGGAAATGCAAATCAAAACAACAAGGTATCATTTCACACCTGTCAGGATGGCTAAAATCAAAACCGTAAGAAACAAGTGTTGGCAAGGATATGAAGAAAGAAGAACCCTTTTTGTGTACTCTTTGGGTTTTGTTTTGTTTGTTTGTTGTTTTTAAGTAATCTCTACACCCAATGTGGGGCTCGAATACACAACCCTGAAATCAAAAGTCACATGGTCTGTTGTCTGAGCCAGCCAGGGACCCCACCCCATTTTTTAAGTTTTTTCTTTTCTTTTTTTTACCCTCATGCACTGTTGGTGGGAACATAAACCAGGGCAGCCACTGTAGAAAACAGTATGGAGGCTCCCCGAAAAGTTAAAAACAGAGTTATCATACAATCCAGTAATTCCACTACTGGATATTTACCCAAAGAATATGAAAACACTAATTCAAAAAGACATATGCACTTTTATATTTACTCCAGCATTATTTACAATAGCCATATTATGGAAGCAGCCCACATGTCTACTGATTCATGAATGGATAAAGAAGATGCGATATAGATGTACAACGGAATATTATTCAGCCAAAAAGAGAGTGAAATCTTGCCATTTGCAATGACATGGATGGATCTAGAGAGTATAACGCTAAGTGAAATAAGTCAAATACCATATGGTTTCACTCAAACATGGAATTAAAGAAACAAAACAAATGAACAAAGGGTGGAAAAAAGGAAGACACATACAAACCAAAAAACAGACTCTTAACTCTAGAGAATAGACAGATGGTTACCAGAGGGGAGCGGGGGAGGGGATGGGTGAAAGGCGAAGAGGACTGAGTATACGATCGTGATGAGCACTGAGTAATGTATGGAAGTGCTGAATCACTGTACTGTACACCTGAATCTAATGTAACACTGTATGCTAACCATACTGGAATTCAAATTAAAACACACACACACACACACACACACAACAATCGAAGTGTTCCCTGAAAATGCTAAATCTTCAAGTAACAGTAATATATTATACAAAAATTGCACATACTACAGTTTAAGGCGTTAGTTATGTTTTATAAGATTAGGTTTTTAAAGGTTTTTTATAAAGTTTTTATCTACATATATTTCTGCAAACTATGGCTAGAAAAGAAAAAAAAAGAAACAAGACGGGGATGATGAACACTGTAAGGGCCAAGGTGTGTGGATAGGAACAATAAAAACAAAGGGATAAGTGGAGGCGTAAAAAGGAGTAAGAGAAATGCGGGGGTTGGGGAGTGCATGAGATTCTTGATTTCGGGGTTTTGAGTTCGTTCAAGCCCTACAGTGGGCGCAGAGCTTACTTAAAAAAATAATAATAATAATAATAATAATAATAGAGAGAGAAATGCAGGGAGATGGGGCACAGGGAACCTCTATCTAGATTACAGACTCTTAACCTTTCTTCTTTTATCCATGGACCCCTTAAGCATAGGGGGGACTTAAATGCATAAAATACACAGGAAATCAAAGGAGACCAATTATAAGGAAATGCAGTTATCAAAATCTCAAAAAGCAGGGCGCCTGGGTGGCTCAGTCGTGAAGCGTCTGCCTTCGGCTCAGGTCATGGTCCCAGGGTCCTGGGATCGAGCCCCGCATCGGGCTCCCTGCTCAGCAGGAAGCCTGCTTCTCCCTCTCCCACTCCCCCTGCTTGTGTTCACTCTCTACCTGTCTCTCTGTCAAATAAATAAATAAAATCTTAAAAAAAAAAAAAATCAGTGCAACAGTAATATACATACTTCTTTATAAACGCATTATAGGATCTAACAGCAAATTTAATGACTTTTTTTTTTTTAAGATTTTATTTATTTGAAAGAGAGAGATAGTGAAGAGAGCACGAGCAGGAAGGAGAGGGAGAAGCAGGCTCCTCACAAGCAGGGAGTCACATGCAGGGCTCGATCCCAGGACCGGATCATGACCTGAGCCAAAGACACTTAACTGACTGAGCCACCCATGTGCCCCATTAATGAGTGTAATTTAAAAAAAATTTTTTTAAATACATAACAATTTTATTGATCCACTAGAAAAAATAAAAGCTACAGTGTAAATCGCAACCCCACCTGGACTAAACCCCTTACTTAGCACAGATTATGGTTCTTAAGTACTGGTTCTCCTCAATGTCCGAAGTTAATTTTTAATCAATGATTTCTCCTGGAAATAAGATTTTAAATCATCCTTTTTCATCCACATAGGATAACAATTCAGATCTGTGTCCTGTATCATATGTAAGAAAAGGAACATGGTAGGAGAGCTATGACTCCATTAGTTCAGTTAATTTGTGCAACAAAAAAATGGTAAAAATGGCAGCAGTGACAAGCCCCAGAGAGATGAGTGTCCAGTCGCCCCTTAATATCTCAAGATATCCATATTATACAAGTGATATGAAATTAATTGAGTTCTACAGGTGCTAAAGCCACAGATGCTGCTAATACTAATGGTTTGTTAATGGAAAGAAATGCTAAATTCCTTTTTTTTTTTTTAAAGTAATCTCTACACCCAAAGTGGGGCTTCAACTTAGGACCCCGAGATCAAGAGTAGCATGTTCCACTGATTGAGCCAGCCAGGGGCCCCAAAATGCTAAATTTCAATCAAAGGTTAATAAAGATGTGAAATTATTTCCCATCCAAGTTCATCAATGCCCCGAATCCTCTCCATGAACCATCTGGGAATCAATGGATCCAGGTTAAGGACTCTGCCTTATGTTCTAAAAAGCAGGAAGAAAAGAGCGTTCTGCAGTAGGGGCGCCTGGGTGGCTCAGTCGTTAAGCGTCTGCCTTCAGCTCAGGTCATGATCCCAGGGTCCTGGGATCGAGCCCCACGTCAGGCTCCCTGCTCAGCAGGGAGTCTGCTTCTCCCTCTCCCGCTCCCCCTGCTTGTGTTCCTGCTCTCTCTGTCAAACAAACAAAATCTTTAAAAAAATTAAAAATATATATATTAAAAAAAAGAAAAGAGCATTCTGTGGCAAATAAAGGAAATGAGGTGACGGAGCAAGGGACCAGAGAGGGTAGTCACAAAGGTTGCAGCAACAGGTAAGGAAGGTCTACTGAACTCTCCTGAAGCTCCAGCAAAAACTAGAGACGAGACTACCCTATATTCCTAACTAAACAGCACCACGGTGGGATTTCCCCAACCACATCTAGTAGACTGGCTACAGGAGTAGACAGAGTTTAAAAATATCGAAGACCAGAGAAGGATCAAATAAATGACCCCATTTTTTTCATTTCAAAAAACAGAAGGCCAGGGGCGCCTGGGTGGCTCAGTCGTTAAGTGTCTGCCTTCGGCTCGGGTCATGATCTCAGGGTCCTGGGATCGAGGCCCGCATCAGGCTCCCTGCTCTGCGGGAAACCTGCTTCTCCCTTTCCCACTCCCCCTGTGTTCCCTCTCTCGCTATGTCTCTGTCAAATAAATAAATAAAATACTAAAAACAAATAAACAAAAAAACAGAAGGCCAGGGAAAGGTCAGAGAGTCCTGTAAGAGACAGGAGGAAAGTGAGTAGAAGAGTAAAGGTTAAGTTAGCTATGGTGAGACATCTTGGAAGGCATCATGGAAGAGAAGCAGTTACAAATGATGACAAAGTCACGAAAGCAGACTGCTAAAATAATATGGAAATGAAGTAGAAGAGTTTAGGAGACTCAAGTTTCCAAAGGAAGAGTGTTCTGTTCCAAATGACCAACCCAAGAATTATAAAATCTACCACTGCAAAAACATTTGAAGGTATCAGCCACAAAACTATGGGAAACTTGAATGCATCCCAAAGGTTAATACCCTTCTGTTCTAAATACCAAGAAGTTAGTTATAAAATAAACCACACAACAGCACTTGCCTACGAAACAATGCAGCAGTAGATACTGTACATACTGAGTGACTGTAACTTTTAAGATTATTTATTTGAAATAGAGCACTGAGAGAGAGAGAAAGAGAGAGGGAGAGGGCACAAGCAGGACGGAGGGGCAGAGGGAGAGGGAGAAGCAGGCTTCCCACCAAGTGGGGAGCCCGATGCCCCGACACAAGATCATGACCCAAGCCTAAGGCAGACGCTCAACCAACTGAGTCACCCAGGCACCCGGACCGTAACTATTTTCTAATTTTAATTCTGGACATATCAAGCAGAACTACCTAATATTTAAAATGCTATAAATAGTTATTTGATACACCACGGAGACGATATTATACAACCACAAAAATTCAAGTTTTTGAGGTTAGATCCATAAAAGTCAAGTCCCGAAGTTTTCCTTTACTTGGAAAATTTTGGGGAGAGAATGAATTGGGAAGAGCTAGTATAAATTATTTAAAACAAAACACAGCTCCTCCTACTTCAAAGATGGTAGGGTAGGACAGGAAACCAGGATCTATTTCTGCAGTGCCTGTACCCCCCCAAAACAAGTGACAGAGTCATCCTGCTTGTAATCTCTTCTTGTTCCAGCAGCTAAAATTCTCAACCAAACACCTGTCTTTAGAAGTCTTTTGTGTAGGGGGCGCCTATGTGCTTCAGCTGGTTAAGCCTCCACCTCTTGGTTTCAGCTCAGGTCATGATCTCAGGGTCATGAGACTGAGCCCAACACTGGGCTCCGCAGTCAGCGCAAACTGCTGGAGATTCTCTCTCTCCCCTTCCCTCTGCCCTCCCCCATCTCCCATTCTTCCTCTGAAAAGAAAAAAGGAAGAGAAGAGAAGGGAAGAGAAAAGAAGTCTTTTGTGTAAATAAAAGTCAACAGTGGCAAAACTGTGACTTTCCAGTATTTGGAGAGGTTAACATAAAGCAGAACACACTGGTGAGCGGCAGTCACCTGACACCTAACACCACTCTACAAGATAGGACAGACCAACACAACAAAAAGCCAATCACCTGCATTCCTAAATTTCATACAAAATTTTAAGTAATTTAAAAATAATTTCCTGGGGCGCCTGAGTGGCAAAGTTGATTGGGCGACCGACTCTTGGTTCCAGTTCAGGTTATTCTCTCAGGGTCATGGGACTGAGCCCCGCACTGAGCTGCATTGGGTGCCACACTGGAGTCTGCTTGGGATTCTCTCTCCCTCTACCTCTCCCACTTCTGCTCTCTCTCTCTCTCTCTCTCTCTCTCTCTCTCAGAAATAAATAAATAAATGAATCAATCAATCAATCTTTTAAAACAATTTCCTACCTTAATTGAAAAGGATGTCATTTTTTCAGAGAAGAACCAATTAATCCTACCTTTGCCTCTTGGGCACTGAACAAGGAAAATGAGTTTTGTGACCCACAAGCAGAAAGGAGGTTGTTTTTACCCTGGTTAGCACAAAAATGAAATAAATTAATCTCTAAGGTATGGTATCTTTTAATCTTAGTTTTCAAAGTGAACTCAGGAAAAGCTGATTCGATACTATTCTTCACAGACGAATACATTGTATACATAGATATAAATCCAAAAATGCATGCATTTCCAACATACACAATAGCTAAAGCAAATTATTTTAAAAGAATTTCAAACAGCCTGTATGTAGGTATGCTTTTATACTTAACTCCCTTACTTAGGCTTCTGACTTTTCTCACTTATATAAGCATCATTTGGGCCTTATTTTTAAAGTTAACACTTGGGATTTTGTTTTTTTATACTTTAAAAGGATATTAAAATGTCTAGTAGAAGCAATCTTCTGTAAGAAAAATATACTCTGGATATGTCATGTTGTAGGAAAGCCGTTTTTAGATTTGGCTAGGAATAACTGCTTTCTTGAGTTTCCTGAAAATGAGTGGTAACTACAGTTTTTAATCATCTATGGCAATATGTCTATGTAAGAAAAAAAAGTTTTCTCCTGATTGGAATGTAGTGAATGTAAAAACATAAAATTTTTAAAATATTAACTGAAAAATAAATATATGCTGGGTACCTACTATCTGTGAGACATTATGCTAGACACCACGGGGAGTACACATCCTTAGTTCTATAAACGTTTCTGAACTGCAGAAAATTATAATGCATTAGGAGAAAAAAAGTCACACACTGCTTTGTAATGCTGAGTATTCAGGACATGAGGTAGACAGCTGGCTCTCTGTGTTCCATGTAACCATATGATTTCTTAGGGGTACCTCACAGTAGACAAAAAGAAAGCTAAGTTAAGGTTCTAGCACACCCCCCTCCCAACTTTCCTCCCTCACCACTACCTTGTTGTAACCGGAATTCAGCATGAGCCTTAAATGGGGGCAGGAGGAAACAAACCATTCTGTGCTAAAAAGAAAATGTTGTAAATTTTAGTAGCCATTGGTGCAGGTAATAAAAACAGACCACAGTGAGTTGTGAAGGTCAAGGAAAACTCTAAAGAGGAAAGGAGGTTTGACTTGGTTTTAGAAAAGTATTTATTTATTTTATGAGACTGAGGTATTTATTTATTTTAAAGATTTTATTTATTTATTTGACAGAGGGAGACACAGTGAGAGAGGGAACACAAGCAGGGGGAGTGGGAGAGGGAGAAGCAGGCTTTCCACGGAGCAGGGAGCCCGGTGCAGGGCTCGATCCCAGGACCCTGAGATCATGACCTGAGCCGAAGGCAGATGCCTAAGGACTGAGCCACCCAGGCACCCCTAGAAAAGTATTTAAAATTCTAGGAAGGAAGGAAGGTATTTTAAGGTAGAGAGGAAATCCAGCAGTAAGATTAGCAAGCTCAAAGATAGAGAAAGAAATGTCTAGCATACAGAAAATACCACCTTGGGTCAAGAAGTAGATTAATATTGGGGAATAATGAAATTTTAGGTTGAAAAAGAGAAGATCCCTGGGAAGGGCCCTGAATGCCAAGGTATGGCATCCGAACTTTATTTGGTAAGCAACAGAGGCTACTGTAGATTTCTGAACGAGAAATGAGATGATATAATAAAAGCAATGCTTAAGAACTTCTTTGTGCTGGGGTGTCTGGGTGGCTCAGTCAGTGAAGCATGCTACTCTTGATTTAGGCTCAGGTCACGATCTCGGGGTGTTAAGATCAAGTCCCGCATCCGGCCCCTGGGCATGGAGACCGCTTGAGATTCTCTCTCTCCCTCTCCTCTGCCCTCTCACCTCGCTCTTAAAAAAAAAAAAATTCTTTGTGCTAATGAGGGAAGTTAACTAGGAGAGTACAGTAATGTCGGGATACAAACTATCACAGGAACAAGAACAGAGAGGAAGAAAAGCATGCGGATGTAGTGCTCGCGCTCCCTTCGGCAGCACATATACTAAAATTGGAATGATACAGAGATTAGCATGGCCCCTGCGCAAGAATGACACGCAAATTCGTGAAGCATTCCATATAAAAATAAAAAAATAAAAAATAAAAAAAAAAGAATGCGGATGTAACATCACCAAGGAAAACTTTAGAAAGCAAGGTAAAAGGAAGAAGACAACCTTCTTCCCAAACAGAAACCAAAACAAAAAAATTTTGTTATTTATAACAAAAAAAAAAGGAATACTGAGGAATAAAGCTATCAACAGAAGTATAAAACTTATACCCTGATAACTACAAAACATCTGAAAAAAATTAAAGATGACCAAATAAATGGAAAGATATACCATGTGCTTGAACCAGAAGATTTAACATTGTTAAGATGGTAACATTCCCAAAAATGGATCTCCAGATTCAATGTAATCCCTATCAAAATCCCAGCTATCATTTTCGAGAAACTGACAAGATGATCCTAAAATTCACATGGAAATGCAAGGGACCCAGAATACACAATCTTAAAAACAAAAACAAACAACACTTTGAGTACTAATACTTGAATTCAAAACTTACTACAAAGGTACAGTAATCAAGGGGCACCTGGCTCAGTCAGTTAGGCATCCAACTCTTGGTTTCAGCTCAGGTCATGATCTCGGGGTCATGAGATTGAGCCCTGCATCAGGCTCCGCACTCAGTGCAGAGTCTGCTTGAGATCCTCTCCCTCTTCCTCCATTTGCCCCTCCCCCCCACACGCTCTCTCTAAAATAAATAAAATCTTTAAAAAAAAAAACACAAAAAAGTATAACAATCAAAAAAGAATAATACAAACAGAAGGATAGACATATAAATCTATAGGCTATAACTTAAGAGTACAGAAATATACCTTTACATTTATGGTCAACTGAACTTCAACAAAGGTGATAAGACATTTGAATGGAAAAAGAACAGTCTTTTCAACAGACTGTACTTGGACAAGTAGATATCCACATGTAACACCATTAAGTTGGAGCTCTATCTCACACTTTATATACAAAATTTAACTGAAAATGGATTATACACATAAAGATGAGAGCTAAAAAACAAATAAATATGAGAGCTAAAACAATAAAAATCTTAAAAGAAAGCAAAGGAACAAATCTTTATAATCTCAGAGTAAGCAACTTTTTTAGATACAACACAAAAAGAAAAAACAACAAAAAAGAAACATAAACTGGACTTCATCCAAATTGAAATCTTTTGTGCTTTAAAGGACACCAGCAAAAAAAAGTGAAAAGATAAACCCACACAATGGGGAAAAATATCTGCAAACCGTGTCTGGTAAGGGAATGACTGGTACCCAGAATATTTAAGAATTCTTACAACTCAGGGGCGCCTGGGTGGCTCAGTCGTTAAGCGTCTGCCTTCGGCTCAGGTCATGGTCCCAGGGTCCTGGGATCGAGCCCCACACTGGGCTCCCTGCTCAGCGGAAGCCTGCTTCTCCCTCTCCCTCTCCCCCTGCTTGTGTTCCTTCTCTTGCTATCTCTGTCAAATAAATAAATAAAATCTTTTAAAAAAAAAAGAAAGGAAGAAAGTTTAAACTTGGAAATACAAATTCTTTTTTGTCTAACCTTAGCTGAATTGGCACTCATCTTGACAACTTTCAAGTAACAATGGTCATAATACTGGTGACTGCTTCTTCATTCAGGCATATTGCTCTGCATTCAAATCTATAAATGCATATTTGACTGATATTTTATCAAACCAGTGACATATAAACCAAATCATCTGCTTTATATTAACCTGAAATAAAGCTAAGTAATGTCTTTGCACATTGCCTTGTTTAAAGCTATTAATAAAATATGGAATTTCTTAGACACAGTGCTTATCAATCTCAGAAACTGAATCATACTGATAACTTAAGGCTGTATCTCTTTGGACATGACCACCAAATGGCAAAATCGTAAAAACTGCAAGGCTATGATGCCTCAAATTCCTAATCCCTTTAAGAGAAAACTGTATTTAATAAGATTTTACTGTGGATGTAAGTAACTTCTAGGATCTGACATCATTTAGTCATTTGGAAATAAAGACTACATTGCTTAAGAACTACCTTGGAAAGACTCAAAAGGGATGTCAATCATTTGGAAGTACAGCAACATACTTTTTATGAAGCCTATACAATTTCAAAATGCAGCCTTTAAGAAGGGGGAAAAAAAAAAAAGACCGGGTTGGGGGTGGGGGGAATCTTTTCTCCTTGATAGCTATATGCAACTATAAAAAAAAAAAAAAGGTCATTATTCCCTCTTCTCTGACAACAAAATAATACAGCCTAGAAGAGTGCTTACTTTTTAACTGTGATTTCCATAAAAATTTCTGAGTCCTAGAACTCAAAGTAAATTTATTACCACTCAAGGAAGAAATGACAGAACCTTAGCAGGAAAACTGAGATGGAGGCTGTCAGAACTGCTGCCGTAGGCAAGGATCTAAAGGACATCAGCTTCAAAAGTGCAAATACAGTGGAGGGAAAGCAGCAATAATGGGCTTTTTGAAACACGGTAAGCCATCTGAAAAAACTTTCCTGAGCAAGATGTTGCTCCAAGGAAAAGGACAGTATATCATGTGGGGAGTCTTCAGTTTCAGTCCACACATTACCTGCTGTGTTAAAAATAAATTAAATATTAAAAAACAGACTCTAAAGGGCGCCTGGGTGGCTCAGTTGGTTAAGTGACTGCCTTCGGCTCAGGTCATGATCCTGGAGTCCCGGGATCGAGTCCCGCATCGGGCTCCCTGCTCAGCAGGGAGTCTGCTTCTCCCTCTGACCCTCTTCCTTCTCGTGCTATCTCTCATTCTCTCTCTCAAATAAATAAAATCTTTAAAAAAATAAAAATTAAAAAATAAATAAATAAAAAACAGACTCTATGGTTTTCTACTTAGAATCAAACCAAACACTCAAATCGTTTTCTTTTGTTCTTTTCTGACCATCTGACCTAGGTACCCTTTTGACCAAAGTCTAGAAAGAATCAACAGATGTGGAAAAGCAAACCCCAAATACTGTTCTTGTTAAAAATACAGCATGCAATTCAATTTGTGTCTCTATCCCACTTATGGAGCCCCATAGGTAAGCCTAGAGGTTAAGTAGGAAACAGGATAATCTGAATCAATGCACCATTTAGAAAGTGCACAGGATATAGGCCTTTCAGAATAAATGGCCCCATAAATGCTTTTAATGCTACAATATTCGACCAAAAGTTTAAATAAAGTCCTTAAGAGTCAGTAGCTCTATTTAGACAGCATCAAATTGTGTCAAAATGCATTAATGATGAAGAAATCTTATACTCTTCTTACATAAAATTATATTTTACAGTACTATGATGAAATAATATTAAAATCCCTCAGAGGAAAATATACCCAACTTAAATATGAAAAAGCAGTTCTTATTTTCCTTACTAATAAACTCTGAAAAATGTACATACTGAATTCTCTAAACTTCAGGCAAAATATTTTTAAGATAAACTATTTCCTCATTTTTACTAACCCAGTATATAACATGAAAACACTGGAAGTAATAAAACATTTGAGAAGTAATTTTCTTAAAATCTAAACCAGCAAAATTAAAAGTTGAGCTATAATTTTCAGAAATTTTTTTAAAGAAATTTTCCCATTTAATATACCACTGTATAAGACTTAAAAATCAACCAAGTATCAGGAGTAAAAGCTTAAACTGACAGGGGCACCTGGGTGGCTCAGTGAGTTGAACATCCAACTCCTGATTTCAGCTCAGGTCATGATTTCAGTGTCATGGAATAAAGTCCCATGTTGGGCTCTGTGCTCAGCATGGAGTCTACTTGTCCTTCTCTCTCTGCTCCTTCCCAACTCACTTTCTCTCTCAAATAAATAAAATCTTAAAAAAACAAAAAACCTTAAACCCACAAACTAGATTTCTGTGAAAAGATCTAAATGAAGATCAACAGTCAAGACTCCAAAGAATCAAGTGCACACCAAATCCTACAGCAAAGCCAGATTAATATAACACAGAACAAGAGAAAAATGGAAACCCACCTTTGAGGCTTGATTTACTTAAACAAGGTGATAGGGGCACCTGGATGGTTTAGTTAAATGCCTTCAGCTCAGGTCATGATCCCAGGGTCCTGGGATCAAGCCCCATGTAGGGCTCCCTGATCAGCAGGGAACTTGCTTCTCCCTCTCCCTCGTCCCCTCTCCCCTGCTTGTGCTCCCTCTCCTCTCTCTCTTCTCAAATAAATAAAAATCTTAAAAAACAAACAAACAAAAAAAAAACCCACCAAGGTGACAGATTCCAGAGAATGTTAGATTTCTATTTCCTATATTATCTCCAAAAGAGATCAAAAGAAATTCTAACAAAGATGCCAACAGAAAGATATTTTGTAGGGTATCAGGAGGTGACATTCTGTTTTCAGCCTTTCCATTAGACTCCTAGTTCAGAACCCATTTTGAGGGGCTAGGGGGAGTCTTTATACCACCAGAAAGAATGAAATGGATCAATGGGTCTAATCATTACTAGAGCAATTTTTTTAATAAAAGGTAACTGTTTTCATCTCAAAAGTTAGAGAGAAGGGAAAATGGAAAGAAAGTAATTTTGTTGAAAATTTAAGGGGAAAAAAGTAAATTCAGAAACGTTCAGGAAACAAAAAACAGAATTGAGGAACTGAACTGCCAATACCATTAGCATACAGTATTCTTTTTACAACTTATTCTTTTTTTTTTTTTTTTTTATTTATTTGAGAGAGAGAGAATGAGAGATAGAGAGCATGAGAGGGAAGAGGGTCAGAGGGAGAAGCAGACTCCCCGCTGAGCAGGGAGCCCGATGCGGGACTCGATCCCGGGACTCCAGGATCATGACCTGAGCCGAAGGCAGTTGCTTAACCAACTGAGCCACCCAGGCGCCCTACAACTTATTCTTAATTCTATAGCAAAGTGTTGAGACCTAGGTTAAGAAAAAGCTAGTAAATAAAATTAATTCCAATTCTTACAGCTGTACAAACACTTTTCTGTTTCGTTGGCAAATATGTAAAACACTTTACAAATTAGACTGTTCTTTTCTTATTAAATTAGAAGAACAACTGTTCAAGTGCACATGCTCCCTTAAAACTCTCTGCCAGCACTGATCTGGGTAAAAAAGTAGTCAAATGGAAAAGAAATTAAAATGCAGACAATTTATCCACATTCCTTCACTGCCCTGCTTTATTACTTTTTTTTTTAAGATTTTATGTATGTATTTGGCAGAGAGCGACACAGTGAGAGAGGGAACACAAGCAGAGGGAGTGGGAGAGGGAGAAGCAGGCTTCCCGCTGAGCAGGGAGCCTGATGCGGGTTTGATCCCAGGACTCCGGGATCATGACCTGAGCCAAAGGCAGACGCTTAACAACTGAGCCACCTAGGCGCCCCTATTACTACTTTTAATATATGTGCTATTCATAGGACTTCATTGAGTCTGTGCAGAGCAAGAGAAAAAATAAAACTAAAACCAGACAGTAAATGAGTAAACTAGCATTATTACACTGCTGCCAAGTAAACAGTCTTCCTGGACTCATGTGAATTACCTACCGGAAGAGCTCAAAAATGCTACTTGTTTTTGCTTGAGCTGTCCTGACTAGCAGAGTGTAAGTTGTTTTCTGATTCCCTATCATGGGCTAGTATTTATCTTGCTCACTTTTATCATTCAGCAAGCTGACCAAATAAAAATCATATTCCATTGCTTTGAAACTACATTTCTTTGATTACTAGTGAGGTGGACTACCTTTCCATATGTTCACTGGCCATTTGAAAAACTTTTTTTATTCGATTTTTCCCAGTTTGTACCATGTCTTCCAAAATTTATGGTACTTTTGGACACATCTAAGTCTTTAATTTTTTATACTCAACTATTTCAGTCTTTTATATTATGAATTTTGGCTTTGGTGGTCATGCTCATAAACTCCTTCATAGATTTCCTCTGGAATTTCTATGTAAGCTTTTTTTTTTTTATACTTCTCTTTTTAGCCATTTAGGGTTTATTTTGGTGGTGAGTATGAAGTAGGCATCTAATTCCCCCCAAATGTTGTACCAACACCATTTAATAAATAATCCACCTTTACTACAGATTTAAAGAGTTATCTTTATCATATTATTAACAAAATACCCATATGAATTTTATCTGTTTTGGATTCTCTATTCTTTACCACTATGGCAACTATGGTTTAATTCTGATCCATTTTAATGTTTCACAGGGCAAGTCCTCCTTCATGACTCTTGTAGAAAAATTTCCAAAATTCTTCTTTTAATAAGTACTATCTTATAAATTTTAGAATCATTTTATCACTTTCTACAAAAAGATACTATCTTTAGTGATTATTTTGAGGAAAAAGGACAATTTTTCAGTGTTACATATCTCCATTCAAATGGCACGTTTCTCCATTTAGTCAAATCTACTTTTTTTTCCTTCAGTAGTGTTTTCATAAAGTCTTCAGCCTATTCACGTAAACTATGCTTATTTCTACGCTCTTCTAAGTCTTGTTCCTTTGTGAAGATGTCTTCTTTTTAAACCATCTAGCTGATTAATGCTGTTCAATAGTTTTCATATATATCTTAAATCAGACCACCTTACTCTTATTATTTTTATTTTGTTTATCTAAGTAAAATTCTATTTTATTCTAGAGGTTTTCATTTGCTTTTTGTTTTTAATAAATGAAAAATTATTGTTTTGACCTTGGCATACACATGAAGAATACAGCAGAGAATTTTTATATGCTCTAAAAACATATAAAGAAATGAAATTTTAACAAATCAAAGATATTTTAATAAACATGCATTACTTCCCTATTGCATACCTCCAACTACACTGTTTAATGTTTCATCACCTGTTCTATACCTGTTTATTTTTTTAAATCTCAATAACCTCTGTGCCACCTCCATACTGGCCTCCATAAATGTTAGTTTCCATTTAACTACTTGGCCCCAGCATGGACACACACCTTCTCTTACCAGCCCATAGTAAAGCTGAGGCAGTCAACTTTCTGATGGTTCAGGTTTTAACAGAAGAGTATTAGAACACAGAATTACTCAGCTAGCTCACTAGAAAAACTAGTCCAAAGCCCACAGGCCCAGGCCAATCTCTTTACAGAGCTTTCCTGCACTGCTCCCTGGATATCCCCCAGCCAAGACCACCTGCTTATCCATCACCCCATCTGCCTACTCACCACAGGGCCTATCCTCCCTCCTGCCAAAGGGCAGACTGTTGATCATGAGCACTTGTCCAGCTTTATAGCTGCTTGCCTGTCCAACATTAGCACTGCTTGCCCATCTACAGAGCCTACTGCCTGCACTCTTAGCTCCAAGAATGTGCCTCTTCAGCTGCAAGGCTTGCGGCCTGATCACCCTACTACAAGACCACCCATGAATGAATTTAGAAGAATTTAGACTCCTCAGAATTCAAGGTTTTCCAATCTCTGCAGAGATTTGTCTCTTCCTTAGATATGATAGATATGGCCTTCCTAATGTCATGCCCTTCAGAAGAGATCACTCTCGGGGTACCTGGCTGGCTCAGTCAGCTAAGCATCTGCCTTCAGCTTGGGTTGTGAGCTTGGGATCCTAGGATTGGCCCCTAGTTGGGCTCTCTGCTCATCAAGGAGTCTGCCTCTCCCTCTGCCCTTCCTCCCGCTCGTGCTCTCTCTTTCAAATAAATAAATAAAACCTTTAAAAAAAAAAAAAAAGAAGAAGAAGAGATCATTCTCTGTTATTCACAGGACTGTGCCCTATCAGAGCTACAGGACAACCACATGAGAACACAACAGTATCACACCAGAATAAAATAATCTATATGACTTTATTTCTCTACCCTCTAATCACACATTCACACCCCAAATTCCTCCAACTACTACAACAATTCTTCATGTCTCTGAACTCTATTTGGAATTCAATGCCACCAATTTTAACATTCCATTTTTCTGGAATTCCTTCACGTGCCTTGGTATTTCCAACTGTGAAAATGCCTGGAGCAGAACTTCTTAACATGGAGTACATGAACTCCCTAGGGAACTGTGAACACAACAGAATTAAATGTAAAAGTCTGTGTGCATGTTTTTCCTAGGGTCAGGGTATACAGTTTCACTAAGTTCTCAAAAGGGACCCAAAATAGATTAAGTCTTGAATTTCTCTGTACTGTCTATAGCAACAAGCACAGCAATGAACACATTCCAGGGCTCAGTAAGTATTTGTTGGCTGGCTGTATACATAAGACTTACCTTCTAGTTTCTCACTCTTTGCATAAAATAGTTTTTAAAAAATATGTGAAGGTCCTAATTTCATTCATTCAAAAGACATTTACACTGTGCCTGTCCGATGTGGGAAAACACTACACTAGGCTCCAAGGATTAAAAAAAAAACAAAAAAACAAAAACAGTATCCATGCACAAGGAGCTCAAAGTTTAATAGGGGAGACAGAAACATCTAATTATATGATACAACATGGTATAAAGGCAATACAAAAGATGCTGGGAGTGGGTTTATATGTGGTTGCTGAAATTAGGAGAGTATAAAAGGACTGAGAGGCAGGAAGATCAGTGGGCAAAGAAACAAGCAATGGGAACACACACACATTTAAGAGCACTTTGACAGAAATGAACCCCAAGACTGGTCAGGGAAGGAATGACGAATAAAACACATGAAAAACAGAAGAACAGCTTCTGAGGGAAGATGAAACCAACAGTGTCAAAAGCCACACTAAGTCTGAAAAAGACTACAAAGGACCTAGCAATGAGAGGTTACTTCCAGGTAGTTCCCCAGTAGTGAACATAAAAGTCAGATTATGTTGCAAAGAGGAGTCAATAGAAAATAAGAGTTAAGATGTTTGGATAATGGGGCGCCTGGGAGGCTCAGTCAGTTAAGGGTCTGCCTTCGGCTCGGGTCGTGATCTTGGGGTTCTGGGATCGAGTCCCACGTCAGATTCCCTGCTCAGTGGGAAGTTTGCTTCTCCGTCTGCCCCATCCCCCTCTCAAATAAATAAATAAAATCTTTAAAAAAAAAAGATGTTTGGATAAGAAAGGAAGACAGGATAGTAAGTAAGAGTTCAGGATAAAAAGGAATCCTTTTCAGGAGGGGAGGGACTTGAATAGGTTTTCTGGCTAAAGGGAAGGAGTAACTGGAGATGAGGAGGTTGAAGAGTCTGGAAACAGAGGTGTCATAAAAGAGCAAGAATCCAGGAATGCGGACGCCTGGATGGCTCAGTCAAATGGGCATCTGTCTTTGGCTCGGGTCATGAACCCGGAATGCCAGGATCGAGCCCCGCGTCAGGCTCCCTGCTCAGAGGGGAGCCTGCTTCTCCCTCTGCCTCTCACCCAGCTCGTGTTCTTGCTCTCTCTCTCAAATAAATGGATAAAATCTTTGAAAAGAAAAAAAACAAAGAACCCAGGAATGGTAAAATAAACAGAGTCAAGGGCATGATGGGAGAAGTTGGGATTCAACCGGAAGTGAAACATCCCATCTACTAAAACCAAAGGAAAGAGAGTAATGATGGCAAGGGGAAGATAAAGTTGTAGGTAAGGGAAGGAGCAGATAGTTGATGATGGGAGACCATTCCCAATAATTAATTTTCTCATTTGTCATTTTTCAGTTATTGTCACAAATAGCTGGAAAGAAAAGTGACTCTTCAAACTAAATCCAATTTCAATGGTCACATATAAGGAATAGATGAAATTACACAGTATTAAGAGTCAAAGAACGAGTTAGAGACAAAGTATGTTCTATGTTATTTTACCAAAGACAGTACAGTATGTATTTCTGATCAGCTCCAACAACCCAAACACAGTAGGAAAAAAGATCTAGGACGAGAGTTGGCAATGTTTTTCTATAAACAACCAGAAAATATTGTTTGGCTTTGCAAGCCATATAGTCTCTATTAACAACTACTCAATTCTATCGCTGTAGCATCAAAGTGGCCAGAGACAATACATAAATAAACAGACATACTGTGTTACAATAAAACTTTATTCACCAATGAGTGGATCTGGCCCACAGGCCTTAAGTTTGCTGACCCCTGTTCTCTAGGCTGAGGACATTGCCAAGGAAATGAAATGGTAGAAAGAAGCCTAAGTCAGGAGCAGGAGAATGAAATAAGAAAGTAGACACAGGGGGCGCGTGGGTGGTTCAGTTGGTTTAGCATCTGCCTATGGCTGAGGTCGTGATCCCGGGGTCCTGGGATCGAGTCCCGCATCAGGATCTCTGCTCAGCGGGGAGTCTGCTTCTCTCTCTCCCTCTGCCTGCTGCTCCCCCTGCCTGTGCTCTCTCCCTCTCTCTGTCAAATAAATAAATAAAATCTTTAAAGGAAAAAAAAGAAAGAAAGGAAAGGAAAGGAAGGAGCCACAGAACTAAAATGTAGTTGAGTTGGGGTATTTAATCAAAGAGCAAAATAAGAATAAAGGAACAATAGAAAAAGGAGAAAGAGAGTAAAGGAGAAAAGCAGACGAAGAAACACTGGAAAGAAAAAGGAAACCAGGTAAAAAGTGAGTAGAGATAATACCTCAACTCCAAGGTAGAAAGATGCAGAGAGAAAAGCAGCTTTATGCCCTAAAGAATAGGTGGCAAAAGGAAGCAGGATGAAAATGAGAGCATCCCAGGTCTGTCTGCAATGGAATTCAGATAAAGGATAAAACACATACTAATTTTCCAGTGATAATCTGATGGTCTAATTATGGGTGTGCAAAAAGAACCCACAGCTTACAAAATGTAGTTATTTTTCATTTTGCCCACAAATCAATCTGGTAACATACACAGCATCCAAGAGATCAAATGAAACTTATTCACGATATCATAAAAAGAAATCAATTATTTCTAGGCCTCTTATTCACTTGCATACGCATATGAATGACTTTAAAAACATATTAAAATGAAAAACTTATTAAAATCAATAAAAGTCAGCATTAAGAAGTTAAAAGCCATAGTAGCCTTTTAAAAGTTTCCCGAAAAATAAAGCCAGATTTAAAAAAGAAAAGAATCTTGAATAATATAATAATTTGTGTATTTATATTATATAGGAATTTTGTTTCCTTTTGGCTTTATTTGTAGGGAAACCCTTTAAAGTAAATGCAGATTTATTCTGACATAGCTAAACAACAAATTAGACCACATAATTTATGTCACAATAGTACAATGTTTAAGAACATGATTTGGGTGGGGGGGTGCCTGGGTGGCTCAGGTCATGATCCCAGGGTCCTGGGACTGAGTCCTGCATCAGGTTCCCTGCTCAGCAGGGAGCCTGCTTCTCCCTCTCCCACTCCCCCTGCTTGTGTTCACTCTCTTGCTGTCTCGCTTTGTCAAATAAATAAAACCTTTAAAAAAAAAAAAAAAAAAGAACATGATTTGGGGGTTAGTGGGTGCTGGGTTTGTGTCCTCACTTTACCAAATTACTGGACTGTGTCTTAATTTTTGTAATTAATGAACCATGCCAATTAATTACTCTAAAAATGTTTCCCCTATACTAACATTATCTCCAAAATAATACTTACAGAGGGCAACTTCTGCCAGGATAGTATTAAAAACCTGGCTTAAGAGACCTGAAATCCTAAACACATGATTTAATACTATTTTCAGGATACTATGCACTGGACACAATTGTATAATTCACTAAACCCCTACAGTCTTTAAAATAAAATACCCGGGCACCTGGGTGGCTCAGTCGTTAAGCGTCTGCCTTCGGCTCAGGTCATGATCCCAGAGTCCTGGGATCAAGTCCCGCATTGGGCTCCCTGCTCCTCGGGAGTCTGCTTCTCCCTCTGCTTCTCTCTCTGTCTCTCATGAATAAATAAAATAAAATCTTTAAAATAAATAAATAAAAAATAAAATACCCAAAATTACTCCACTATGGGATATCCTCAGCAAGAAAACTGTGTTTTTATGTATATAGCAAAATACATCCAGCCCATTACGAGTGTACTGAACACTGTCAAAGCTGTCGCTCTGAACTGTATGTTCTTGGCTTTCTACAACGAACACAAATTACCTGAGAAATAAAGACATATTAAAATAAAAAATTTAAAGACATTATTTTGAAGAGGATCAAAGAATGGGATACCATAGATATTTCCAAGTAATATTTATCTTTCCAAATTTGGGAAATGCCAATTCACTTTAAAAACAAAAAACAAAGTCTACTGTGAATGGCTGTTAGCTAAACGGCCTGGTACCCAACAGAGTAAGGAACATTTTGTTGTTGTGTCCGATACTTTTTCTAGAGTGTTATGTACTAAATTCAACTGAAATTGTATTTTCCCTTTCAGCTTATTATCCAAAATTAATTTTTAAACTTAAATCAGTAAAATACTTCAACAGTATAAGCATAAATAAAATTTTGTGGTCCTAGGCATAAACAAGACCAACTCCTAAGGCAGCAACTAAAAAAAGACTTGTTTCCTTGTATGGGCCATTGAAGGGCTCTTAGACAAAGAGTTGTGAATCAGAGACACAGACATTTGAGAAGGTACAAAAACAGAACACAGTGCTTTCTTCAGCACGGCAAAGCGGTTAAAGGTACCTAGCACTGCTAGCTTCTGAAAAAAACAAGCTAACTATAGGTAAGAACCTTGTTAAGGGTCCAAGAGAAAGGCTTTAACTTTCTGGTGGCTTGTATTTCTAAATAAGAGTGTTGAAAAATGAACACAGCAACAAAAACAGCTACTGGTATAGACTGAATAATGAAAATCAAGAATTGTGGTGAGTCAAAATTCACAAGAGAATGAACTACAGAATTTGACCAGAAAAATCAATTTTAAGAATTTTAGAACCAAGTTCAAAATTGCCCAGAAGAACCTTTCAACATGTTATGAATACTCAACACTGCAGAATACGCTCTCTGAACAAGTAACAGCAATTCCCGTATTTCCCTCCTCAGTGGACACTTGAAACAGACTAAATTTTAATGTAACTACAACACCCCTTTTATATTTTCAAAACATAGTCCCATACTCTGAATTTTTTAAAAAAATATGCATGTTCTACTTCTTTACCTTTTTCATCTCCATTAGAAGATCGTTTTTCCATCCACAGCTTTCTGCCTTTCTCCCTTAGACCTGTACTTTATTTCCAGGTCACAAAACTAAAATATTTATAGAACTATAAGCATAATAAAACTAGATAAGCATTATTTATAACCATTTTAAAACTAAAAATTTAGGGGCGCCTGGGTGGCTCTAGTTGTTAAGCGTCTGCCTTTGGCTCGGGTCATGATCCCAGGGTCCTAGGATCGAGCCCCCATCGGGCTCCCCGCTCAGCGGAAAGTCTGCTTAGCTTCTCCCTCTCCCACTCCCGCTGCTTGTGTTCCCTCTCTGTCAAATAAGTAAATAAAATCTAAAAAAAAACAAACTAAAAATTTATAAAGGACTGTAAGCCAAATAGGACAAGAAATTGCAGTTGAGTATAACCTGTAGCATTCTTGACCATGAACTGTAGAAAATTCTCTACAAACTTTTTTTTTTTTAAAGATTTTATTTATTTGACAGAGAGAGACACAGCGAGAGAGGGAACACAAGCAGGGGGAGTGGGAGAGGGAGAAGCAGGCTTCCCGCTGAGCAGAAAGCCTGACGCGGGGCTCGATCCCAGCACCCTGGGATCATGACCTGAGCAGAAGGCAGACGCTTAATGACTGAGCCACCCAGGCGGCCCTCTTTACAAACTTTTTTAGTAGAACACAAACTCTCATTATTTATCCTACTAAAAGTACCAAGGACTCCTCCTCTGAAGTTTTAAATATTTTCCAACAAAAATGCATTAAAATTCCCGTCTGTCTTAATCAGGTTATTCTAAAAAGAAAAAAAACAAAAAAACAATTTCTTAAAAAAAAAAAGGTCTGTATAATTGATGTATAGAGTCTTTGTTTAAATAAATCTTATAAACCATGAAGCGTATTTAGGAAATAAAAATTCACCTCTTCTTGCATAACTGGAGTCCATATCTTTAAACTGTACCACAACAAAGTCTGAACACTTGAACAAAATACTCTCCATTATTTCTTCACGTTTTGGCCCCGAACTGGATTCCATAGTTTTCTCATGTGCAGCATCAAGTACCAAATCACACTAAAATGAGAAGCATGAGTAAATATTCAAAATATTTATAAAATAAAATATGACAGGGATTCTTTAGCACATCAAGGTACTATTTCTTACAGGTCTTTGACAAAAATAATCTAGGTCAAAAGCACCTTATAATCATACCTTTTTCTTGGAAATATGACCTATTATCTATTCCATCATTCAAAAATCCTCTTATCTAAAAGTTGATCCTTGCTACTATAGTCTGTTTTAAGTATATTAATGGTGATAAAGAAGAAAATAATGAACCACTCAATCCCTCTTCTAGCCCCCAATGCTTGAAAAGGTCAAGATATTTTAATAAGCACACAGAGCAAGTTTAATTATACAAACCAGTCTATAAAATAATCAGTATTTGAAACTGAAGAGCAAAATCAGTCAAAGTGGTTTTAAAAAGTGCTGTAAAGAACATGAAAATGTGACAAGCATGCCCACCTCACAACTATAAATTGCTAAATCAGAAACTAATAGACAGTGTCAGGAAGCCATACAAACATACAGTAGTTGATGATTCATGGGGTTTTAGATGTAACAAAAAGGAAAAGAGTAAAAATTACCTTAGGACTGTATGTTTTAAAAACTCCTTCATATATACCTCCGTTTTTCACTTGTACTTCACATTTGGATCCCTAAAAACATACAATTAATTTATCAAAGAAACAGTGTGCTACCCAGTCAGGAGGGGTAATTGTTTACATTTTACTTTTTATATAGCTCACCATGCTTCATTCAGCATATTAGGTAGTCACTGACAGAACAATAAAAAAATTCTAAAACATTAATACACTGAATTTTCAAAACTCCTCAGGAGGCCCTGCTCAGAGTTTGCAGTATGAATTTAAATACTGAAGTTAAATATTTCTGATTCTGGATTTAATAGGTGACAAAATAATGCACTAAAAACAATCAACTACTACTGTTATTTTATACACAGCAGGGTTAACAAGAATGCTTTTTTATAGTGAGTCACAATAGTTTGAATGGAGTTCTATTTTTTCTAAATAATCCTGATTAAATGTGACCTAACTTTGAGAATCATTCATCTACATTTTAACATCATGAAATTACTTTACTGCACTCCCAAGGCAGTTTCTCCCCAATAATCTGGTAACTTACAACAACTGACGTAAGTATATGAACCATCCTCATATTTGCATAAATTCCATCAAAAGAAATCTGGAATATTAAGAAAAAAACATTATTAGCAATCAGTATTTATCCTTGTCTATATATGAAAGTTAACATTTATTTTGTTACAAAATGCTATGTTTATAATACCTTACACATGCATTAAAGAAAGACTTGATTTACTATGATCTTGTTTCTTTAGAGAACAGAAGCTTAAGTTTTCAACAGTGAAAACAGTCATACCATCTAACAATGTTTTGACTACATGTGATACAAAAAAGCAAGTGAACTTCCATATATGAGGAATGACAAAACCACAGAAACAGAGGACAGATCAAAGGTTGGGGAGCAGAGGGAGGAGGGATCACTACAAAGCAGCATAAGTGATTTGTTTCAAGGTGAGAGAACTGTCCCGTTATCTTGACTGTGGTGGTGGTTACACAACTGTATGCATCAAAACTCAAAGACCTGAGGGGCGTGGGAGGGATGGGGTGGCTGGGTGATGGACACTGGGGAGGATATATACTATGGTGAGTGCTGTGAATTGTGTAAGACTGATGAATCACAGACCTGTACCCCTGAAACAAATAATACATTATATGTTAATAAAAAAAAAAACTCAAAAGACCTGTACACTAAATAAAGTATACATAAATAAATGGGGTGGAGGAGTGTGCACCTTTGTCAAAAACCCTTGACTATCTATCTTCTCTTAGCATATATGAATCAATGATAGTGCTCTTAGGTCTCATCAACCACACCACTCCTTACTACATACTACATAAGCATGTGTCCTTCTGATTCAAAATAAGAATATCTGTCCAGTAATGGCAAAGTCTGAAAGATCAATGACAGTTTCACATTTATTTTTTCCATCACAAGAAACTGCCCTTCATGCCGTTTAATTTTCTTGATAAAGTTCTAAAATTTAAAACCAGAAGGCCTTTTTCAAGGGAGAAAAATGGAACGACTTAAAAGAGGGCATTAATTCAAAATCAAAACCCCAAAGAACTTTGCAAACTCTAGTCCTGGTGTTATACTTATTTTTTTGGGGTGTTATTCATTTAGATTTGCTTTTAGCCGTTTATAAAACAACAAATGACTCATTACTTTGCATGAAAAATACTATTTACAGATTATCTGACATTTTATATGTAGAATCATCTCAAAAAATAACACATATAGCTAATAATTTTATACCAAACAGTACTGAGGTGTAAAAGTTATAGGAGATATAAAACCCAAGAAAAGGGATTTCTTTTCACCTTGGCTTTGGTCTACGGTTCAGAAATAATATTTTAGTTACTAATTCTTCCAAACAAGTGACATTAAATTACTCACCGTGGATTGAGGCAGTCCTTTGCTGTTTCGACCTCTGAAAAAATGAAACGTTTCTTAAGTTCAACAGGCTAAACAAGCTAAGAAAAATATTTTCAAATTTAAAGTATCTTATAATTCCATTCAAATAAAGCATAGGTAATCTGTGGGGAAGGCTCATCTAATATTAAGTATAAAGGCTACCTAAGAATGGTTCCCTCTGTGCTTTGCTGGCTCAGAGACCCAAAACAGGTATGTATCACGGGAGGGAAGAAGGAGGAAAGAATGTGAACATGATCAAAATAAGTGAAGTAACAATAAAAATAGCCTACTGGGAAAAAATAACCAATTCTAAACATGATCATCTTTACTCCCAAACCCTCTGTTACAGAAAGCTACTTAGGAATAAAATATAAATTCTACTCCTAATTTAACTGACAAATTATTGAGACTGGCATCAAAGTCACCTCCCATGTTTTTCCCTTGCCTCTAAAAATAGGCACTATGTTTACAACTGCAGAAAAACATTTGAAAATAAGTTAAAAGCATTCAAAGCACTTTCACTTCTAAGTACCTCTGTCAGGATCTATATAACAAGTACCTTTCCCTGCCAATCCCCTACCTCGGATCAATGCAGTACACCAAAGTCAGCTGTCAAGTTATTTCCAGTAAGGTGAACTCAAGTGAATTTAGTTATACAGCATAATACAACCAAAGGCTTATTCCACTGGAAAAGATTAGGCTCCTTATGAAATGATAAAAACATTAGTAACATAAAATGCTATATTCCTCATAAACATTAATTACTCTGGAATAACAGGACTGGAATCTCTTTTTTTTAGAGAGACAGAGAAAGTGTGAGCAGGGGAGGGGCAGAGAGAGAGAGGGGGAGTCCTAAGTGGGGCCCACACTCAGCATGGAGCCGGACTCAGGGTTCAATCTCGTGATCGTGACCCTGAGGTCATGACTTGAGCCGAAATCAAGAGTCGATGCTTAACTGACTGAGCCACCCAGGCACACCTGGAATCTCATTTTAATGAAATAATCAAAATACTCAAGTCACAAATCCAAAAAGAAGCACAATTCAGGTCTAAAAAGTCTTAAGAGTTATGAATGGTGCCAATTCCCAGTAAAACAGCACTGACCCGAGAACTCCAAGGACAGGGCTGGTTTGCTCTCCAGCTAGCTCAGTCAGCCTCTCTTATCTAGAAAATAACATCTTAGACCAAAGCACCTCTGAAAGCCCTTCCATTTCTAACATTCTGATTCCGTAACTCTTTGCCTCACACACAGCACAGAGAAATTACTGAAGTTCACAGAATAGGACTAATAATCCCATTTATAATACTACAAACCAGATACTACAATAAGCACTATGTCAAATCTCTCACCCCTAACTTTACAGGTGAAGAAACTGAACCTTAGTTAAATATCTTGACCAAAATCATCTGGCTAATGAGCAGTAGAGCTCATATTTTAACCAGGTGATCCAAAGTCTAGGCTTTTCATTTCTAGGTTATATTCTGCCTCCCTAAAATTGCATCACAAGGAATAAACTAACTTCACAATTAAACCTGACCAAATTTTTACATTTTTTTCAAGCATCATTTGAATTTATTGGGTTTTTCTAATTATTTGTAGTCTGTAATCAAAGGCTACCAAATGGCTAAAAATCCTGCTTAAGATTATCTTACCTTAGTGGTTGCTGAGATGCCAGAGTTAAGACTTAAACAAATGCCACCAATTAAGTACCTTTAAATTCATGTGGCATTCCCACAAAGCTATTTAAAAGAATTTACAGACCCTCTATAGAAGTCACAGTATGTTTTTATTGATTATACAATTACATCTTTGACTAATAAAGAACTGTTTTGACAATCCATTTTACTTAGAACAAATCATTCAACAAAGAAAATAATAAAAGACAGCAGTATAAAATGGTACAGAGTGTAGAAACAACAGATTTCCACTGACCAAACCAGGAAGCTGAATAACCAAGGGGGAATGTTAGCATATCATAATAGCATTTCCTGAAGCTTATGCTACAAGTTCAAATTCATTTTTTTTTTTTCCTTTGGGGATCTACTTAGATTATGCTTTACTTTTAATTTTTTTTCTTTAGTGTTTTGGAACAAAGCATCTTAATGTTTCCTATGTAACAAAAACTGAATTTCAAAGAAGCCAAGATCAGGGTCACCTGGGTGGCTCAGGTCATGATCCCCGGGTCCTGGAATCGAGCCCGCATGGGGCTCCCTGCTAAGCATGGTTCTCCCTCTCCCACTCCCCCTGCTTGTGCACTCTCTCTCCCTCCCTCTCTAATAAATAAATAAAATCTTAAAAAAAAAAAGCCAAGATCATACTCTAGTCCTAAATATACTTATTAGATGGATCAGATTTAACAGAACAACCATATCCAGGATTCTATGCTTTCAATTGTTACTGAATATGAAGTTAAGGTGTGATTCAAAATGCCAAATTAATATAAAGAAATTTTTTAAATAATTGTTTATATTGCTCCAAAATAATACAGGAGGGAGGAAATAGGTGGGGTTGTAATGAAGACTGGCATGGCATGAGCTGCTAACCGTTGAAACTAGGTGACAGGTGTGTAGGGGTTCAATATATCATTCTGCCTGCTTTTTACAATTTCCTTAAGTTAAAAATAAAAAGTACCTTCTAATATGATGCAATTGGAGCCCGGATTTAAGACCTACTAGTTTACAGGAAACATGGTGTGGGAGAATCTATTAATTGATACCATGAGGTTATGAATCAGTTAAACCCAGAATGTGGTAAATTTGACATAACAAATGACAGCTTCTTCAACAAATAAGTGGCAGGAGAAGAAAAAAAACATAGCACAGGGAGGGAAAATTATAAATTTAAAGACACATAAATGAAAAGCAAAGTGTCGCCTCTCAATTTCAAAACTTATTACAAAGCTACAGTGATCAAAATAGTGTGGTACTGACATAAGGACAGACATAAAATAAAATGGAATAGAGGGCCCGGAAACAAACCCTCACATATGTGCTGAACCCTTACACCTTATAACATACACAAAAACTAACTCAAAATGGGTCAAAGATGCAAAGTTAAGAGATAAAACTATGAAACTCTTAGAAAAAAACATAGGGGAAAAGTCTTCATGACTTTGAATTTGGCAACGATTTCTTAACTGTGACACCAAAGTGCACAAACAACATTAAAAAAAAAAACAGTAAAAAGAATATCAAAATTAAAAACTTTTGTGCAAAGGATTATCAGAGTTATCAGAGTGAAAAGACAACACTTTTCAGAATGAGAGAAGATATATGCATTTCATATATGTGATAAGGGGTTCATTCCAGAATACATAAATAACTATAGCTCAATAACAAAAGAACATACAACCCAATTCAAAAATGGGCCAAAGACTTAAACAGCATTCCTCCAAGGAAGTCATACAATTAGCCAATAAACACGTGAAAAGATGTTCAACATCACTAATCATCAGTAAAAATGCAAATCAAAACTACAATGAGCTACTACCACTTCATCCCCACTACTATAGCTACTATCAAAAAGACAAAAAAGATCACAAGTGTTGGCAAAAAACTGGAAACTTTTTTTCCAATTGGAAAAACTGGAACCCTTGTGCACTACCTGTGGGAATGTAAAATGGTATAGCTACTGTGGAAGATAGTAGAGCAGTTCCTCAAAAATTTAAACAGAATTACCGTATGATCCAGCAATTACCACATCAGAATATATATCCAAAATAACTGAAAGCAGGGATCTGGGGACAACTGGATGGCTCAGTCGGTTAAGTGTCTGACTTCAGGTTCAGGTCATGATCCCGAGGGGCCTGGGATCGAGCTGTGCGTTTCCCTCTCCCTCTGCCCCTCCCCCCCGTTTGTGCTTTCTCTCTCGTTCACTGCTCTCTCAAATAAATAAATAAAATCTTAAAACAAACAAAAAAACCTAAGAACAATGATTTAACTTCTACTTTATTGTCCAAAATGTCTTTAATTTCTTAAAATAAAAAAATTCAATCCTCAAAGCCTTGAAATTCAAATGTCACCTTTTCAAGAAGTCTTCCTTGGATTACACCATCCCAATCAAATACACAGTGCTCTCTTCAACTCTCCAGACTGGAATCTGACAAAACCAGATTTGTATTATAGTTACTGGTGACCTATCATATGCCCACACTACTCAGGGCCATCACCTGACCAAACAGTGCTTTTGTGCAAATCAGAAAATGATGCTTCCTCCAGGGAGTCAAAGCCTCACACTACAGAAAACAGTGTCATAAGCAGGCAGTGCTTTTGTGAAAATTAGAAGAGGTACCAGAAATGGAGGTAGCCCCAAAGGCACATGGTGTGGCCAAAGAAAGCCCTGGATTTCAACATCCAATCATGTCCTTGGCCAAAAGCTCCTGGATGAAATAAAACCTAAACCAAGACTGGCAGACAGTATCTTATACATCTTTGTACCATCCACCAAAATCAGCACAGAGGAACCGTAGCTGACATATGACATATACTTAATAAATATCTAATGAATTAATGAGCCCAGTCAAAAAGAAAGAAGATGGAGAAAGATTTCAAAGTAATCATTACGTTAATCAATGGTCAGCAAAATACAGCCCATAACCTGTTTTTGTTGAGATTCTGAGCTAAGTGTGTTTTCAGGTAGGAATGGAGGGAGGAAGGCAGGAAAGGAAGGAGGAGAGAAGGGACAAGCCAAGAAGAATATGCAACGGAGAAGTTACATGGCCCATAACACACCTAAAATACTAACTCTCTGGGTCATTTCAAGAAAAGCTGTTGACCTCTGCGCTGAAAACAAAATGGCTGCGATGTCAACAACTGCAATTTAAAACATAAGGTCTACTGCTGTTTTACATGAACCATTATTCTAAAACAAATTTCTTGATAGCTTATTACTTTTTTCATATGTTTAATGTACACATAATTGAAAAACGTCATCAAAGTGCTCTTGTTCTTAATTATTTTTAAGGTTTACAATGGAATTGAGGTTGATCCAAATTTTGAAAAATCAAGGTATTTTACTAATGTACATCTGATGACAATACAAGTAAATTTCACAAAGTCAGGGACTTTGTATTGATTGTTGAATCAAAAGCACCTAGCATAAAATAATGAAGGGATAAATGGTAGATTATAAAATAGACTTGACATACCACCTTGTGAATCTCATGAGAATCTTGATTAGAATTATAAAAAAATGATGAGACACTTGAACTGGAGGTTCTAGCTTGGGCCATACCAAGGCAAGAAAAAGAAATAAAAGGCACCATGATTGGACAGAAAAAAAGGAAAACTGTCTTTAATAATAAAGACAGCATGATCATTTATGCAGAAAATCCTAAGAGAATCTGCAAAAAGTTACTAGAAATAA
The DNA here is from genome assembly GCF_003265705.2 of Callorhinus ursinus. Lineage (NCBI taxonomy): Eukaryota > Metazoa > Chordata > Mammalia > Carnivora > Otariidae > Callorhinus > Callorhinus ursinus. The sequence continues at coordinate 9,401,788 of NW_027397103.1, read as the reverse complement.
GAGCTTAGCAAAGCTAACTCAAAATGGATCAATGACCTAATCACAAAAGGGTTAAATGAAACTTTTAAAAGAAAATAGGGGAGAAAATCTTTATAACCTTTGGTTAGACGAAGATTTCAGATAAGACAAAAAAATGTAAACCATAAAAGCAAAAAACTGACAAATTAGACTTCATCGAAGTTTTAAGTATTCTGGCCTTTGAAAGACTGTTAAGAAAAATTAAGTCAACCCACAGACAACGAAATATTTGAGAATGTATGTCTGATTATAGACTTATACCCAGAATATACAAAGAACTCCTACAACTTATTAAGAAGATAAATAGCCACACAGTCATTTAACCAGATAAGACTTAGTCGGTAAAATTAAAGCCTGATAATACTAATCACTAGGAAGGATGCCAAGCAACTAAAACCCTCACACACCACTGGTGGGAAAAGGAAATCTAGATTCCTCTTCCTGGAAAAGAGTTTGGCATTTTCTTATAAACATACTAGGGTGCCCGAGTGGCTCAGTCGGTGAAGCATCTGCCTTCGGCCCAGGTCATGATCCAAGGGTCCTGGGATGGAGTCCAGGACTCCACTGGCTCCCTGCTCACCGGGGAGTCTGCTTCTCTCTCCGTCCCTCCCCCCACACCCCGGTTCGTTTCGCTCTCTCTCAAAAATAAAAACACTTTAAAAAATAAAGTTAAACATACTAATACAACCTAGCAATCCCACTCCCAGGTAATTATTCAAGACCAATGAATGTGAATGTTCAGAGCTGATTTATTCACATAGCCAAATACTGAAAACAGTTCAAATGTCTATTACCTGATGAATGAATAAACATATTGTAGTAGTACATCCTTAACAGAGGAATACTACTCAGTAATAAAGTTACAAATTACTGATACATGCTACACACAACATGGATGAATTTCAAAAGCACTGTGCTAAAGAAGCTAGACACAAATGATCCCATTTATATGACATTCTAGAAAGGCAAATCTATAGATAGAGAATCAGATCAATGAATGACCGCCATGGGCTAAGGAAGAAAGGATATTTATTATAAAAGTACAGAGGGAACTTTATAGGGTGGTATCTTGTGATAGTGATTGCATGACTATACACATTTGTTAAAACTCAAAGAACTTTACACTGAATAGGATGAGTTTACTGCATGTAAACTATACCTCAAAAAACCTGCCACTCCCCAAACTAAAGGCAAATCCAAAGAAAAAAGAAACCCCTAACACATATACCTAAAAAAGGTTGAATTTTATAACAAAATTAATCTGATGTTAAAAATTCATTATATTGGGGCACCTGGGTGGCTCAAGATGGTTAAGTGTCTGCCTTCGACTCAGGTCATGATCCCAGGGCCTGGGACTGAGCCCCATGTGGGACTCCCAGCTCAGTGGGGAGTCTGCTTCTCCCTCTGCCCCTCTCCCTGCTTGCGCTCTCTACGCCTCCCTCTCAAATGAATAAAACCTTTAAAAAAAATTCATTATACTGCACACTTAAAATTGGTAAATTTTACTGTATGTAAGTTATACTTCAGTAGTAAAGCTGATTATTTAAGAGACACACACAATTGGGAAAATCTGAATTGACTAGACATTAAATATTACTTGAGAATTTTAATTTTTTACATGTGATAATGCTTTCATTTTTTGTTTTTGGTAATCTCTACCCCCAATGTGGGGCTTGAACTCATGACCCTGAGATCAAGAGTCACACACTCTACTAAGCCAGCCAGGTGTCACTACATGTGATGTTTTTAAAACTTCCATTCTCTTAGATATATATTGAAATATTTACAGAAGAAATGACATGTCAGGAATTGCTTTAAAATACTATGGGAACCTACAGTAACCAAGATAGTATACTGCCAACATAAGGACAGATAAAAAAGCAATGAAATAGCATTCACAGTCCAGAAATAAATTCTTATAGTTATGGTCCAATGATTTTTAAGAAGAGCCAAGACAACTTATTGGGGAAATAATAGTCTTTTCAACAAACAGCGCTGGCACAACGAGATATCCATATGCAAAAGAATGTAGTTGGACCTCTACCTTATACCATATATAAAAATTCCAAATGGATCAAATACCTAAATGTAAAGGCAAAAAAACTATAAAAACTCTTAGGAGAAAAAAAATAGGGGTAAATCTTCAAGACCTTGGATCTGGCAATGGATTCTTTGTTTTTGTTTGTTTGGGTTTTTTTAATTTTTAATTTATTTATTTTTAAAGATTTATTTATTTGAGAATGAGAGAGAGAGAGTATACGAGAGGGGGGAGGGTTAGAGGGAGAAGCAGGCTCCTCGCTGAGCAGGGAGCCCGATACCAGACTCGAACCCGGGACTCCAGGATCATGACCTGAGCCGAAGGCAGTCGCCCAACCAACTGAGCCACCCAGGCACCCCTTTAATTTTTTATTTTTTTAAAGATTTTATTTATTTGACAAATCGAGACACAGCGAGAGAGCACAAGCCGGGGGAGCAGGAGAGGGAGTAGCAGGATCCCCGCTGAGCAGGGAGCCCGATGTGGGGGGCTTGATCCCAGGACCCTGGGATCATGACCTGAGCAGAAGGCAGCCCCTTAACCAACTGAGCCACCCAGGTGCCCGTTTGGGTTTTTTTTTAAAGATTTTATTTGAAAGACAGACAGAGACAGAGAGAGCACACGCATAAGCTGAGGGAGGGGAAGAAGCAGACTCCCCTGCTGAGCAGGAAGCATGACACGGGGCTCACAACAGGGCTCGATCCCAGGACCCTGGGATTATGACCTGAGCAGAAGGCAGTCACTTAACCAATTGAGCCACCCAGGCGCCCTTGGCAATGGATTCTTAGATAGGACTCTAAAAGCACAAACAATGGATGAAATATAAATGGAACTTGGTCAAAATCAGAAATTTGGGGCTCCTGGCTGGCTCAGTCAGTAGAGCACGCAACTCTTGATCTCAGGGTCTGAGTTCAAGCCCCACACTGGGCCTAGAGTTTACTTATTGAAAAAAAAAATCAAAAATTTTTTGTTGCGAAATACATCAATAAAACAATAGCAAAAAAAAAAACCCAAGAACAAAAACCCCCAGAAATATGAAGGGACTACGGACAAGTTATAGAAGAGATCTCAGGATCTCTTCCTAACCCGGGAAACCAAAAGCACTAGGACTCCAGAGTGCAGTGTTTAAAAAACAGGGCATACCATACCAAAACCCAAAGGTCTACTCTATTGCCTTTCAGACAGCTCAGTTTCAAATCCTAGGCCAGCCACTTACAGTAACCCCAGAATGATTAACCACTCTGGTCCCCAATTTTCTTATCTGTAAAATGTTAATAAGAAAAGTCACAGGGTTGGGGGTGCCTGGGTGGCTCAGTTCGTTGAGCATCTGACTCTTGGTATCAGCTCAGGTCATGATCTCAGGGTGGGGAGATCGAGCCCTGCATCAGGTTCCATGCTCGGTGGGGAGCCTGGTTCATCCTCTCCTGCTGCCCCTGCTTATGCTTGCTCTGTCCAATAAATAAATAAAATTCTTAAAAAAAAAAAATTCTCTTTTCCTCTGACCATCCCACCACTCACTCTCAAATCTTTAAAAAAAAGTCACAGGGTCACTGAGGATCAAATAATACTCAAAATGTACATATACATACATTCTTGTGCAAGCACACACACTCTCATTTGGACAAAAGTTATACTGTACAGGGGCGCCTGGGTGGCTCAGTTGTTAAGTGTCTGCCTTCGGCTCAGGTCATGATCCCAGGATCCTGGAACTGAGCCCCACGTTGGGCTCCCTGCTCCGCGGGAAGCCTGCTTCTCCCTCTCCCGCTCCCCCTGCTTG